>NW_021620983.1:2849064-2867019 GCF_004785775.1 Grammomys surdaster
CCATGCTGCAATGGGGCCACCTCAAGACGTCCCATGCTGCAATGGGGACACCTCAAGACATCCCATACTGCAATGGGGACACCTCAAGACAACCCATACTGGAATGGGGACACCGCAAGACAACCGACTCATGCTGCAATGGCCAAGATTCTTAGCCAAAGTTTACTCATGTCCTTGAGCCTTCTGCCAGGTCCGTTTACTTCAACCAAAGCCCCCAACCGCTGGCTTTCACATCTTATCTGTGGACTATTTGAAGAGTCCTGTTAAGGCAATGGGTCTGTGTTAGTTTTTTGATACTGTATCTGACTAGAGATAATCAAGCAGTCAACAAAAGATATCTTACTCGAGCCTTTGGAGGCTGTCGCTTCTTATTGATTAGCCTTGTTATGTTAGGCCAGTATCAGGAGATCATATAGTAGAAATCATTTTATGGCCAGGCCACAAAAGGAGAGAGAGGAGAGGCCAGAAATCCATTATCCTTTCAAGGGTCACCCCAGTCACATAAGGTGGCCTCTCCTAGAATAAACCTCTTAAAGTTTTGGTCACCTTCCAGTAGTAACATTCTGAGGAACAAGTCTGTAGCATGTAGTCAGAGCCTTTCCTTCAGACAAGACTCAAATGTTTGCATACATTTTTGTTGGCTTGTTTGTGTTCTGAAACAGAGTTTTCTCTGTGTAGCCCTGGCTGTCCTGGAACTCGCTCTGTAGACCAAGCTATCCTTGACCTCAGAGATCCTCCTCCCTCTGCCTCCAGAGTGCTGAGATTAAAGGTATGTACCATCACTGCCTGGCTAAATGTTTGCATAAATTTTAAACTGAAATAACTAACTTTCCGAAGCTGTGGGGATCTCTGAGGCTGGACAGACAACCTAGCCAAATGATGAGTCCCTGGTCTGTGAGGGACTATATCCTAAAAAAAATAAAAACAAAACAAAATAGGCTGGATGGTGATGGCACACGCCTTTAATACCAACATTTGGGAGGCAGAGGCAGGCAGAGCTCCATGAGTTTGAGGCCAGCCTGGTCTATAGAGTGAGTTCCAGGATAGCCAAGGCTACACAGAGAAACTCTGTCTTGAAAAAAAACAAAAACAAAAACAAATTAAAACCCAACATGGATTCCTGAGGAACAGCACCCAAGATTCACTACTGGCTTCCATGCACATGTGCACCTACACACTGAGGCACATGTGCATTGCACACACAGACACATGTGCACTATACATACAGACACACGTGCACTACACACACAGGTACATGTACACTATACACACAGACACATGGGCACTACACACACAGGTACATGAGTACCTACATACAGATACATGTGTACTGCACACACATACACATGTGCACACTACACATACAGGTACATGTACACTACACACAGAGACACATGTGCACTACACACACAGACACATGTGCACTACACACACAGACACATGTGTACTACACACACAGGTACATGTACACTACACACACAGGTACATGTACACTACACACACAGGCACATGTGCACCTATACACTGAAGCACATGTGCATTGCACACATAGACACATGTGCACTACACACACAGACACATGTGCACTACACACACAGACACATGTACACTACACACACAGGTACATGTACACTACACACACAGGCACATGTGCACCTATGCACTGAAGCACATGTGCATTGCACACACAGACACATGTGCACTACACACACAGATACATGTGCACTACACACACAGACACGTGTGTACCTACACACAAAGGCACTCACAGTTTTAAAAACACGCTTATACAAGGACATAAGCCCAGAGTCTGGTCCCCTCAGAGTGACACTTCAGTCACCACTCTTTTTATTAACCGTTACGGCCACCGACTACTGTTTCAAAATGTCTGATGTAACCCTCCTAATTTTGTCTCTAATAACTTCCCCTTGCCTCCACTGCCTTTTGGATTAAGCCCTTAGTTTAGATGGCTCATGCAGTGTTCTGCCCCCATGACTATGCTCTGTGCTTCCCGAAGAAGTAGCAGTCTTTGCAGAACCTCTGGGTCTTGGTTAGAGAGAGAGTACATTTTTATAATCAAGCCTTAAAAATTATATGTATCTCTTAAAATCATATTCTCTTATTCAGTAGACACAGGTCCTATATATAGTATTTTAATATAGAAATGTGCCGAGAAAAATCACCAATTCAATTACTTGTTAGTATTTTAAAGATTGGTTACATATGATAGATATACATATGATATATCTGAACCTATATTTCTGTGAATTGAACCATAAATGCATAATTTTAAAGGAAAAAAACTTCATGTGTACACTGCTTCACAATTGTCCTTTCCTACACCTTTCAAAGGAGTCAGTTCCTTTCTAAAACATTACCAAGGGCGGCAAAGGAGTCTATTAGACGGCTATATCCCATTATCTGGTCAGTGCCTGAAGTCATGCGTATGTCTTTTGTTACAAACAGCAGCTTGAACATTTCTTGACACAGATTTAAAATTTCACTTTTACATTTTATTTATTTATTTACTTATTTTATGTGTGTGTGTGTGTGTGTGTGTTGAGAGTACACACATACCAAAGTTGAAGTCAGAAGGCAATCTGACTCCTTCTACACATGGATCCCAGGAATGAAACAGACATCACCAGGTGTGGCAACGTGTGCCTTTACCCCTGAGACATTTTACCCACCCAGTTTTTGAAGCTAATTTTTTGTCGTTGTTTTCAAGATAGGGTTTCTCTGTGTAGCCCTGGCTGTCCTAGAGCTCACTCTGTAGACCAGGCTGGGCCTGGAACTCACAGAGATCCTCCTGCTTCTGCCTCGTAAGTGCTGGTGAAGACATGCACCACCATGGCCCAGCCTACTCTAATCGTTCTATCTATCTGATTATAGACTAAAAGTGGAATTATTACACAAAAATTATAGAAATAAGATTTTTAAAAGTTTTTTTTTTAATTTTTGGCAAAGGGGCAGTGGTTGGAAAAAGGATTTTCTTGTACAATATACTTAAAGAATTGTACAGTTTCCCTATGCTAGAACACTGCCTTCTATTTAAAAAAAATATCTACAACTTAGCTTTTTCCCCGTTTGTTTGTTTGTTTGAGATACAGTCTAACTATTTTACCCAGACTGGCTTTAACCTCATGGGAATCCTCCTGTATCTTTCTCCCGAGTACTAGAATTAGAGGCATGAGCCCCCAAGCCTGACTTGCTAATTTGATTTTTTTTGTTTATTAATAAGAATTTATGTTTATCACTTGTGGTGAGCCTTCTTGTGTGTTCTGTAGACATCTGCCTTTGGATTCAGTTTTTCAGATTGTCGGCTGTGGGTTGTTTGCTTTCTAACACTTGTAGAATCATCTATGCATCCAATTCTATCCGTCCTTTTCCTTATGGGGTCTTCCTTTCTTTTTTTTTTTGCTTAGCAAATTCTTCCTGTTCTTTTATAAAAACCGTATTTTTGTTATTTTAATTATGGGGGGCAGGTGCACATGAATGCAAGAGCCCACAGAGGGCAGAGGTGTCAGATCCCTCGGAAGCTGGGGTTACAGCTAGTTGTAAGCACCTGCTGTGGGTGCTGGGAATCGAACTTAGGTTCTCAGGAAGAGCAGTGTGTGCTCTTAACCACTTAGTCATCCACCCAGACCATTCCTCCTGTTCTAAGATAATTTATTTGTAATATTTTTATTTTTTGTATTCCTCTGTGTGTCCATGTTCTAGGTTGTGTCAAGTGTCTTTCTCAGTGACTCTCTACAGTGTCTCTTACTGAGGCTGGAGCTTGAGATTGATTCAGCTGTTTGACTGGCCAACCCATCCCAAGGCTCCTCCTGCCTTTGCTCTGCCTACTGGAGTTATACTGTGCACTGACACATACATGAGTTCTGGGGATCAAACTCAGGTCCTCATTACTTTTGTGGCAAGCATTTTACTGACTGAGCCATCTCCAACTCTTCCTCTCCTGCATTTGTACTGTAAAAAAAAAAAAAAAATTAGGGGCTTGAGAGATGGCTCGGCTGTTAAGAGCACTGGTTGCTCTTGCAGAGGACCTGGGTTCAATTCCCAGCACCCACACGGCAGCTTGACACCATCTGTAACTCCAGTTATAGGGGGGGTTCAAAGGCCTCTTTCTGGCCTCCTCAGGCACTACATGCACCTGGTGCACGAATACTTATTCAGACAAAACACCTATATACATGAACCAAAAAAATCAAATTAAATAAAAAAAAAAAACAAAGCCAGGCGGTGGTGGCGCACGCCTTTAATCCCAGCACTTGGGAGGCAGAGGCAGGTGGATTTCTGAGTTTGAGGCCAGCCTGGTCTACAGAGTGAGTTCCAGGACAGCCAGGGCTACACAGAGAAACCCTGTCTCGAAAAACAAAAACAAAACAAAACAAAACACCAAAAACAAGCAAACAAAACAAACAAACTAAAATCCCAAGGCAGTCATCCCAAACAAGTCCTTAAGGGAACCCCATGATCCCAGAAAGACCTTCTGTTGCATGGGCTGGTGGCTCTTTAACAGCATACAGATACAAGATTTGAGAGGTTCAGATAGAGGTTGTGAGTTTTCAAGGGTATTTTTGCTTAGAAGAGAGAAAACTAGTCCCCACTACCTTGGTGCTCAGGACTAAATTCAGCAAATACCCCAAGGTCAGCTGTAGTAGCTTGGACAGTTGCTGCAGGAGGCAGCAAACTTAAATATTGGGGGAAAAACAAACTGACAAAAACAAACCCTGGATTCCTTTATTTATTTATTATTTTATTTATTTACAAAGGGCTCTTAAGCACAAACAGGGGTCCTTTAGGCCCCACTGGAAAGTTGCTTTGCAGCAGGAGGTTGAGGTCAGCCTGAGCTACGTAGCAAATTTTAGGGTATCCTTAGGCTACCAATGAAAGACCCAAGACTGTGTCACAAAACCAAAATAATTAATAATTAATATTATTAATAATAATTAAAACAATAAGGAAGCACAAGGAATGTAATGGATACTTGAAAGAAGCAGGCATGTGTTTAATGTGTGTGATGTGATGCCTTGGGATGTTTGTTACTTTTACCTGAAAGTTATGGATACCTTCATGCTGACTTTAAGAGCACACCCACACTGCAGACCCTAGGACTTTAAGCCAGTTGTTCTCAACCTGTGGGTCCCGACCCCTTTGGGGGGTCAAAAATCCTTTTACAGGGGTCACCTAAGTCCATTAGAAGGCACAGATATTTATGATTCGTAAGAGTAACAAAATTGCCGGGCAGTGGTGGCGCACGCCTTTAATCCTATCACTTGGGAGGCAGAGGCAGGCGGATTTCTGAGTTCGAGGCCAACCTGGTCTACAGAGTGAGTTCCAGGACAGCCAGGGCTACACAGAGAAACCCTGTCTCAAAAAACAAACAAACAAACAAACAAACCCCAAAACAACAACAACAACAACAAAAAGAGTAACAAAATTACAGCTATGAAGTAGCAACGAAAATAATGTTGTGGTTGGGATGGGGGCATGTCACCACAGCATGAGCTGTATTAAAGGGCCTGAGCGTCAGGAAGGTTGTGAACCGCTGCTTCAGGTGGTTAATTTGTTTACTGATTTTATCATTACTATTTTTCGACAGTCTCATTACGTAGCCCCGTCTGTGTTCTCCGGCTCTTAGCAAGCTTCCCGCCTCAGCCTCCCAAGTGCTGGAATTACAGGCATCAGACATTCTACCTTTTCCATTTAAAATGTTAATCAGTTTATTTTAAAATAGGTTTAGGGCTGGGCAGTGGTGGTGCACGCCTTTAATCCCAGCACTTGGGAGGCAGAGGCAGGCGGATTTCTGAGTTTGAGGCCAGCCTGGTCTACAGAGTGAGTTCCAGGACAGCCAAGGCTGCACAGAGGAAACCCTGTCTCCAAAAAACAAAACAAACAAACAAAAAACAAACAAACAAACAAACAAAACAAAAGGTTTAGGTTACAGGAAAAAATGCAGAATTTCTCACACATTTTAAATCCGTTTCTATCATCGAGGTCATTGGTATCTTACATTGAGACACATCTCAGTGAAAAGAGTGATACAGGTTATATTATTAACTCAGGTCTGTGCTATGCTTGTTTTTTTTTAGTTTTTCCCAGTCCCCTTTTTATAAGTGCTTTTTAAGATTCTAAGAATCCTGTTTGTGGCTTGGGGCACCTCACTATGATTATACTCCATTTTATACTTGCACACAGGGGAGGGTGCTGTTGTCAGTTCCAGACCAATGTGAGCTACATAGCAAGACCATAGCTCAATAAAATAAAATGAAATTCATTAGCGGTGGCACAAGTTTATCTTCCCAGCCCTTGGGAGGGAGCAGCAAGAGGTCAGACGTTCAAGGTCATCTCTATGGCATAGCAGCTGGAGGCCTTTCTGGCTTGTGGGAGACCTATTCTCAGGGAAAAAAAAGAAAGAAAGGAGAAAGTTATTTTGTACGGGTTAGAATGACAAAAAGTAGCTGGGTGGTGGTGGTGCACGCCTTTAGTCCCTGCTGAGGCAGGAGGATCTCTGAGTTCAAGGATAGCCTGGTGTAGAGTGAATTGCAGAACAGCTAGGGCTACACAGAGAAACCCCATCTTGAAAAAAAAAACCAAGAAAAAAAGAAAATAAAGAAAGAAAGAGAAGGAGAAAAGAGAAAGAAGAAAAAACGAAGGAAGGAAGGAGAGAGAAAGGAAAGACACAAAGGCGAGAAGACGGCCCAGCTCTCTAGGTTGCCCTGAGCCCTGCTTGCCCGGGAGCCCCGGCAGGAGGCGCGCGCCCGCAGGGGCCGGCCGGGGACGCGCGCGGCCGTCGTGCCGGAAGCGCGCGCCTGGCCGGGCTGGAGCGGCAGGTGCACGCGCGGGGCCTGCGTGCTAGAGCGATGCGCGCGTGCGCTCCGGGGTAGCACCCGACCCGGCCTGCGCGCCCCCGGCCCGCGCGCCCCCGGCCCGCAGCGATGTGGTGGCTGCGCCTGCTGCTCCTGGCGTTTCTAGCGGCGGGCAGCGCCGAGGCCCAGGCGAACTCCAGCGACGGTGAGCTTCCCGAACTTCCCTCCGCTCCCGCAGCAAGGCCGCAGGCTGCCCGGCTCTGTGCAGCCCTCCCCGGTTGCAGACGCGCGTCAGACCGCGGGTTCGGGACCGGGTCCATCTTGTCAGCGCCTCCTTTGGGCTGGGAACCGGGAAGAGATAAGTAGCCCCCTTTGAGGCATTCTTCCCGGCAGGGAGCAGCCATGTTTGTGGTTTTAATTGGACCCACTAAAACGACCTTTTAAACTGAATTTCGGGGAGCACGCCTGTAAGCGCAGCACCCCGTAGGCTGCGACAGGAGCATTATGTGTTCGAGACCGGCCTGGAGAGTGAGCGTCAAGCCCATACTAACTAAAACCAAACCCAACCCGTCGGCTACGGGGCAGCTAAGTCTATCGAGGAACTAAGGCGTTCGGTGCAGTAGCTGGCTTTGAAACGCCAAAATCTAGATGCTTTTCAACTGGGTGACGATTTGCAGTTTGAGAGGAAAAATGAGCCAGTGATGGGACGTGAAATCCTAGGTCGTGTGTGAGTGAGAGGGGTATAGCGACTGTTGGGAAGGGTCGGGGGCGTTAATGGGAAGCGTGAAAAGCACTAATTGTGCCAGGCTGGTGATCACGTGCCATTTCTGCTGCCTGCGTTAACTACATTCCTTGTTGAGAGCTCGAGACAAGTAGCAGATACAACAGTTTTCTGAATGATGGGATCGTTTTTCCTAGATGTTTGTTTGAAAAGCCAGGGTTAGTATCGCATTTTAGGATCTTTGAGTACAACTAAGGCCAGTAGTGAAAAATACAAATATTTGTGTGTTGAGTGTATGCACACACAGCCTTCTATTTTCTAGAAAAAAAAAAAAACAAAAACCTCGGGCTTACAGTAGAGAGGAAGCATCGACCTGTGTCCCTGGCTGAGTGCTAGGTCCATTTCGCAGCCCGAGTACTCCAATCCCCAAAGCTCCCCGAGATAGCGATCCAACCCTCAGGAGGCTAAGATGCTCCTTTACACAAACTTAGCAACACCTGGTGTGCTGCCCTGCAAGTTGCATGACCCCCTGCACTTCAGCAAAGCCACTTTCTGAGAAGAATATCTTGCCCAGGGGGCTGGGGTTGTAGCCGAGTCGGTAGAGTGTTTGCGTAGCATTTAGGAAGTCCTGGTGCCCTTCCTGAGCGTGTCATGGACCGGCTGTGGCGGTACATGCCTAGACCCCGGCATTCAGAACGTAGAGGATCAAGAATACAAAGTTAGATTCAAGTACATAAGGATTATGTACATAAGGATTATGAGGTCAGCCTGGGCTACATGAGACCCTAATCTCAAAAACAAACAAACAAACAAACAAACAAATCCCCCCAAAAACAAAACCTTTCACAGCATAAGGGCTTATATTTATTCTATGAGTCCTTGTCTTCGGAATATCCTTCTGAAGGTGGGAGAGAGGAAGGGTTGAATTTGGGGTTGATCTTGAAGAGCTTCTGAGTCTGGAGGGCCGGGAGCCAGAGCTTTTATTTCCAGTGTGCAGTTTCAGTACTTAATATCCAGAAACTTCTCACAGAAGTCAAGAAAGAGAAGAAGTAAGTCGAGGATTAGTTTTGTTTCTCTTACACTGTTTCACCTCTGATTACGGCACGACGCAGCTGCCACGCGTGCTGTTCTTTCTGTCTTTAGTATTGTTGTGTGCAGGAGGGGGATGGGACTCGGGGCCTCAACAGCTGTATGATTAAAAGCTGACTTTCCGTATCTGGCTGGTGAGATGCAGCTGGACATTACAGACAAAGGGTGAGCCTACCATGAACGGCTGAGCTGGGGTTATGGTACAGGTGGCAGGAGCTGTATCTCTGCACGTTAGAAGGATCTGCCGGCTTCAGTAGGATGAGGCGAGTGTCAGTGACTGGATGTTCAGTGAGGGCTGGGAGACAGATGGACATTCTGGATCCGGGGAGGCTCATCTTTGTGTCTAGTCACCCATGCTCTGCTTGCCTAGGTGTCTTCATTTTTGTTTTAGATTTGTGCCCGGTTGCTCACCTGGAAGCCTGTCCTTTAAGAGCTGAGTGGGGCCTACATTTTGTACGAGGACCTTGAGCCACTGGTGTGGATTAGGCGGGCGCATCTGATGACCTCCTCCCAGACATCCTTGAAGGGCCGTGTTTTCGTTGTGGTGTGTCCTTTTGGCTTCATACATTTATTTACTTTGTGAAGCCGAGGGTTGAAGCTTGGTCCCTCCACACACGGGACAAGCATGTCACACTGAGCTAGATCCCTGATCTTTGCCATCAGAAGATAAAAAAACTTTAGGTGAACATGATGCTAAGTACCTGTAATCCCGAGCACCTCAGAGGCAGAGGCTGGAGGATTGCCTCCATTTCGAGGCCAGTGTAGGCTACACAACAAGACCTTATCTCAAAACAAAGAACACACAAGCAGGTACAAATTGTAAGGGATAGCTGAATGACAACCAAGTTCAAGTAGCTGGGCTGTTGTTGCCCCAAGTGTTTGGATTGAGGAGAATTAGTCCAGTTAGGAGGGATACAAGTCAGTGCTCCTAAAGTTGGCTGCTGGGTTAGCTAGCACAGACAACAGAGGGAAGTCTGAGGTGCATTTTAGTAACACAGTCAAATAGGGAGTTGGGTGGTTTTGAGATAGAGATCTGATTGGGAAAGAGGAAAAGATTAGGAGTGGAAGGTCTTCCTAAGAATGGAGTCAGTGGCAGGAAAAGGCGACTCTGGCTGATTAAGGAAACTACGTATTGTGAAATATATAAAAAACCGTCCCTCCCATCCCGATGGCGGTTTGGGTTGTTTTTAAAATGTCAGATGAAGCAGAGCCATAGATCTTCCAAGTACAGTTCGAGTAAGCACGCCATCTTGACTGGGCTACCCGCTCTGTAACATCCTTTGATGTGCTGTCTGCTTCCCACACCCCAGTCATAAGATCTAATTAGGCCAGTCAAATGTTTCTGGTGACTCCTTCTCCGGATGGCTTGAAGGCAAGGGTAGGGTCCTATTAACTTCTGCAGGATGTGTTTTGGATATGTCTTCTCTTGCCAAGTCTCTTGTGATTAGAAATTAACTGCCGTTTCCAGCCAGGCTGGGTGTCTCAGGCTTGTCATAACCCAGCTTGGGAAGGTGAGGCAGAAAGACTCCC
This sequence comes from Grammomys surdaster, assembly GCF_004785775.1. Lineage (NCBI taxonomy): Eukaryota > Metazoa > Chordata > Mammalia > Rodentia > Muridae > Grammomys > Grammomys surdaster. Next base: position 2,859,217 of record NW_021620983.1, read on the forward strand.
CTGTTCTCTCCCATTTCTGGGTTCTTTTTGGTGGTACTGGGAATTGAACCCAGAGCCCTATGCAAGCATCTACCATAAGCCACACCCCAGACCCCACCTTGAGTATCTTCCATGGTATCTCTGTGGAAGTCTCCTCAATGCTGCTTACGATAGGCAGAGCATCTCTGGGAGGACACGTTAACCCTCTCCCCACTAGTATCTTTGTGGGGCCAATCTGAGGATTCCTGAACATCTTTGCATCTCCAAAGCACCAGCAAGCTACAGAAGTTCATGGCCCTTGCTATGGGGCACCTGTAGGTTATAAAACCGTCTTCCCATTTGTTGAGTGGTTTCCGCGGCTACTTCCCTTTAACTGAGAGAGAACAGAGGCCCAGAGGAAATAAAAACCTTGCCTTAAGTCACAGAGTTCAGGCAGTGTTGAACAAGCATTTACTGCCAGGCCACTGGTACGGTGCCAGACACTGGATCATTAGATATGACAAAGACCTGTGTAGCCGGGAGGGAAACCACGGGAGCTCCGGTTAAAACCCAGCCTTCTGTACAAATTGCGCAATGGTTCTTGTCCAGGGAATCATTCCCTCCTCAACCCCCAACACACACAAAGCAGCTCGGTTAATAATGGAGACTTGAGAGTCTCTCTCTTATTCACCAGGCTTGATGTTAGCAGTTCTCAGTTGCTTTCTGCTTTGTTTCCTGAGACAGGGCTAGCCTTGAACTATACATAGCTGAGGATGACTTAAATATCTGATCCTCCTGCCTCCACCCCTCTCCCCAGTGTTGGATGACAGCACCTAACACTTGGTTATACATCACGGATGCTCAAACCCAGGGCTTCGAGTGTGTTGGTCGAGCTGGTTAAGCCCTCTCCCAGCTGAGCCACACTCCCAGCCCTTCCTCATGTGGTTTGAATGAATGTTTGTTTCCAAGTTCCTGTCTGCAGCTACTGCTAGGCATTTTCATCTAAGTGGTATGGGTGAATCTTGGCAAGAGATCACCTCCACAGACGACCAGGGTATATTGTACTTTCCTTATGATAAGGACACTTCATAAAAACTAGAAAATGTTCTGGGCGGTGGTGGCGCACGCCTTTAATCCCAGCACTTGGGAGGCAGAGGCAGGCGGATTTCTGAGTTCGAGGCCAGCCTGGTCTTCAGAGTGAGTTCCAGGGCAGCCAGGGCTACACAGAGAAACTCTGTCTCGAAAAACAAACAAACAAACTAAAACAAACAAACAAACAAAAACTAGAAAATGTGATAGATAGTAAGAAACTGTATTTGAAAAAGAGAAACACTCTAAGGTAGCTGTTAATGCTACTGATGTTAGAACAACAGGGCCAGTTTTTTAGCTACCACAGACTGTCTCCCCACACGCCTTCACTATCTGTCTTCAGCAGGTTTCTGCTGCAGGGATGTGGGGGTGGGGCCTCGGTGGAACATCATGTCTGAAAAACGCAGGCGCTCTTTCTTGTGGTTCCGAGGAACCTGGGTGAACTTCCTGAAGTCAGAAGCACAGGCTTCAGCTTGGAATTACAGTCCTGCTACCTAAATCGTGCCTCGGGCTCTTTGTTTTTAGTTGTGACCTTTTAGACAGGAAGACAACTCAGGTACAGTTTCACCATAAGAGGGCAAAGGTCGTCTGTTACACCATGACATCAAAAATCTCACATTAAGTTAATTACCTGACCTATATGCTTTCTGGAACATTTTCCCACAAAACAGAACTATTTTATTTTTATTTAGGGGGAATTTTTGAGACAAGAGTCTCTCATAGTCCAGGCTGGCTTCAAACTCGCTATCTAGCCTAGGATGGCCCTGGTCTTCTGGTCTCTGCCTCAGTGGTGGTTTGAATAGGAATCTCCCTGATAGACTTAGGTGTTTTAATACTTGGTCCCTAAGGAGTGGCATTACTAGGAGGTGTGGCCTTGTTGGAGTAGGTGTGGCTTTACTAGAGGAAGAATGTCCCTAGAGGGTGGGCTTTAAGGTCTCAGAAGCTCAAGCCAGTTCTTTTCTTGCTGACTGTGGATTAAGATGTAGAACTCTCAGCTCCTTCTCCAGCACCATGTCTGTCTGCTTGCCACCATGATGACTGTGGACTAAACCTCGGAACTTGTAAGCCAGCCTCAACTAAATGGTTTTCCTTTATAAGAGTCGCTCTGGTCATATCTCTTTACAGCAAAAGAAACCCTAACTCAAAAAAACCTCCGAATGTTGAGATTAAAAGTGCCCATGCCATGCATAGCAATTTTTCTTTTTTTCTTTTTCTTTTTTTTCTTTTTTTGGTTTTTTCAAGACAGGGTTTCTCTTGTGTAGCCCTGGTGTCCTGGAACTCACTCTGTAGACCAGGCTAGCCTCGAACTCTAGAACTCAGAAATCCGCCTGCCTCTGCCTCCCAAGTGCTGGGATTAAAGGCGTGCGCCACCCCCGCCCGACGCATAGCAATTTTTCTTTTTTTTTTTTTAAGATTGTTTTATTTATTTATTATATGTAAGTACACTGTAGCCGTCTTCAGACACCCATATGAGGGCATCAGATCTCATTGCAGATGGTTGTGAGCCACCATGTGGTTGCTGGGATTTGAACTCATGACCTCTAGGAGAGCAGTCAGTGCTCTTAACCGCTGAGCCATCTCACCAGCCCGCAATTTTTCTTAGTTTGTTTTCCACACTAGGCTAGCAGTGGTTATGTTGATCAATAGATGTCATTATGATTTGCGTACACAGTGGGATACTCGGCAGCTTTAAAAAGAGCCAATTAGAACCCCCACCCCAACCCCAACCCCTGGTAGTACTGATATGGAACTCACACATGCTAAACAAATATTCTCTCAGCAAGCTCCAGCTTCAGCCCTGAGTTATCAATATTGACGTATACAGATGCCCAAGACCTAGTGAGTGGTGTGTGCCCATTGTTTAATAAACATCTTTCGTCTTGCACATGTGGAAATAGGTAGCACAGTATGACCGGTGATACTGAATCTTCAGCACAGAGCTGGTCTCCATACCCACGAGCTTTACATCCTGCAGATTCAACTACCTGCAGAGTGAAAATATTTTTTTGAAGTGTATCTGTATCAAATGTGCACAGGCTTTTCATTGTTACTGTCTCTAGCAATATAATGATATAGCACTTGTGCTAAGTATGTAAATAATCCACAGATAAACGCGCGTGTGTGTGTGTGTGTGTGTGTGTGTCTGCCTTGTTCCCTTGAAAAGAGCCTCTCACTGAACCTGGACCTATACTGTTGGCCAGAAAGCCCCAGGGATCTTACAACCCCTGCCCTCCATAGCATAGAAGTTACAGTGTATATGGCTGTGCCTTGCTTTTCATGTGGGTGTTGGGATTTGAACTCAGGTCCCTCATGCTTGCTTACTAAGTGTTTTTTGTTTGTTTGTTTGTTTGTTTTGGTTTTTTGAGACAGGGTCTCTCTGTGTAGCCCTGGCTGTCCTGGAACTCACTCTGTAGATCAGGCTGGTCTCGAACTCAGAGATCCACCTGCCTCTGCCTCCCAAGTGCTGGGATTAAAGGTGTGCGCCACCACTGCCTGGCTTTTACTAAATGCTCTTACCCACTGAGCCATCTCCTACGGTGTATACCACCTTACGTGAGGCATGGGCAGGGATCGGCAGTTGGAGAGTTTGGAGCTTGTCTCCTATGAGTGCTAAGGGATGATGGTACATATACCCGAGTGTCAGCTGCGGGGATGTTTGCACTAGGGGAGGCAATGGGCAAGTGTTGAGACATCCCTATATTGTTTAATGTCTTTTTTCTTTCTAAGTGCTGAGAGTTGAACATAGCTGTGTGTGTGTTGTTGTTGTTGTTTTAACAAATTTAAAATGTAGACTCAAGGCAGAACTTGAATCTTGAGGTCCTCAGAAGCTTTTGTTAAATCATGAAATTTCTGATAAGACCACTTTGAAACTTGAAAGAGTATGTATAAAGAAAAACCACTTGACATATACTCTCAGGGATGCTTGTTTTTAACATCACTCTTCGTGGTATCAGTGGCCACTTATCATTTTAACTGCTATAGTCCGGTTTCTTTTCTAAAAAATTTATTTTATTTATTTTATGTGTATAGGTGTGTTTTTGTCTGCATGTACGCCTGTACACCACATGTGTGCCTGTGCACCATGTGTGCCTGCCACCTGCAGTGGCCAGAAGAGGGTATGTGATTCCCTGGAACTGGATACAGGTAGTTGTGAGCTGCCATGTGGGTTCTGAACCTTGGTCCCTGGGAGAACAGCTGGGCTCTTCACTGCTGGGCCTTTGGTCTTGTGGTTCGTCACTGTCTTTCTAGTGTGCTGGAATCGTGGAGAATGATTCTCACTTCTGGGTTGAAGAGAGAGGTTAAGGAAAGTTAGCCACCAGCATATCTCTAGAGATGGCTTCAGTGTCTTCCAGGCCTTCTGAGCTATTCTGGTGTAGAGTCTATGTCCTGGGAAATAACCGAGGGTCACCACAAACATCTCTACAGTACACTGGAGGAAAGCCCAATGATGGCTGGCATCTCCGATAGAGAAGCTGTAATGAATTTGCTTGATCAAGTTTTGGGCACAGATTGCTACTTTATAAGTACTTGCTGATACTTGTCAACTGGAGAAAACGAGGGAAAAGCGTGTCTGCAGAGAGGAGCGGGAGGAGACAGAAAATGAAACCAGAAAATGGAGGACAGAAATGTGTTCCTTGCACAGGGAAAGGATGCTGGCCCTGAGGGCCAGGAAAAGTGACCCCCCACAGCCAACAGGCCAAAAGGCATATTTGTGTTGTTTTTGAGACAGGTTCATTTTTTAAAAATGAATTAAATTGTTTGCCATTTTCATACTGGGTTTGGAACTACCTATTGGAGACTGGTGGGTTCATTAGGGATAAAACTGAAGACAGTGAATCTGTCTGTAGTCAAAGCTCAGCAGGAAGGGTAGGGCTCCCGAGACCCTCGGCTACCCCACAGGGCTGGCCTTGTGCAGGCTTGGTACCGGTGTCCATGGCTGTCGTGAGTCAGGATCGCAGTGGCTTCGTCTTACCAGGCTTTAGTTTAAAGTTTCATTATCCTCGTTGTGACACACATCACTCAAACAGCAACAAGGTCTTGATCTGTATACTTCAGGCTGGCCTCGGACTCACATGGATCCCTGTGCTTTAGACTCCCAAGTGCCTGTATATCAGGTTTGCACCAATATACCTGACTCTCAAGGGGTTTTCCGAGGGATAAATTAGCACCGTACATTTGTTTATGAATGAAATTTCCACAGACTGGTACTAGAGGTACAATATTGTAATGAGAAACTTTTCTCATTGTAGGTTTCCTTGAGTTTTCCGTGGGGAAATTTGCATACTTTGTGCTCAGCAGGCCTTTCCCCCAGGAGGCCATCCTGCAGCACATTTCAAGCAATGTGACCTTTCTTCTTTTCCAAATACACTCACAGTATCAGAACACCACAGTTTCATTTACTAAGGTAAGTGCAAAGGATTGTTTCAGTAAGAGAGAACATCTCTATAAGGTTGAGTCTTGTATGTTAGAATTTGGTGTCTGTATCAGTGGGCCTGGTTTCCATGCGGCAAGGTTTCAGCCATCTTTAGTTGTAAGACCTCACTGCCTAGGCTGCCCTCGGCGCCTGGGCTGCCCTCCCTTCCCTTGACTTGCAGACTATGTAGGTGGACAGAACTACACAGGGTTCTAGAAATGACTGTGACGAGCAGACCTCTTTCTCCTGTCCCTTCTGATGGCCAGTAGCATTCTTGGTATTTTGTTTTGACTCGTTTGATTTTTGGTTGCAGTGGCGTGGGTTCTCTGAAGCCCGCTGACTCTCTAGGCAAAGCTGCTTGCTTTGAGGCTTGCCAGGTTGAAACTCACCTGGCACATTTTCCCCTCTCATTCTCTTAGCTTTAAGAGAACATCCTGATAGTGGAGTCGAGAGCATTAGGCTAGCTTCCACCACACAGTGAGACAGAGATGACCTGACCTACGTGAACGCTTGCCTTAAAGGAAAAAAGATTTCCAGCAGGATGGCTCAGTGGTTAAGGAGCACTTACTGCTCTTGCAGAGGTCCTGGGTTTGACTATAATTCCAGTACCAGAGGTTCTGATTCCTCCTCTGGCCTCCACAGGTACCAGGCATGCTTATGGTATGCAGAAATGCATACAGGCAAAAACATACATACACATAAAATAAAAAGAAGTAATTAAACAAAACAAATCTTTAAAACAAATGCTTTTTGTAAACTGAACTCTTTGGAGCCAGAGCTCTGGTTTTGTCTCGTTAGCCTCAGGATCTGACAGAGTTAAGTGTTAACTCAGTTGAGCTGTAGTGTTTGTAAAAGCTCAGTGTGCAAGTCGTAGAGGTTTTGTTTGTTTCTCTGTTTCTTTGCTTTTGTTTGTTTTGTTTTGTTGTCTTCCCATATTAAGCTGGGTGTGAAATCCAGGCCATCAGACTCCACAGGCAAGTGCTTTCTTGTCTGCACCCTGACCCCTGATGTCTTGGTATTAAGAATTGGAAGCCGAGGGCTGAGGAGAAGGCCCAGGGCTATAGGACCTGAGTTTGATCATAAAAACCCACCAAAATCCAGAAAGCAGCCAGGCCTTGTGTGGGCTTGTTTCCTTAGGTCCAGAGAGGTAGAAGCAAGGCTCAGCTGGCTAATTAGTCTAGCCAGTCAGTGAGCTCCAGGTTCAGTGAAAGACCATGTCTTAAAAAGTAGTCTGCTGGGGATGGAGACACAGCTCAGCAGTTAAGAGGGCTTGTTCTTGGAGATGACCCGGGTTCAGTTCCCAGCACTCACAGAGCATCTCTTAACCATGGATAACTCCAGTTCCAGGAGGTCTGACCTCCAGGCATGCACGTGGTATACTTTCACACAAGCAGGTGAAGAGAAGCCTGCCTCTGTGCAAAGCTCCCCTCCCCTCCCTGCCCTTTCAGAAAGGGCCTGGCCTGGCAAGGAAATATTGCTATCCCTGTCTTCGTGGTGGCACTCCCAACCTAACCTTCCCCCCCAAGTTCCCCACCACTGGGAGTGACATATGCTGGCTTGGGGATTGGGAATAGACAAACAGCAATATCTCTCAGCTGAGTGTCACTGAGGCTGGCATCCTCCCTGATAGATGGCTAGCAGTTCCCTTCTTTGGGAGAATCGAAGACCAAACATCCTTAAAGAGATAAGTGCCATAATTTGGGCCTTGAGAGAAGGGCAATTAAAGTTCCCAAACAGCTGTGGCCAGGTTGTAAAAACACAATAGTTCCTGATAACACCATAAAGTTACTTCCCAGGCCAGAAGCTCCCCCTCCCAGTTACAAGATTCTGTTCCACTGCCTGAACAAATGATACCGTGTTTGAAGGGTGACTTCCCTTGTCACCTCCTCCATCACGAAACCCCAAAGTCCGAGAATCCCTGCTTATGCTTATAGGTGTATAAAAACTCCAAGCCTCTAGATGCGGGGTCACACTCCTAACCCACGAAGTAGGAAGGTTTGCAAACCTTTTATTGAGTCTGACTCTTTTGTTACTTTCCACTGGAAACCACGAGTTTTTCTGGGAATCCCAAGACCTGGGCATAACACAGGCAGACCACTCGTATACATAAAATGAAACAAATGATAAATCTAAAATATATAAATTAAATAAAACAATAAGTTGGAGAAGGATAAAGGGTATTACCCAGTGTCAACCTCGTTCTCCACTTGCCACATGTATTCCCATGGGCTCACCACATGTGTGCTCACACACTCATCATGTGTGTTCACATATACCACGTATGTGCTCACCACATGTGCTCACACACTCATCATGTGTATTCACATACACCACGCATGTGC
>NW_021620983.1:2867029-2926199 GCF_004785775.1 Grammomys surdaster
GCTCACACACTCATCATGTGTATTCACATACACCACGCATGTGCTCATATACCTGCCACATGTGTACTCACACACTCATCATGTGTATTCACATACACCACGCATGTGCTCACATACTTGCCACATGTGTGCTCACACACTCACCACATGAATTCACACACACCACATGTCTGCTCATACAACACACATGTGCCCACACCCACCTACCACATGTGTGCTCACACACTTGTCATATGCACGTGGATAATGTGCATATACACGAACATATACACGTGCATACCCTCAAAAGCAGTAACCGTGGGATGCGGGCATGAGAGAACTTTTCCAGTAAGATGGCACCCCTGTCAGAAGGCTCCCACAGTGCCTTCCTCACTCTGCTGTGCTCTTAAACCACAAAACTGGTTACATTTTGTCACAGAAGTTCAAACTGACTGAAGCAATAATATTGCTAGACTTTTATTTATTTACTTACTTCTTTCGTACGGGTGTTTTGCCGGTATGTATGTGTCACATAGGTACCCAGTACCTGTGTAGACTAAAAAAGGGTATCAGGTCCCCTGGAACTGGAATTACAGGCTGTTGTAAGCCATCATGTGGATGTTGGGAATTGAACCCAGGTCCTTTGGAATTTTTTTCTTTTTTGTTTTGAGAGGAATTGGGGGGAGCCGTGCACACTGGGTAGGCATCGCTGCAGTGAATGTGGTTTCTCAATTCAGTTTTCATGGTGGCTTTGCTTCCCAAATGCAGACTCTCCTTCCCAGCACCTCAGGAACAGGCAACGACAGAGGGCTGGTTTTTATTCTTAGACCCAAGCAGACTATGTGTTCTTGGTACTTGGAGACAGAAGATACCAAGCCTGTTCAAAGTGTGGCCGTGACGCTCTCCTACTCAGAAACAGGTAATCCCCTATCCAGGTTCATCTGTGGATATGAGCTTCGTGTGTTTGTGGAATCCTAAGGAAAATTATCCTGGTAAAATTGTTATTACAAGTGTCGTTTATTTAATCAAAGTGTTTCACTGTGAAAGGGGCAGAGAGCTAGTGGGACTGGAGGCTCCTGCTGTGACTTGGAGAGTTCATTCCTTGTTATTGTGGGCAGAGGAGGCGGTAGGCTTATCCTAAAGATGGTGCAGGGTTTGGAGGGTGGTGGGCAGTGGGTGAGCCTTGATCACAGTTTGCACGCATTGCTAAGGTGGGTTCAAAGGACACATAGAGTTAGTGAGGGGAACAGTGTAGTCCTTTTCATCTTCAGAAAGCCGACCGCAGAGGAGCTGGTGATGTAGCTTGGTTGGTCAGTGTTTGCCCAGCATGGATCATGCCCTGGGTTCTATCTCCAGCATTGTGTAAAATTGCTCACTGTGGCACATGCCTATCTATAATCCAGCATGGGAAGGTGGAGGCAAGAGGACTAACAGGTCGTGGCCAGCTCCGTGGCAAGTTGAAGGTTAGCCTGAGCTACATGAAGAAGAAAGAGCAGAGTCAGGACTGAGCCTGATGGCAATGAGGAAAGTGATTAGTAGGGTCTGAAAGCAGGTCCTGAGCCAGGCCTGGGGAGGGCAACGGATAAGGCACAGCGGCTACAAGGTGCCAGAGAGGAGCCTCGGCCTCCTGTTCGGACAGATTAGAGATCGTGCTACACAGCAGGTTTAGATGCTGGGCTGTTGGGTGCTGGCCCTTTCATGGGGTAGAGTGGAGTCAGTAGGGACTCCTGTGAGGTGAGGGCACGGTGAGTCTGGGGTGCTCATAGGACGGCTCATTGGAAGCACGTCATAGAGTGCTGGCTTAAAGGACCGAGGTTAGATAGACAGCCGGTGTCAAAGCCAAGGCCACGCGTGAGAGTGGAGGAGCACTTGTCCAGCACTGCACCTGCGTGACGGTGACTGCTGAGGAGCAGGTGCGGGGCTGAGGAGTAGTGGATTCCAGAAAAGTCCAGAGACATGACCAGCGGGGTCTGAATGAAAGAGCAGTGGCAAGTCAGGGGTGTCCTTTAGCACCCGGTCCAGACAGCACTGGGAGAGTCAGATCACATCGATGGCTAAGCGGAGGTGCAAGGTGCGAAGAGAGGGAAGTCAGGCGGCGGGAGCTTGGGCGGAGGGCTGGGGAACAGCTCAGTGGTGAAGCGCACACAGCACGGGGGTGAGGGTGGGGTGGTGGGGTTGATAGAGATGGTTTGAGGGGAAAAGGCGTGAGGGAACTGTACCCTTCCTAACCTCAGTCACCGTACAGCGGAAGTGCTGGTGTTCTGTGCTGACACGGCTGTGTGGGACTGTTTTCAGGAATATGAAAAGGACTCTTGGGTTACTGATCTCACTGCTCTTCATGCAGATCCCATTCCTGGAGGCTGCAATTTGGAGTTTGATTTAGATATCGATCCCAACATTTATTTGGACTATAATTTTTTTGAGACAACTATCAAGTTTGCACCAGCAAACATAGGCTATGCAAGGTAGGCTGACAATCCCGCCCTGCCAAAGCTGCTCTTAGGACTCAGTGACTGTAGATGGGGACCAGCAGACTGCCTCAGGGCCGTCACTTCTACTGCAATGTTGAATTGCTTCTTTTTTTTGTTGTTGTTGTCCAAAAGGCATATATTTAATAAAAGACTTATAGTATGGGAGAAAAGTTAAAGTTGAAAATTAGAATTTTGTTCCCTGATGCATATATATGTCAGTATACAATAACTTGGTAATTCATTCTACCCAGATATTTGGACAAAGTTGTATAGCTTTTTCTCACACACAAAAAAAATAACTCATTTTAGTAGTTACTACTATAACCAATACTAATTTTAATTTAAAATAACAGCATAAATTAGGTGTTGATCATTATTTTTTTGCTAATTTTATTATACTACATAGATCTGTATTTCTTTTTTTTTTTCTTTTTTTTCTTTTTTTTTGGTTTTTTCGAGACAGGGTTTCTCTGTATGGTCCTGGTTGTCCTGGAACTCACTCTGTAGACCAGGCTGGCCTCAAACTCAGAAATCCGCCTGCCTCTGCCTCCCAAGTGCTGGGATTAAAGGCATGCACCACCACCGCCCGGCTTAGATCTATATTTCTTGTGACCCAAGAAACATCAAAAATCTAAAATTTGTTCTTAAAAATACAATATTGCACTTTAATTTTTGGCAATTTAATTAAGGGATATTAGAGTAAAAAATCATATATATATATGTATATGCATATATATATGTATATATATATATAATTTTTGTCTTGATTTATAACCAACAAATAACTCTGTATTAAAGTAGAGCCGACAGAAGTACCCCGGATCAAATTGGCATAATTTAAATCTCAGTGCTAATATTTGAGCTATTCTTTATAGTGAATAATCTCCTTAGTCCTTATGAATTCTTCATTTGAAGAGATAGGTGTGATGCAATCCTGTTGTGAGCTTAGACCTGCATCTCAGTTCTGTTTTTAAAGATTTATTTTTATTATTTTTAAGTGTGTCTATGTCTGTGTGAGTGTGTGCACATGAATACAGGTACCTGTAAAGGCTAGAGGTGCCAGATGCCCCCAGAGCTGAGGTTACAGGTGGTTGTGAGCTGCCTGCTGTGGGTGCTGGAAATGAACTCGGTCCTCTGTAAGAGATGTATCTGTAGTTAACCACTGAGCCATCTCTTCAGCCTTGCTTTAGTTTTCTTGAAGCATTCAAACATAGAAGGCATTCATAGCCCTAATTTCTTACACCTCATGAGGATTTAATTTTGCAGAACTGCCTCAGTTTCTACTTGAATAGCAATGATCGATTGGAAACTCTCTGCCCGCCCACCCACCTCAGCACTCAATGCTGCATGTTGTCTGTCATTTAAGAGTCTCATGCTCTACCGACTGAGCTAGCCGGGCGGCGATGCTCTCTGTCATTTAATCTTCATACTTTTAGGAAGAAGCAGTTGCATTTTTTTTTTACAGAAAGGTTTCCTGAGACCTTTGAGGTTAAACACCGCCTTCTGGATTCCATGGGTACACACACACACACACACACAAATAGAATCAAATCTTTTTAACCACAAGACACAAGGTCAAATAGGAAAGGTGTCATTGCTGTGGGCCTGACTCACGTCAGAATCAGTTTTTTCTTTTAACCACATTGGCCTCTGTGTGTGTGTTATGACAATCAGCCAGTGCTGCCGTTATAAAGAATAAGCTAAACATCCCTTATCTGAAACATCTGGGGCCAAAAGTGTTTGAGATTTGTGTAGACCTTCATGGTTGAATATCTCTAAATCCGAGAACCCCAAATCTAACAAATCCTAAACTTCAAATATCATAGGAGAGCCTGAAAAGTTTCAAGTCTCAGATTTTTAAAACTTATTTTAATTTTACGTGATGGTATTTCGCCTGCATGTATATCTGTGAGATGGTGTCAGATCTTGAGTTACAGACAGTTGTGAGCTGCCGTCTGGGTGCTGGGATTTTTAACCCGGGTCCTCTGGAAAAGTAGTCAGTGCTCTGAACTACTGAACCATCTCTCTAGCCCCTCAGGTTTCAGACTTTTAGATTAAGAATGGTTAACCTGTACCAAAAACTACTTGAGTGGATTATGAGTAACAAGAATTTACTTATTTATAGGTATTTATTTACAGCCGGGCGTTGGTGGCGCACGCCTTTAATCCCAGCACTTGGGAGGCAGAGGCAGGCAGATTTCTGAGTTCGAGGCCAGCCTGGTCTACAGAGTGAGTTCCAGGACAGCCAGGGCTATACAGAGAAACCCTGTCTCGAAAAACCAAAAAAAAAAAAAAAAAAAAAAAAGGTATTTATTTACTTACATATATGTGTTCCTGGTTGGCTTGGAAGTTTCTGTGTAGACCAGGCTAGCCTTGAACTTCATTCTCCTTCTGGCTCTCAAGTTCTAGGATCACAGCCATGCACCACACCCAGAAGTTTCCTCCTGTTGCTTTCAGAGGCAGCACCTTAGGGTTCCGGCAGGGGCCTCCTGCAGGCTGTAGACTTCTTATTGTGTCCTTATGAGAAGAGAAGTTTGCCTGAGAGCTCTCTGAGGCCGCTTCTGTGAGGGCACCGATCCCACTCAGGAGGGTTCCCCCTCAAGACCCGATTAGCTCTCAGTCAATTTACAATCCTGTCACACCGTAGGCAGGGATTTCCAGATATGAAATCCAGCCCACCGCTGTGAGCCACTTTCTCCACAGTGACACTCAGACCCCACAGCTCTATAGTTGGGATTGTGCCTGCAGAAGTTTGAAAACAGAGCTCTGCCTCCTTTTCATGGAGAGGGCTTGAGCCACCGGAAACTGATTCTGATGCTTAGCTTTGATTGTCTGTAGAGCTGCGCAGCCCCCGCCGTGTGATGTGAGCACGGGCCAGGAGTCCAGGTGGAGGCTGCGCTATGACGTGTATCAGTACTTTCTGCCCGAGGGGGACCTCACCGAGGCCTCTCTGCTCCAGCATCTTCAGAGGATGGCCCAGGTGGCCCAGGTGAAGGCCAGTGCTGTCAAGGTGAGTCTGGTTCTTGCAGCTCATGTGGCTGGTTTGGGTGCTCTGAGATGATTTAACCTTTGGGGAGAGGCAGGTCGATTTTGTTTTTAATTGCCGCCCTATCTATGACCTCATCCTGAGGCAGGAAAAGAAGTAGATGATAATTTTTTGTTACACTTCTGCAACTTAGATAAGAACTTCTGGTAAGCATAAGTGGAAAGGTTTAAAAACTGAGAAGCTGCTGAAGAATATACACACTGGTATTAGTATTTGTCACGTGTTTTATTGCGTCTTTCTTACATGAATGCAATGTATTCTGATCATCTTCACTCCCAACTCCTTGCTCTAACTCCTCCCACACCCACCCCTCCAAACTCCTCCCTCTAACTCCTCCCACACTCACCCCTCCAAGCTCCTCCCTCTAACTCCTCCCACACTCACCCCTCCAAACTCCTCCCTCTAACTCCTCCCACACTCACCCCTCCAAGCTCCTCCCTCTAACTCCTCCCACACTCACCCCTCCAAGCTCCTCCCTCTAACTCCTCCCACACTCATCCCGCCAAGCTGCTCCCTCTAACTCCTCCCACAACACCCTTCCAGACTCCCTCCCAGTTTCCTGCCAATTTTTTTTTTTTTTTTTTGGTTTGGTTTGGTTTTTCGAGACAGGGTTTCTCTGTGTAGCCCTGGCTGTCCTGGAACTCACTCTGTACACTAGGCTAGTCTCGAACTCAGAAATCCACCTGCCTCTGCCTCCCAAGTGCTGGGATTAAAGGTGTGCGCCACCACCGTCCTGCCAGTTTTTGTTTGCTTGTTTGTTTGTTTGTTTGTTTGCTAGGGGCCACTTTCTTAAAGCAAACCAACTCTCAGGGCTGGAAAAATGGGCTCAGGTGTTGAGAGAGCTTGCTGCTCTCACAGAGGACTTGGATTCAGTTCCCAGCACCCACTTCAGGTGGCTCACAACTGCCTATAACTCCAGCTCCAGGGAATGTGACTCCCTCTTCTGGACTCCATGGGTACCGACACTCACAAGTGCACATTCACACACACACACACACACACACACACACACACACACACATACACACACTCTTTTAAAAAGGGAAACTGACTCTCCCTATCCCAGAAGGCATCAGGTGTCCGTAGCTCCATACTGGACTGCTGACTGGCTTGGTTTTGTGCAGGTCTTGTGCAGGTGACCACAGATTTAAAAGCCATGTAAACACCACTTGTTATGTTTGGCTTTAGGTGGTTACCCTAACAGCCGACGATAAAACAGCCGTGTCCTTCTCTTCCCTCCCGGGACAAGGAGTCATCTATAACGTCATCGTTTGGGATCCGTCCCTCAATACATCTGCAGCTTACGTGCCTGTGCACACATATGCCTGCAGCTTTGAGTCAGGGGATGGTAACTGTGTTTCTGCTGGTGAGTACGTGGCCTTAAACCTGGACAGATACATCCTTGGCTTTGCAGATCAATTTTCACTAGTGGAGAGCTTAGGGTTGTTCAAAGTGCTTTGACTAGCTTTCATTCACTCAGTCACTAGTTGCCTTTTGTAAGACCCCACATTAGGGCTGAAGGGATGGCTCACTAGTTACGAGCACTTGTTGCAAAGGACCAAGGTTCAGTTCCACCACCCACCTGGCAGCTCACAACCATGCATAACTCCGGTTCCTGGTATCTGATGCCCTCTGCTGACCTCCAAGGATACCAGGTGTCTTAGTTAGGGTTTTACTGCTGTGAACAGGCACTGTGACCGAAGCAACTCTTATAAGGACAACATTTAATTGGGGCTGGCTTACAGGTGCAGAGGTTCGGTCCATTATCATCAAGGCAGGAGCATGGCAGCATCCAGGCAGGCATGGTGCAGGCAGAGCTGAGAGTTCTACATCTTCATCTGAAGGCTGCTAGTGGAAGAGTAGCTCCCAGGCAGCTAGAATGAGAGTCTTAAAGCCCACACCCACAGTGACACACCTCCTTCAACAAGGCCACACCTACTCCATCAAGGCCACACCTCCTGATATTGCCACTCTCTGGGCCAAGCATATTCAAACTACCACACCAGGCATGCACAGACATACATGCAAGCAAAACACAGATACACATAAAATAAAATAAACCTAAAAAAAAAGATGCTGTATCACTATCCCCCATGCGAGGCAATAGAATGTATGAGTGCACAAAACTCAGAGCACCGAGCACTCAGTACGTGCCTGGTGGTGCTCGTTCCCCCACCACATATGATATACATATATGTGTCATGGGGGAGCCAGGATAGGGTGGTGTATTATAACACATAACATTTGAGAAACTAGTGGTACCAGGGAGAAAGACAGAGCAGGAAGGGGAGCAGTCGAATGTGGATGAGAGAAGATTCTGAGAGGGTTGATGAAGGCAGGAGCCATGTTGGTTGCAGGCAGGAGCCATGTACACATCTGGGTATGTGCCAGGCAGAGGGACAGCCACAGCAAGTCCTGTGTCTGGACACCTACCTGGAGGTCTGAGGCAGGGCAGTGGGAATAGGAGACGTGAGGCCAGGGTTGTAGCATGGTGGCTCTAGGACAGCCTCGTAGGTCAGTGTGGGCTTTAGGTTTTCTTCTGGAGGACGTAGAGAGCACTGGAAAGTTTTGACCAAAGGGTGCCCTGATCCAACTTAAGACTCTGATGGAATCACTGAGTGCCTGTGGAGAAAAGACAGATGATAGAAGAAACAGTCACGCGAGTCAAGAGACTTCCTGAAGTGATACAGATGAGGGATGTTGTGATTTAGAAGGACGTCAGTGGAGAGGTCGTGAGACCTGTGTGTGTGCGTGCGTGTGTGCACCCACGCATGTGCATGCATGTTCACATACTCACACATACACCTTGCTTCATACTTATTTTGAAATAGTTTTACATAAAAGATGCAAAATAATATGAAGAAGTTGTGCATACTCCTCCCTTACTCCCTCAGTGTTAGTTGCTGTATAGTGCTGTTTACTTTTCTCCTTCTTTGCTGGGTATAGGCACACTCCTCTGTGTTTCTCAGTCACCCGAGGGTAAGTTACGCACACACATACATGGGCGGGACCATTCCCTGGACAGGGAACCTGGACTCTGTGCTTCTTCACTGTAGATGCAGTGTGACCAGTTCTCCCTGCTACTGGGATTTCCCCACAACAATGGACCTCACCCTTGAACTGTGAGTCAAGGATGATAAACGCTTTTTCTCTTAAGTTGCATTTTTCAGGGTTGAGTTGCTTTTGTCCCAGCAATAGGAAAAGGAACTAAGACATGTGGCTTAGTTGTTAGCTTGAGCCATTGTAGGAGAGCTGCTGTGCGCTAGTGGAAAGAGCCATGGCAGTTTGAGAGCCCCATGGAGCGTTCTCATTGAGATGAGATGTTCAGTCCATCGCTGGTTGGATGTGTCAGCTAATGGGGGCGGGAGGAAGCCTAGGATTGGAGAATGTTGATTAAGGTGTACAGTCACAACCAAGATGGCTTCCCAATTGGAGTGAGAACATGGAAAAGGGGAAATTAGTCCTGAGAACAAGCCCTGAAAGATCCTGCTACAGTGGCAGAGAGAGCAGGATCGATGGTGGGAGTGGGGGAGTGGGGGGGTGGGGTGGGAGAGAGACATGTTTCATGAAGACAGTGTAAAAAGCATCTCATAGAGAAAGTGTCAGCTGGGTTGAAGGTGAGGATTAAGCTATGTTGAGCCAGGCGGTGGTGGCGCACGCCTTTAATCCCAGCACTTGGGAGGCAGAGACAGGAGGATTTCTGAGTTCGAGGCCAGCCTGGTCTACAGAGTGAGTTCCAGGACAGCCAGGGCTACACAGAGAAACCCTGTCTCGAAAGAACTAAAAAAAAAAAAAAAAAAAGCTATGTTGAAAACTGACCGCTGGCTTCGCAGCACGGAGCTCACAGGTGCCAGCGAGGCCACACAGGGCAGGGTGCAGAGAACGTTCAGGAGCTCTTAAAATGCGCTACCTTCTAAAGAAGCATCCGTTGGTTGTGGTGGAGCCAGCAGCTACATAGAAAGTTTGAGACCAGCCTGGGCTACATGAGACCATGTCTCAGTACTTCCTCGGTAATTTATTTTGTAGTGCCGAGGGTTAAAGTAGGCGCTGTGCATTCTGGGTAAGCATGACAGCTCTACCACTGAGAGGTACATACTGTCTCCTGTGACTCACGGTAAAGTCATGAAGAATACTATGCAAGACAGGGATCTTACACTTTGGACGTCAGGATGCCGCCATAGCGAGAGTTTGCAGTGGGGAAGATAGGGGGCTCAGATCTAAAGACAGTATATGTAGTCGTGAGGTTTTGTTTACCCTGCTTTGTGCTCCCGGCAGATCGCAAAGGTGCACCCACCCATGGAGACTCAAATGAAAGACACACACGCAGTAGCTTATTTTTAAAATGCCTTGGCGACCTCAAAGGCTGGGCATCCCTAAACCTTCCCCTGCTTCCCCAGGCCCAATCAGGGACGTGGCCAGTGGCCACTCACCTGAAATCTCACATGGCTGGTTCGCTCTTTTTTTCCTGCTGCTCCTGCTCCTCCTCCTTCTAACGTGAGTCTTGGCAGTTCTGCCCCATTCCTCTCTGTGTCTTAGCCTGAGCAACTCTGAGTGTTCCGCCCCATGCCCAGTCATTGGCCATTGGCATCTTGATTGATCCATCAAAAACCAATGGGGACAAGGACCTTCATTATCTGGACAGGCTGATTCCTGATTGACTCAGAGCATTAGACTGATCTCCAACAAGTCACTCAAAGTCAGTGTTTGGGGTGAGGGGTTTGTAAAAAGTACAGTGTCAGGATTCTTGCTGAAGAGAGCTCAGAGTGATGAGATGTCACCTTGAGGGTAGGCAGAGGATGAGGGACCCTATCAGATAGTTGGTGCCATCAGATAATGGGGATGGGGAAGAAGGGGAAAGGGAAGGTGGAAGGGGGGAGGGGAAGGGGAGGCAATTCTAGTTTATCAGATTCGTCAGATTTTGTTGAAGCTAAACTTTGTAAGGAGGTGACACAGGGTCCAGGAGAAGGTTCCAGAACCTGAGTAGTGTGTTGTCACACAAAGACTTTTTTTTCCCCCTTCCTTTCTCCCTCTTGCTCTGGCCCTGCTCTCTCCAGCCCAGCTCCACTTGCTCCAACCCAAAGGTTTTTATTTGTTTATTATATGTAAGTACACTGTAGCTGTCTTCAGACACTCCATAAGAAGGAATCAGATTTCATTACAGATGGTTTTGAGCCACCATGTGGTTGCTGGGATTTGAACTCATGACCTTCAGAAGAGCAGTCAGTGCTCTTAACCTCTGAGCCATCCCACCAGCCCCATACAGAGACTCTTACCCGACTCAAACACAGCCACCCATACTCAAGAGTCATGCCTGCCTGTCCTGCTTCCTACCATGATATAAGGGTCATGAAATCACCTCTGAAACTGTAAGGAAGCCCCCAATTAAATGCTTTTATTTTATAAGTTGCTTGGCCGTGATGACTTCTCACGGGAATAGAAAAGTATCTAAGACATCGTTCATGTGTGTGTACATGTGTGTGCATGCGGAGGCCAGAGGTTGATGTTGGACGTCTTTGTGTATCGCATCATCTTTTGAGGCAGTCTCTCACTGTACCTGGAGCTCTCTAGTTTGGCTGGACCGGCTGGCCAGCAAGCCCCAGGGATCCTCCCGTCCACACCTCTCCAGCACGGGGAGACATTCAGTGCCACGTGCAATTTTTCACGTGGATGTGGATATCGGGCTTGGAAGACATTTTAACACCTAAGCTATCTTTCCAGACCCCAGGTTTTTTATTTGAAGGAAAGCAAGGTGGAGCAGTCCACCAACTCTGTTTTGGGTGACAGTCACCCACGAGCCAAAGCAGAATATGCATTTTTTATTGTTGGCTCCATCGTTGTGCGAGATCAGAAGAGTAGATCCGTGGACCAACTGTGGTTCACAGTCCGTGGTCTGCGCTTTTCATTTGTTGGTTAAGTGCCTGTCCTGTGCTTTCTTGTAAGCCTCTGGTGCATCTGATCCATCTTGTAAGTTTTCAGAGTGTATAAGATCTGTTGTAACTCAAGGATAATTTTCTTATGCTCATTTTGAAGGTTTTCAAGGAAGGTGAATTTGGTGAGCAGGATTTCCTCTTGATAAACTCTTTTTAAACAGTGACGGATGTATTTACTTTTATTTTGTGCATATGGATGCTTTGTCTGTGTATGCCCTGTGTAGTCTGTGAGTGCAGTACCAGTAGAGACCAGAGGAGGGCGGTGTATCCTGTAGTGCCAGAGTTACAGATGGATGTATGCTGGGAAATGGATCTTCATTCTCTATAAAAGTAATGGCGCTCCTACCCACTGAGCCCTACTGTTCAGGTTTTTTTGAGACAGGGCTTACTCTTTATCTGAGGCTGACTTGGAACTGACCGTGTAGCACGGTTGGCCTTGTATATGAAGTGCTCCACCTGCCTCGGTCTCCCTGGGCTGGGCTTACAGGCATGTATCAACACTGTGGGCTGAGTCAGGTTGTAGATTAGGTCACAAGTTTCCTTTAACCCCTTTAACCAGGAACTAACCATAACCCCTAACCCTAACCCCTAACCCTAACCCTAACCCTAACCCTAACCCTAACCCTAATCCTAACCCACTTTTTCTCTTTGCATTTTATTTGTTGAAGAAACAGACTTGTTTTAGGCACACGCTCTGTTATACCGTTCTCAAAGGAACACCATAAGTGGTGTGGGGTGCCTTTGTCAGGAGCATGTGTTGTCTGGTTCTCCTTGTTATAAAAAGCAGCCGCTGGTGGTAGCCACCTGCGTAGATTCTCTCATTAGCGAACAGGGATATTTTTAGGATCAGTGACCGTGTGTGGAGTGAGTGATTCTCAAGCCAGGACACCTCCCAACCTCCCCGCCTTGCTTATTAATTAATTCAGATGTACTTGTCCGCTAAAGTTTTATTTATTTTATTTTTTTAAGGAAGAGTCTCTACGAAAGTGTTCTCCACTGTGTTTGCCCTGCTCGGGCTCTTCGTATGTTTCTTTGGACACAGATTCTGGAAGACAGGTACCTTTCCCTACACAGCCCCCGTTCTGTATCCTGTGACGTCTCCCCTGCTGCCGGGGCCTGTGAGCATGTCTCCGCCGTTCACAGATTTCTGTGGGCGAGTCTGTGTAGCTGCTGTGCATTTTTAATTTCCCCAATTTCAACAGTAGAGTGCAGCTTCCTCTTTAGAGAGGATATAAGTTGGGTTGTCTGGCAGATCTCAGACAGCTCTGACGGCTTGCACACTGGATTGCTGGGATGAGAGGCGAAGGACACTGGAAAACCACCTGGATTTGGAGATAGCAGTAGGTTTGATTTTGTAGGAATCAGACTGGGGCCGTGGTGAACAGTGACCCCGGATCTGTTCAGTGCTGACTGCTCCAGCTGCAGGATGGATTGCCACAGGGCAGCAAGTGGGACTTGAGTGACGCCCGCACTGTCTTTTATGTAATGTTTTCATCGACAGAACACACACATTGAATCAGAGGTTGTGAGTCTGTGCTCTGGGGCCGGCAACTGTGATCCCCAAGCACTGCTGCCCGAGAGCCTGCTCTGACAGAGTTGAAATCACAGTCTTCTTCCTTTCATTTTGACGTGATCTTTTTCCTTGCTCAGGGTGCAGTGATCACAGACTGAGAATATAATTGCCATCCTGGGAAATGTCCCTGTGTTGAGATATAGTGTTCAGTAACAGCTGAGGAGAACTTGACAGAACCCACGGAGCTGCATCCTCCTCCTCCTCACGATTAGATGTATCTCATTTAATCTAGAGCAGTGGAGGTACACATGTTCAATCCTAGCCCTCAGGAGGCAGAGGCAGGTGGATCTCTGAGTTTGAGGCCAGTTTGCTCTACAGAGTGAGTTACAGGACAGCTAGTGCTACACAGAGAAAACCTGTCTTGAACCCCACCCCAACCCAACCCCCCCAAAAAGAGAAGATTAGATTTACTTGTGGGAAACTGAGTTATCTGTATGCCCAGGCTACATGGATGTCAGTGGGTGAAGAGAACATATGAAAGTCACATTGTACTTTATCTTTCATTTGCTTTTGTGTTTTAAGTAGAAAACCCAGCCCTGAGGATATAGCTAAGGCCAGAGTGCTTGGCAGGTCTGTGCAAAAGGGAAGACGGAGGGCTGGGGAGATGGCTGTGTGTGAGGGATGCGGTAGTGTGTGTCAGGGAGGCAAGGTGGGGTGTGGAGAAAGGAGAGCCCCAGAGCCTCTGGAGTCAGCAAATGGGCGGGCAGAGGAGCAGCAGGACGAGATCTGCCTCAACGGTGTGAAAGGTGATGGCTGGGATTGTTTCTGGCCTCACAACCCACCCCCCTACCGCCGCCATTGAAAAACCGTGGCATACTGTGGTGGCTCATGCCTGTAATTCCAGACTCTGGAAAGCTAAGGCAGAAGGATCATGAGTTTGAGAGTCTGAGGCTAGCCTGGGCTACATAAAGGAGCCCCTTTCTCAAAGAAAAGGAGGAGGAGAAGGAAGGAGAAGAGGAGGAGGAGGAGGAGGAAGAGGAAGAGGAAGAGGAAGAGGAAGAAGAGAGACATGTAGTCAATGAACTATGAGATTAGCAAGTAACCGTTTAATTATGTAACAGGCTCAATACAGGCAAACGCAGCCAGTATCTAATGCTGCAGCCTGGTACATTCATTATCCATTTCATAATAAGTGACTTCACCCCGACTTCTAAACCTCCCTGCCTTTTAGATAGCCGTTCCTTCTGTGACTAGACGTGGTACATGAGGCCCTGGTGCACCGGCACAGACTTGTAAATTCGATGCCTGCAGTGCGTAGGTCCGGATCTCTGACAGAGGTTTTTCATCTGTTCCCCATTTTCTGACGGTTTGTTCCCTCCTAGAATTATTCTTCACTGGCTTCATCTTCCTGGGGTTCTTCTTCTACATCCTGATTACCAGACTGACAGCCCTCCAGTACGACGGTGAGTATAGACGACAGCTTAGCTGGGGGTGCAGACAGGAAGCTGCTGGGTTCCCACCCACTGTGCCTTCCTCTGTTTAGCCTGTGCTGGGTGTCATCGTTCGTCAAGTGCGAGGTGGGCAACCTGCTTCACCTCCTCATCTCGGCTTTCTCTAGGTACAACAGAGGTAGGCCAGGGCACATGCCTGTAAAACCAGTACTCAGGAAACTGAGGCAGAAGGATTACGTTTGAGAGCAGCCTGTGCTATGTTGTAAAACCTTGTCTCAAAAAAAAAAAAAAAAAAAAAACCACAGAAGCAGGAGCCCAGAGTGACTCTGAAGTTAGATATAGAGACAGACAACCCTGGCTGAATACCTGTTACTCCAGTATGGGTGAGGCTGAGGCAGGAGAGTCTTCTTGAGTTTAGGCCAGCCTGGGCTACAGAATAAGACAATGCCTCAAAATAGCACACAGTGCCCCTTGAAGGGAAGGAGCTTCAAACATTCCCCTCTTGAGGCAGGGAGGGGCTCATGTAATTCAGGCTGGCCTGGAACTCGATCTGTGGACAGGGTGACCTTGAACCTCTGGTCCTTCCTGATGAATGCAGACGGAACCCAGAGCCTCACGTTAGGGGGACACTCTACCAGCCACGCCCTCAGCCCCACCCATCACAGCCCCCACACATTTAACAGATTGTCACCTTTGCTTTCTTGGTCCTGTCTTACTGACAGAGTTGTCCTGTCCCCAGCCCTCGGGTGACTACCTTAAGACATGCCGAAGCTTAGGTTGAAGCCTGAAGAGTCATCTCCATGTTCTCTCCCTCCTGCAGTTCGCCTGGCCCTCACAGCTGTAGCTGGCAGCTTCGGTGGACTCCTCCTGGTGGCCTTGTGGTGGCGATTCGGGATCCTCACGCTCTGCATGCTGTGTGTGGGACTCGTGCTGGGCTTCCTTGTCTCTTCTGGGACCTTCTTCACTCCTCTGGGTAGGAGACGCTGACTCTCAGGCTGTGAGGGGTTTTTCTTGGGCTTGGGAGCTGTCAAGAATCGGGATCCTGGAGTGTGTTGCTTATCCCTGCCTTCTGAAGAGTCAAGGCACTTGCAGAGATGGCTTGACACTAAGGGGAGGGACAGCGGAGAGCACCCTCCTTGGGGATCTTAGAATGTCACCAGGAACAGCTCTCTGTGGGCTTCTGTTACAGCTAAGGTAGGTCCTGAGGATCATAGGGGAGAACAGAGACTTTATTTTAGTTTTAAATTTTACTTTAAATTTTGTTTGATAAGGTCTAACTTCGCAGTCCAGGCTGGCTTCAACCCACAGTAATCCTTTTGTTTCAATTTCCTGAGTACTGGGGTGGCAGGTGTGAGCCACTGTGCCTGGTTACTTTGTAACATTTTAAACCTCCGCTGCTAACTTGAGTCATGAGGAGACTCCCAGTATGTCTCCCAGATGAACCACGTGCTGCTCTGATGGGTGCTGAGCTTAGATACGTGATGCTGTTTCCCCGTCTTCCCTTGACCTGTCTCTGTCCCACCCTTTGCCATCTTCCACCCCAGGGGTTCTCAAGCAGCCTGTGGACTCACAGAGGTTGGTTCTGCGGGGTTCTATGTTGAAGTTCTTGTGTTAAAGTATTTATTTCTATCAGTTACAAAAATCTGATTGGGGCCGAAGAGATGGCTCGGCAGTTAATAGCACTTTTGCAGAGGACCCAGGTTTGGTTTCCAGCACCTATGTGGTGGCTCACACTGTAACTCCAGTTCCAGGGATCTGGCACCCTCTTGTGACCTCAGTGGGTACCAGGTTTGCACTTGGTGTGTACATGTATCCAAAACATTCATGCACATAAATTAAATGAGTCTATAAAAAGTAAAAACACCTTGTTAGATTGTTTGAAGTTAACAAGTCATTAGACTTGTGGCAAGAGTCTATATTCTGAGGCTTCCCAACCCCACATTTCCCTTTTCAATTTTTAACTATTTACTGACTTTTTCTTTATTTTTCTTTCTTTCTTTCTTTCTTTCTTTCTTTCTTTCTTTCTTTCTTTCTTTCTTTTTTTTTTTTTTGAGACAGGGTCTCATTATGTGGTTCTGGCTAGCTTG
The DNA here is from genome assembly GCF_004785775.1 of Grammomys surdaster. Taxonomy (NCBI): domain Eukaryota; kingdom Metazoa; phylum Chordata; class Mammalia; order Rodentia; family Muridae; genus Grammomys; species Grammomys surdaster. Next base: position 2,883,507 of record NW_021620983.1, read on the forward strand.
GAACTTTTGTGTAGGCCAACCTGGCCTCAAATTCAGAGATTCTCCTGAGTCTGCCTCCTCAGGGCAGAAACATACCTCTTCAGACGTCAAAAGTGTCTGGGAGTACAGGTGTCTATACCTCTTCAGACACCCAAGTGTCTGGGAGTGTGGGTGTCATGACCTCATGCAGCTCTGGGTCACCCAGGTGTGTAGTAGCAGAAAGCATATGAAGTGCTTAGGTGTCCCACTCTGGTCTGTCCCGGAGTTTAGTTCTTCATGGGAGGAATTGTATAGGGCTAGTGGTTCAAATCTGTTCCTATTGAGTTCATTGCTTAGCTTGGAATATCATCTGTGGGGATCTCCTCATTACAGAAGATTATGAAAGCACAGAGTTAGGGGGGTTTCAGGGAGTCACCACACAGTATAATCAGTCTTGCCACGGTAAGATAGGAATCAGACCAGAGCCACGGGGGCTGGTGAACGGGAGAGCAAGGACTGTGGTAGCTTCTCAGGTCACCCTCTAGTCCCTTCTCTCCTTCTAGAACATGCCCTTAAAAGGGATTATGTCGGGCTAGAGAGATGGCTTAGTGGTTAAGAGCACTGACTGTTCTAGAGGTCCTGAGTTCAGTTCCCAGCAGCCACATGGTGGCTCACAACCATCTGCAGTAGGATTTGATGTCCTTTTCTGGTGTGTGTGAAGACAGCAAATAAATAAGTAAATCTTTAAAAAATTAAAACGAAACAAATGAAAAAGGGATTATGTTACCTGGGCATGGTTGCACACACTTTTAATCCTAGCAGACAGGGCTTACTGATATAAAGACCAAGGCCAGCCTGATCTATAGAATAGCCAAGGCTATACAGAGCAGCCCTGTCTCAAACACACACACACACAGGGTGAAATGGATTACACTGACCATTAAATGCAAACCAGAGTGTGGGTCTAGCTGCCAGCATATTCCCTAGCTGTCACTTTAAGCTTTGTGAGTGTCTGCATCCAGACACCAAACAGTGAAACATAACTTGTGAGCATCTTGTTTATTCTTGATTTCTCTGCTTTCCCAGGAAACCTAAATGTGTTTCATGATGATGGAGTGTTCTGGGTGACGTTCTCCTGCATAGCTCTGCTTGTTCCAGTCATCTTCATGGGCTGCCTAAGAATAGTAAGTGTACCAGTGCAGCCGGGTGACTCATCCTGCCGGCCTTCAGAGGTCCGCTTTGAGTGCTATGTGTTCTGTTCACTAGAGAGGGCTCTGTGGTTTTCTGTGCTGAGGAAGTTCTGAGATTATCAAGTGTTTGTCCTTGTAGGGGGGGTCTCAGGGCAGGTCTGCTTTCCCCATCGATGAAAGCTAGCAAGTTGTACTGAAAGTGAAAGTCCATGCATGCGCGTGTGCGCATACACCCCCCCACACACACACACAGCACAGACACACAGACACACAGACACACAGACACACACACACACACAGCACAGACACCACAGGAATGTGGTTGGGAACTGAACCCATCTCAGCTCTGGAGGGCTGGGACTTTGAACTGTTTCTGGTGGCCTGGGATAAGCTCCCTTCCCCTTGATTTTGGACTGATCAACTTAAAGAAAGGGGAGCTGTTAGGTCTGTAGCTTCAGGTAAGCATGTTCTGGACCAGCCTTTAACATATATGATCATCCTGACTGGTCAGCCAGAAAGGGGTCCTGTGGAGGGAGAAAAAGCCTGCGGCCTTTGTCTCCTGTCGAGGGGATGAAGAATCAGGAAGTATGCCATCTTTATTATCTGTCTGTGGCCCCTTTCCTGATTGCTCTGCCCTGCCTGTCAGGGATCTGAACACCCCCCAGTCCCTCAGAGTGCCAGGACCTCCCAGCTGTGAGGGCAGAGCAAACCACCTTCCTCTACTGCAGCAACTCAAAGGCATTTAGTTTTAGCTGCCTCTGCAGAATGGCTCCTTAGATTAGATTTTACTGTGCAAGTTCTTCTTCAGGGAAGATGCTTTTCTACAGTGTAGTTGTGTATCAGCGACAGGGCTGCTTTCCAAGGACACCCTTAGGCAGTTGGCCATGGTTCAGGTGTCGGAGTGAACTACACAGACCTGGAGGGTCACAGTCACCACAGAGGATCTTAGGGAATGGCCATATTGTTGCACAGTAGTTTGACTGTTTTGCCTGCATGTAAATACATGTACCTGGCGCATGCCTGGTACCCACAGAGGCCAGAAGAAGGTGTCCCATCCCTTTGAACTATAGTTATGGATGAATGTGAACTTCAAGTATTGGGTCCCCTGCAAGGGCAGCAAATAGTCTTAACCACTGAGCCAACCCTATTTTGGTAGTCCAAACAGTATGGTAAGAACTTACTATGGCAGTAGGGAGGACAGGAAACAATATGATAAAAATACAGTGTATGAAACTCCCAAAGAATAAAAGGAAGACCCATTGTGGGCAAGGAAGATTGTTTTTACCGTATCTTCTCATTAGCCCTTGTTAATGCTAAGACAGCAATGAGGCCTCCATGAGAGCGGCTGCTCTCGCTCCACGGGTGACACCCGTCTCCTCTGCTCTTCCACAGCTGAGCATCCTGGCTTGTGGAGTTGTGGGCTCCTACTCCGTGGTGTTGGCAGTTAACAGTTACATGTTCACGAGCCTCTCATACATCACCCTGAACGTCCTCAGGAGAGCCCTCAACGCAGATTTCCGAGGGGTTTTCATCAGTGTGCCTTTCCAGACCAACGGTAAGACACCGACTAATGGCTGAATAAGTGTGCTGACTAACCCACCCTAAACGGCCAAGGGGCTGAAAGAGGAGACAAAGTACAGTGCTCTACCAGTAACCAAAGGACTCAAATGTCTAAGGTACTGGGTACTCATCCTTCCAAACATCTAAGTGGATTTTGTTAGCTAGGCTTGCTTCCCTGTCCATTCTCAGGTAGGGACCCTGTTTGACATCCATGGGTCGGGGTGGATGAGGAATGAGAGTTGCACCCGATTTAATTAACTGTATCCTTTTGTTTCCTCACTTCAGTGAAGATGTGGTTTATTTTCAATCAGTGATCATGTCGTTACCTTAATTAGAAGATTCTGTCCGTTATTGATTTTCCATCTAAATTTGTCTTTGAGACAGGGTCTCACTCTGTAGCCTAGGCTAGCCTCAAATTAACAGTGATCCTCCTGTCTCTACCCTCCCTGAGATGTTGAGTGTGGACCCCAACATGTGGCTTGTTAACTCTTTAAATGACACATAGAACACACTACACATTTATAGAGTTTTTGAACTTTGCTGATTTCAGACAAGCTCAGACATAGGTCAGAGAAGCCTGTCTTAGAATTGGGACTTAGGAACAGTACAATTGTGACTCTTAAGACTTTTTAGGGCAAATCTTTGCCTCTACTTAGAGACAACAATCAAGATCTTCCCCCTTAGATGCATTTAGCCTGTGAAGGGAAGTGCTGGTGCACACTAAATATTAAACAGTTCAGAACCAGGCGTGTTCGTACACAGCTGCACTCCTAGCACTCAGGAAACTGAGGCAGGAGGATTGCCACAAATCTGAGGCAAGCAAGGCTCATAGTGAGTTCCAGGTTAGGGTTGACTACAGAACTAAGACCACCATCTTGAAAAATAAAATGGAATAAAAGGGGGTGATGGAGGAAAGAGAGAAAAGGAACAAGGAAAGAGAAAGAAAAAGAGAAGTTGGGGCCAGAGAGGGTGGCTCAGTGGGTAAGGTGCTTGCTCTGCATCGGGGTTCAGATCCCTGTGTAAACACCCGAGTGTGTCAGCGTGCATACGTAACTCCAGTGAGTGGGGCTTGCTAGCCAGTGGATCTAGCTGATTGGGTTCAATGGGATAGACCGTCTATCCAAACAGTAAGATGGAGAGCAATAGAGGATACCTGCCACCCACTGTGACCTCCACACACAAGAATCTGCACACACCACATTTTATATATATATATGTGTGTGTGTGTGTGTGTGTGTATGTAAAATAAAAAATTGGTGGCTTGGTGGCTCATGTCTATAATCTTGGTATTCAAGAGAAGGCAGGAGGATTGCCATAAGTTTAGGGCTAGTCTGGGATATAGCTTGAGACATATACTGAAAAGCAAAACCAACCCACAACAGAAAATCTCCCAAGTACAAAGGGTACCTCTCTCCTTTAGACTACATCATCCTGGCCCTGTGGGGGATGCTGGCTGTCAGTGGGATTACACTTCAGATTCGAAGAGAAAGGGGACAGCCGCCGTTCCCTCCCCATCCCTACAAGCTATGGAGGCAAGAGCGAGAACGCAGAGTGACCAACATCTTGGATCCTAGCCATCACCTCCCTCCCCTGAGAGAGAGGCTCTATGGCCGGGTCGCTCGGATCAAAGAGTTCTTCCAGAAGGAACAACCGGCTGGAGAGCGGACGCCACTGCTTCTGTAGAAGGCTGAGGGTTAGTGTTTGCCCTGAAGCTCTCATCTAGACAGCCCAGCTGTCCCAGGACCAGTGCGGGGTCAGCCGGGGTGAGTGATAGGACCACGTCCCTGTTGATGTACAGCAGTGGGGTTAGAGGATTCTAAGTGGGAAAAATCACTAAATAGTTGGCCATAGATGTGTTTCCTCATTTTCCACAATCTTGAGGAGTTATCTTTTGGTTTATATAGATGATTGATGTCTTTTATAAAATACACCAAGAAATAAAAATGTCTCCTTAAAGCCCTGGTGTTCTTTTCTTGTAGCTTCTTGGACAGTTAGACTCAGTCTGAACCTGTGGAGGGGGAGGCAGGCAGTGGGTATTTATTTGCTTTGTGTGTAGAAGTTTAGGGATTTGATTCTGGACCCTTGAATGTCAAGACGAAGGGAAAAGTAACTCCCCCTTTTTCTTAAAAGCAGTCTGATTACTTGCCTACATCTCATATTAAAATCAGGAACTCTTTTCATTTTTTTTTTCAGTATTCAAACAATTTATTTTAAAAACTGTGGCAAACTATCCTAAAATGTTATCAAGGTAGATTTCCTGTTGTTTTGCCAGGTAGTGTTTAAAGTGGTAAATTAGATAGCTAAATTATTTCTGTAATCGAAAATAGTTGTTTATTAAAGATATGTTATTTATAGCCCAAATGATGGCCTATTTTTGTTTTGGGGCCACTTAAAGCACTGTTGGCTGGTGAGCTTTCTTTCTTAGGTTGCATTAAGATGGTGACTGGACTGTATTTTGTCAGAGAGAAGTCAGTGAGACCTTCTTCCTAGCACCCTGTAACGTTGTGTTAATGATTGCTTTGTGTAACTTTGTGCTCCGAAGCTCAGAGGGATCACTCAGCCGAGCTGCTTCTTAAGGCCACCCACCCTGGGTTCTTTAAGGAGGGCCACACCCTTTTGACTCCTCTGAACACCAGGTTGTGGGTTGTCAGCTGGTTTCCCCGACATGTGTGACTCAGTGCGCTGGTGTGCCAGTGGTGTGCCACCTTAGGTTACCACTGCTTAACCTGTGGTGCTTCTGAGTCTCTTCACAGCAGGACCATAGTCTTGACATTTCAGGGAGTGGGCGGAGTCTTCACTTCTGGCTTTGAAAAATGGTTTTGAAGGTAAAACATAATGAAAAATTATAAAATGAACCCCTTTTGGCTCATTTCAGGAGAGTCTTATTCTGTTATTACTATGTAGCTTCAGCAATAATTTTTTTAAAAAGTTACTATAGGGTTTCTGGCTTGTCACATGCTTGCATTTCTGTTGTGAGGATTGTTGGAGAACTATTCTCTGTACTGTTGGAACACACTGACAGTCAAGAGCTGTAAAAGGCAGAATATGCTGTTTTGGAGGGAGAATACAAAATATTTGTAAATTTTCATAATTTTAATAATACTATTTGTATAATTTTTGTAATAAATACCTACTTTGAAAAAAAAATGCTTACGTCTTTCTTATTAGGATGTCTCCAGTTTATACAGTCATGTCTGTAATTATATAAAGTTATTTAATCTGGAAAAATACAGTTCTTTGTTTTAAAAACTCAACTTGAGGATAACAAGAAGTGAAGACAATCCAGAGTGGTATGTTATGGTTTATGTATATTTAAATGTATTTACTTTTATTTTTTCATTATTTATTGACTTTATATCCCAACATCAGTCCCCCTTCCTCCCATCCCCCCCCAACAGCTCCTTCCCCCATCCCCCCATTCTTCTCAGAGAAGGGGGAGGTTCCCTGTCTATCACCCCACCCTGGAACATCAAGTCACTGTAGGACTAAGCGCATCTCATTGAGGCCAGACAAGGCAGCCCAGTTGGGGGAATAGGATCCACAGGCAGGAAACAGAGTCAGGGTAAGCCCCTTCTCCAGTTGTTAGAGGACCCACATGGAGACCGAGCTGCACATCTGCTACATATGTGCAGAGGGTCTAGGTCCAGCCCATGCTTGCTTGCTCTTTGGGTGGTGATTCAGTCTCTGGGAGCCCCTAAGGGTCCAGGTTAGTTGACTCTGTTGGTCTTCCTGTAGAGTCCCAATCTCCTTTGGGTCCCTCAATCTTTCCTCAACTCTTCCACAAGACTCCCGTGCTCCATGTAACCATCTAACGTTTGGCTGTGGGTCTCTGCATCTGTTTCCATTGACTGCTGGGTGGAGCCTCTCAGAGGACAGTTATGCTAGGCTCCTGTCTGCAAGCATAACAGAGTATCATTAATAGTGTCAGGGATTGGTTCTTGCCCATGGAATAAATCTCAAGTTGGGCCAGGTATTGGTTGGCTATTTATTCCCTCAATCTCTTCTCTGTCTTTGTCTCTGCACATCTTGTAGGCAAGACAAATTTTGGGTTAAAGGTTTTATGTGTGGGTTGTTGGAGTCCTGCCTGCCTATAGTAGGTGGGCACTTCAGGCTCCATATTTCCATTGCTAGAGTCTCAGAGTTGCCCCCATTGACTCTTTGGTATGTCCTGGAGATGTGGGCCCCCCCCCCCTCGCCCACCACCAATTTCTGTTCTCTGGTTTGCTCTCCCTACACCTGATTCCCAGCCTCCCATTCCCCTTCCCATCTGCTTACCCACCCAAACCCCTCCCTCCATCCACCTCCGGGGATATCTAATCTCCCCTAATACAGAACTAAACAGAATTCTCAACAGAGGAATCTTGAACAGCAGAGTAGCACTTAAAGGAACGTTCAACATCCTTAGTCATCAGGGAAATGCAAATCAAAACGACTCTGAAATTTACACCCATCAGAATGGCTATGATCAAAAACTGAAGTTGACAGCACATGCTGGTGAGGGTGTGGAGTAAGAACACTCCTCCATTGCTGGTGGGAGCGCAAACTTTTACAACCACTCTGGAAATCAATTTGACATTTTCTCAGAAAATTGGAAATAGTTCTACCTGAAGACCCAGCTATACCGCTCTTGGGCATACACCCCAAAAGAAATGCCACCATACCACAAGGACACTTGCTCAACTATGTTCAGAGCAGCCTTATTTGTAATAGCCAGAAACTGGAAAAAACCTAGATGTCCCTCAACTGAAGAATGGATAAAGAAAATGTGGTTCACTTACACAATGGAATACTATTCAAGCTATAAAAACAAAAGCATCATGAATTTTGTAGGCAAATGGATGAAACTTGAGAATATCATCCTGAGTGAGGTAACCCAGATCCAAAGGACATGCATGGTATGTACTCATAAGTGGACATTAGCCATAAAGCACAGGGTATCCATGATACACCCCACAGACCCAAAGAAGCCAAGTAAACAGGAGGGCTTAAGGGAGGATGCTTCAATCTTTCTCAGAAAGGGAAATATTTTTGAGACAGGATCTCATATGGTCCAAGCCATCCTTGAGCTTGCTATGTTGCTGAGGGTGACTCAAGTGGTTTGAGTCTAGCTTGGTGTAAGCATAGGTTCCTAGTGGGTCAGGCTCCAGACGCTTGTGGTCAGATTAAAGTGTGTGTGGAGGGGTGTTGTGTTGCATTTATTTACTTACTCCTTTTTGGCCTTTTGTTTTGACAGTAGGTGGTGTTACTACAGTCCCCTTCTAGAGCAAGCTGGTATTTGAGAAACTCTTAGGATAACACTGCTGGGATTTGAGAATGGAAACGGACAAGACACCTCTATTTTAAAGGAGTCAAGAACAGAGAGTGTTAAGTCTGTGGTCATGCCCTCCAGTGGCGAGCCCAGACGTTAAGTGCTAAGTCTGTGGTCATACTCTCTGTGGGGAGTCCAGATGCCAAACAGCTCCCTTTCCTGTGGTTATACTTAAAATTTCCCATGTATTCTTCCCGCCCATGCTCTTTGGGAAGAATGGCCTGTATTCCAGGATCAGTAATTCTATCATGAGTACAGGTTTTAACTGTTAGTACTTGCTTAAAGCTTTAGTTGTTTGAAAGAGTGGGCTAGTTGATCTGTTTTGCTGAAATGGAAAAAAGAATGCATGGGATGTTATTAACTTAAAAGCAAAAACAAAAAACAAAACTGAGTCAAGAACCCAGTGCAGAATCTCTCAATGGCCCAGGGAATAAAGGCATTTGACTTCAAATCTGGAGACCTGAAGTCAGTCCCTGCAGCTCATAAAGGTGGAAGGAGAGGACTGACACCACAGAATCAATCATCTTCTGGTCTGTGCTGCAGTACGTGCCCCACATGCACAGGCAATTATATATATATTTAAACAATTGCAGTACAATACAATTTCAGCTGTTTGTCCATATACCTCTAAAAATAACTAGACAGGTTTTTGACACTCAGGAAATGTGCAGTAAGTTCGGGGGTTGGGAATGAGGTTGTGGGAAGATTGACTAGTTATATTTGTGGTTCCACCTTCACTTTTCTTTAAAGATAAAGGGTAAAGATGAGTGTGGCCTGGCCTGAGGATGTGCTCTGTGGTAGATGTGCAAGGCCCTACTGGGTTCAATCTCCAGATAAGAATAAGAGCTAATAAATGTCTAGTGATTTAAACAGGACTCAGTACATAAAGAGGTATATATGGGATGCCTCCTACTGCACTGTTTTGTTTTTTTTAAATCTTCAATTTAAGTATCCACACAGACGGTAAGGATAGAAGGCTCAGCTTAAAGCAAGCACTGGGGAAAACAGGTTAAGCACATGGGCTTGCTGAAGAAGTGATGCCTAGTCACCAGAATGCTGGAGTCAAAAGTGCCCAAACCTGCTATTAGGAGCCTGCCTTCACCCAAATTTCCCCAGGATCCTGAGAATTGTTTAGGCCCTAATTCTAGGCTTTGTCTCAGTGCTTTTTACATAAGTCTTACTTGTAGGGCAAGCTAGGTCCCAGCTGAGCCACCTCCCAAGCCCTGTAGGTATGTAACTTAACACCTTTATTATGTGGCCTCAGGTTTTACTGTTGCTTTAAACCACACCAAGAGTGTCCTAACAATGACTTCTTACTGTAGGGCTTTCTTTTGTTGTTTTTTTTGAGACATGGTTTAGCCCGGGGCGTCCTAGAACTCATTTTGTCAACTAGGCTACCCAGGAACTGCAGGGATCCACCTGCCTCTGCCACCCAAGTGCTGGGATCAAAGGTGTGCACCACTAAGGTTGAATGTTATTATCCACTCTACTGTGGCTTGGACTAGGGCTGCATAAATAGCCAGCAGGATTTGCTAACAAATCCAATGCAAGATACAAAAGAAACTAACGTCTAAGGTGCTAGCATCTTTGTGCCCTGCAGTTGCCCTTGCAAGGATGGGGAACACTTTAGAAGTTTGGGGATGAAGAGTTTGGCTTTGGGGAGTTTCAGCCTGAAATGTCTCTATGGTAGTTACAGACAGATTAGTGTGGAGGTTATGAGAGAGTAAACAGGAACTCTAAGTCTGAGAGTCCCAGGGCATTAAAATACTATGCAGGTTATAGACTGGGTGAGATCTTGGGAAAATTGAGGGGTTACAGCACTATTCAGGAATAAGGCATGTATGTGCACAAACACACATGCAGGCACACACCCATGAATGCACTGGCACAAATAGTCCCCCACCCCCAACAAAAATAGGCCCAAGGGCTGAGGATGCAGCTTAGTGAAGAGCACTTGTACATAAAGTTCTGTGTTCAAACCCTAGCACCCCCTATCCCCTCAGCAAAACCACAAAATGTATTTAAGAAATGTGAGCTTTGTTTTCAAATTAACCCTGAGACCAGACCAGTTTTAAACACTCATCTTTATTGACAAAATAGGCTCCTCTCTTCAGCACACTCTCATGTAAGCTTAAAGCTGTTTTTTTTGGGGGGGGAGGGGGATGGAAAACTTGCTAAAAACAAAGCAAATGTCTTTCAATATTCACAACCTTAAAATTATATCCAAGAACACAAAGGATAAATAATTTTTTATAAAAATAATTACTTCTCAAATAACGTTTCACAATAGAACTTGCTCAATACACTGATTCTGACTCGTATCAACTGTGCAGCCTTTCTTTTTAAAATTCTGGCCCGGGACAAAACTACACGAAAGAATGTACCACTAAATTAAGGGATACCCTCCAAAAACCAATAGAAAAATCTTAAAAATAAATTCACTTATATAAAATATTAAGGCCTCTGCATGAGAACGGTTTAACATCTGGGGTACTGGCCCTTTCCTAACAGACCTATGACCCCACTCACCTCAAACTTCAGAATCAAAGGTTCTCAAGTAAAAAGTCCTTTGAATTTTGCCAATACATGAAATTACACATAAAATTACACTGCAAAGTAATATGTACTTAACAAATGATATACTGAAAAGTCTAACTTTCTATCTGTGCTAATTTCAGTATGGACTCCACATACAAGCATAGTGTATTTTTAGCCATATTTCACAATTTTTTGTTCTTTTATTCTGACCACTACAGAACGGTTTTTAGGTTGCAACTGGTATTAAAGCACACTTCCATATCCTGTGGCCTTAAAAGCTTTTTTTTTTTTTTTTTTTTAAAGTGCAAAGCACAATGCCTGTGGGTCCACGCTTCACTGCCAGTTTCTGAATCATAGGTTGTAGGGAAAACCTCACAGGTTATAAGAACTAAATGGGGCTTAGACTCAGACCCAGAACTTTGATTTTGGAACCTGCATCTACTTTGTAAGTGTTTGAAGAATAATTTCTTAAATAACAATAAAGGAATTCCAAATTTACTTGGAAATGACCATACCTATCTCTAAATATGTCAATGCTGATTCGTGGTGAACTGTCTCATATCCTTAAACATCATGTAAAGAGGAGGAAGAACCAGGTTCATTGTTAACAGAGAACCAAAACATAATCTTTCAAAGTAGTTTAACCTACTTAATGTGTCTTTCTTAGAAAGTATATTCTTTGTCTTTCCTTCCTCAGATGCATACACTTAAGCAAGTCATGAATAACTGCTAGCTAAGAGTTATGGGAACTAGGTGTAAGTATATTCCTTCTGTTTGTGGTGCAAGTGACATATTCCTATAGCCTTTCAGTGGGAACTGCCTTTGATGAGGACTGAACACACGGGAGGTGGAGAGGCAAGCACCAACGCAGAAGCTTTATGTACACAAGCTATGGTGACTCTGACGCTCAACAGGAAGGAGAAGACTTACAACAAAGTCTTCCATTCAGAAACCACACCAACCTTACTTTTAAAACTGTGATAATTTTTAGGCTTTCCAGCGTTTATGAGGCGTATTCAGGGTGATCTATGAATCATCCAGAAAGCCAACAGCACTTCTGACACCGCAGTGGGCAGCAGCACCCTGAAGACTCACTGTTCCCTCTGTGGCTCAGCTTCTCTTTCTGACTGGGATTGGGATCTAGTTTATGACCACTGGTTATACACACTGCTGCTGTCTCTTTGCCAGTGTCCTTGGACATACTAGAAGAAAAAGGTTGACTGAAGTTTAGTTTTATGTTCATTCATCCACTCACTTCTGGGCCCGTTCTAGTGACCACGCAGAAAGCCACTCAGCTCTTCCTCAGACTCAGGTCACTGTTAGTCACTAAGGCAGACAGAGATGTACTCTCTGATGCATCATCCTTCCGAAGGTTCAAAAAGGATTCTCGAGTTATCTGAAGGATCTCTCTCAAGCCTTTGTTTTCTTGCTGTAAGGAGACAAGCAAAACCCAAGATGGTTTATACTCTATGCAAATGGAAAACATGCAGAAACAGAAACTGCTGGTTTGACTGATTCCCTTAAGGCAGCTCCAAGGGGAATACATAATTTAAAAGCTAATTGTATGAAGTGTAGCACAGAAAGCGGACTCTGTAACACATCAATGGATAGATATATGTGCTATAGGCAGTCACAACCTCAATCTAGACAGGTTTAAAAACTGGGTGTGGTGACACCTGCCTTCAATCCCAGCAGTGGAGAGGCAAAGGCAGGGGAATCTCTGAGTTTGAGGGCATTCTAATTTACATAAGGAGTTCTTGGCCGGCCAGGGCTACACAGTGAGACTTGATCTAAAAAACAAGACAAAACCAGATTTTAACTGGTGCTAAAGATGGAGCATCGGCACTCCACCCCCTCGCTACTAGAAGCCTTAACGTGTGCAGATGGAGCAGGTGACTAGGCAGAAATCAGCTTGTTTTGCAAACAGACTGCAGATGATATATGCATGTGTATATAAAACACTCATCTACACCGACGCTAGTGATAAGTTTATATGAATAATACCTTGAGGTAGATTTCATCACTCAGTAGAAGTTAGTAGGTATGTTTCCCTCAGCAAAATCTGAGTTCAGCCAAGACCAGGTGTGGTAATTATTTTTCAGAAAGAAATGTAAATGATTATCTAGTACTGTAAGCAATTTTGTCATCTTATAACTTCTTCTCTACAGCTGTTACAGGCTCTTTCCAAGTCTCAATGGTCTGGCCCGAGGGTTGTTTCTGAGCACAGTTCTAACTTTCTCCTTTTGTTTGTGGCTGCTTTTGCATTACCACAATGAAGCTAAGCAGATATAAATTGACTAGATTGCAAAATCCCAAATGCTTTCAGGTCCTTTGCTGAGAGAGCCGACCTCTACTTGCCTCTCCCAGATGCTGGAACTAAAGGGGTGCACCACTGTGCCTAGTTAACAATCAACCCTCTCAAGTACTGGTACACTTACGCATCCCTGAGGACCCCAGACTCTGACATTATGACCTAGTGGTCTATTCCACTGTTACCAGCATTCAGATTCAGAAATCATAGCCGGGCGGTGGTGGCGCACGCCTTTAATCCCAGCACTTGGGAGGCAGAGGTAGGTGGATTTCTGAGTTTGAGGCCAGCCTGGTCTACAGAGTGAGTTCTAGGACAGCCAGGGCTATACAGAGAAACCCTGTCTCAAAAAACAAAAGAAAAAGAGAACTCATTACCACCAACTTAAAGAGTGTGGGTGTTAAGGCTGAGAATGTTCTCTGGTTGAGTCTTTTGGAGATACTTTCAACCCATATTTGATTTGAAGTTTAAAACTCACTTCAAGTTGAAATATTCGCTCCTGTTCCTTGCAACCCTGCTGTTCATCAATTTCAATAGCTTTTCTCATTACTGCTGCCATCTCGGTGATCTGGTCAACATGTGCTTGCAACTCCTGGAAGAAAAGGTGGACGTGGAGATGAGAGGAAGACTTTACTAGGTTTGAATTTGCCCTTTGGATAGAATCGCACTGCCACCTAACACAAGTGTGATGTCCTCATGTGGCCTTTTAACATGATTCATAACAAACTGGTAGACATGAGGTGTTAAGATTAGAATTAAGGATACGTATCACAGTATAACTCAACCCTATAGCAAAATACTTATTCACATCTACCACAACGACCAGGGACTGTTGGCGCACATGCTATCTCTTCTTCCCTGAAGTCTGCATGAGTCAGTCTCCTCTGTAGTATTAATGCATATAAGCTGATTCAACTCAACCAAGAGCCTTTCTAGACCATAATCCTCCTTGAGAGTAAAAAGCATATTGTTTACATCTGTCTGTTATTTATCTAGTGTTTGTTGTGTAAGAATTATTATGTAAAATGAACAAAGTGCTATGGAGTATTGAAACATCAAGTGGCATTTTTTCCCACCTGATAAAAATAGAATTTCACCATAATATAGATATCCATATTTATCAGTTTTACAAATTCTTTCAATCTCACTCCTTGTTTCTTGCATATCTATGATGTGTCAAGCACTAAGCCAGGCAACAAAAGTGTGATTCCTCTCAAGATATCTCCCGACCTTATGAGCTTTGTTCAATGAAGGAGACAAAGGGGTTTAAAAATCGAACAAAAGCCCAAGAATAATTAAGTTGCTAATATTAATACAAAAATTAAATAATGAAAGTCAATGAAAAACAAAAATCCCAAATGAACATCAAGTCTTTTAGATAGCTGAATGGTTGTAGAAAGGATTTGATCAAGACCTTAAAGAACTCACATAACTATTAAACTGGAAGAGCACCCTATCACTGAGCTATGCCCCAGCCCCATTTAATAATCTTAAAGAAAAGATGCAGGCACCTTACATGATTTTGGTTCTGGGGAATGAATCTAGGGCTACACCCTTAATAGAGGTTACACCTTTGTCTTACTGGAGAAATCTTTATAACATAGCACTCAGAAGATACAATAAAGAACTAATCTGCTTTGTCTAGTACAGTACAGTTAAAATTAAAACTAAGTACGTTAAAAATTAGTAATTCTGTCTCTCACTTGTACAAGTGACACTTTTACGTGGCTAATGGTGATATGCAGCTGAGTACCTTCCACAGGATGCACAGATACCATCTATGGTCTACTGGACAGCCTTGGATTAGCCTGTGGTAACAAAGCTGTTACCAAAGCAAAGAGATGCCATTGTCTCCCATACTGCAATATCACTAAGATCCCTCTGTTATAGAGGACACAATACAGAAGACTGAACAGCTGAATGATGGTAAAAAATTTTTGAATACCAATGGCTTTCTCAGTTTATAATGTGGTCAGAACTGTGGCACTAGCATACATTTAAAAGGAACATAGGAAGTCAATAATTGACTGCCTTTAAAATTGAAAAGAGAGGTATTGATTTTTTAGTACAGTCTGTTTAAACAAGATCATAAGGAAGAAACAAAACATACTTAGCATGAATTAGAGGCCCCATGAACGACTTACTCACTAGCTGTGAGGGTCACACTGCTTTTAAGGGACACAAAACAAGAGCTGTGGCTCTGAAGCCCAAGTGCCAACACAGGACCCTTGAGCTGTCTTGACACACTGCTTACTTTTATGTCTGTTTATTCCTACTCTGCAGCAACAACACTTAAGACCCAGGCAGAGAGAATCATTATGTACAGTTATGTCTGCACAAAAGCCTATTTGTGAACTCAAACAAAAGGACTGCAAATAATTAAATATCTAAATTAAAAGTTTTAAGTTTGATGGACCAGCCTGCTCATACTAACAGGCTAAAGTTATTACAAGGAAAATATAGTTTCTTTTTTTAGATAGGGTCTCACTGCATAATTATGGCTAGTCTGGAACTCGCTATGCAGATCAATTTGGCCTCAGACTCACAGAGATCTCCCTGCCTCTGCCTCCTGAGTAAGAAAACATTTAGAAATAGTTTTATAACAAAAACTTCAGCAACGTCTAGCAAATAAAAGATGGTGGGTAAACATATCAAAAGTTTCTGTGACACTGTGTGTGTATGTGTGTATATATATACATACACACATATACTTTATAGTCTTATATACGTCAATTTTATGTATGTGTATGTGTAATTACTTATATCCTGTGCATGACACACAGAGAATCAGGGACAAACTGAAGCGTTTTAGACTCAGCAGCACGGCCATGAAAAGCACACCTTTCTTTCATTGATTCCATTTATTTGCTGATCTAATCTGAAGGGCAAGTCAAGGTAAAACAACTTTTTTAAATGGACCCCACTTCCATCCACCCCCAAAGTTGACTGTTTGATTTAGTGTACATTCTGATTTGCTTCCAAGTGCCTCCTCTCCAGTCCGTGCTGAGGTGCTTCAAGGATGTGCCGAGATGCATCCAGGAAGAATCCTTCGCAGCTGTTACGATGTACCATGTCAATCTGTAGTACAGAGTCATTATAGTGTTAATGCGGATTTCATCCGTCATAATAAACTGTGTGAGTGTTAGTTCATGCGTGTTAGCCAACTGTTGGAATGTTTGCTTTTTTAAGATTTCCAAAAAGGCATCTGTTAAAAAATAATGTAAAAATAAGTATTTGGATGAAACTGAGTTATGTTTTCTAGTGATTTTTAATATGGACTCAAAAAGCTCTAGGTGAGTGCAAAATTATATTACTACAGCTTCTAGTGGGACTCATGCTCCAAAGTGCAGCTACACTCATCTGTGTTCCCAAGAGTGTTGCAAACTTGTTTCTGTTTAGGCGTATTAGACCACTGGTGCCTAAACAATTCTAGAGCCCTGCACTTTGGTGCCTTTATCTCATTTCTCTGCTTGTGCATCCCCGACTCCTGCAGTGAATTCAAGGCTAGATTCAATAATTTACCTTCTTTCAGACTTTGCTCCTCCTGCTATAGTGACTACTAATTGTTATCACACTGCCGTATATCATAGTTAGGTTTGGTTCTGTACCTTCCATTACACTGTAAGCTTAACAGTAACATAATGAATTCCTTCATTTATCTTGCTCTTGCCCATAACAACTAAACACAGGGCACTAATCAATGTTTGATTTACTAAGCCAGAGTGTCTCCTTTTTGGGAAAAATCAAAACCACAAACATTAATATGTATTAGTTAGAATTAATAGCAAATAACTGAATAGTCATTTATGGAAGGCAAGGGTCAGCACTTAGATGAACTCAATCTACATAATAAAAACACAAGGTTTAGTAGCTACTTAGGAAATGTTTAACTTTTTAAATGAACAGGACAGCATAGATGAATGGTACACCAGTGGGCTTTATTTTTGGTGCGGGAATTGAACCCAGAGCCTCAGGCATGCCCAACACATGCTCTACCATGGAGCGATGCCCCTATCTCCTAATGTGTTTTAGAAAACACATGCCATCACAGTTGCTACTGTATGGGACTAACAATCTGTTGGATCTTATTCTACACCTCCACCCCCTGTCCACCATGGTATTTACTCTTCTTTCAAAATTCCACTTTTGCCAGGCGCTGGTGGCGCACGCCTTTAATCCCAGCACTTGGGAAGCAGAGACAGGCAGATTTCTGAGTTCGAGAGTTCGAGGCTAGCCTGGTCTACAGAGTGAGTTCCAGAACAGCCAGGGCTACACAGTGAAACCCTGTCTCGAAAAACCAAAAACAACAACAAAAAAACAAACAAAAAATTTCATTTTTAAAATTGTAAACCATGAGGATTTTTGAGAATTAAGACTGCATTTCAATTCTTTATGCAAAAAAAAAAAAAAAAAAAACTCCTCTTAGTCATACATTTACTTATTTATTTGGAGGGGCAGAATTAAAACAGGATCTCATGTAGTCCAGGCTATCCTTGAATCCTGACCTTTTTGCCTCTAACTCACAAGTACTGGAACTAAAGGGGTGAGTGTCACCAGGCTTGGCTTAGGTATACATTGAAATGCTCTGTAATGAATATTACCATTAACAATATAGACTTTACATTCAGAAGACCAGTTAAATACCCAAGAACTTCCATTTTGTTAGGGCATGAATATTATAACTAGATAATATTAACTCCAATTTTAATTCTTTATTCTCCTACTAACACAAGAGGGTAGCTGTTATATTAATATGTAAATCTGTCACCCAAAGAATACTATTAGTTATTTAATTCTGATGGAATAATTTAAAAATTCTACAGACACCATCATGGAAGAAATATTTTAAAGATTCCAAAATATGTGTCAATAATTGAGAAATATATATATCGCATAACTACTACTATTTCTTAAATAATATTAGTTGTAAGTAGGTTACTTTATCAATATCCAACACAGATAAGATATCCAATCTAGTTTAGTATTTTTATTTCACACTGGTAGTTAAAATTCAGTTTAATGTAAACAAGTTATCCTGCTTGTCTTGACAACTGCCCCCTAAGTGACCCCAAGTAAACTGACTGCAAGAACACTAACTGTAACCACCTCAGCTTGGTTTTCTAAGACAGTGTCAACTACACACAGTATTGGTTCAATTCCTTCTCTAGCCCCACAGTTTTTCACGAAAATGAGTTGGCCTTATCCAGACTAGCCTCTTCAAGAAAGCAATCTATACTCAGCTGCTGGCTGTCTTTAAAGCATTTTAGTGTCTGTGTAACACGTAGCATTGCACAAATTCACTAGAAAAAAAAATACTACTTAAAAGCAGAGAAACTTTAATTTTTAAAATAGTTTATTTCTGAATGCACGCATGCAGGCACGCACTCACACACTCACCATTTAAAAGTTACTAAGGACATCAATTGGGAGGCAGAGGCAGGTGGATCTCTGAAGGCTAGCCTGGTTTACAAAGTGAGTTCCTGGACAACCAGAGGCTACATAGTGTTAAGACCCTGTTACTGAGGAGCAAAGAGAGTTAGAAGAATAAGCCAAGTAAAAAAATGGTATGAAATAAGAAATGGGGGGATGATGATGACAGAAAATGTCAATTAAAAATGTGAAGTATTTTATATATATATATTAAAACAATATTACTAGATCTTCATTGTTTAAAATCTGAACATAGGTTAACAAATGGCCCCGCTTTCATCCCAAGTCAATTTCGCAGAATGGATTACCTTTGAGTGCTGCTCTTTTAACTTCATTATTATACCTGGGTCGTCTTTTTTGCTGGCCATTAGCAATCTGAACATCTGCTCTCGGTACTTGCTCATTATCAGTTCCAAGGCAGACTGGTGTTCTTCCAAGGATGTTCGCAGTTCTATCAAGAACAATGTACATTATACAAATGAGTTAAGATTATGTAAACTATGCTCTTCCATATAATATTTATCAAAACACTGACATACACAATATCTTAAAAAGAAAACATGCAACAAAGGACTCCCTCAATTTTTATTGAAGAAAAAAAAAAGTTGTATGCTCCTATGTGTGTTTACAGGCATACCATGGCACATGCACGGAAGACAACCTGCAACTGACTTTCACCTTCGACCACATGGGTTCCAGGGACAGAGAACTCAGGAAGTCAGGCTTGGTGGCAAGTGCCCCTATCTGCTGAGCCCTCTCTCAGCTTTTCAAAGTGTTCAATCAAAACTCACTTCTTAAAATTATTTTAGACTGGGGAAAGTTCCACAGAAGTAGAGTGTTGTGATGAACTTGAGCTCTTACGTCACACACCGAAGGAATGATATTCCTAAACAAGGGGTGTGGCAGTCAAGAATGTCTTAGGAACTGGTTTGCCATGGCAGAATGTATGTGTCTGGAGGAGAGCTGTGGGAAGAGGGCAGAGGAGAGACCAGGAAATGACTGAAAGTCCCTGTTCAAGAAAATAAAATATGTATTCTGAGCAGCTCAGTCTAATGTGTGTGTTGAAGGATGGAGGGACAGGATGGCAGGGATCATGAGTCCCCGGGCTGGGACTGTAGAGGATGGAGTGGGGTTCCTTCACAGGTGATACAAACAGTGCAAACGGGATGTTGAAGAGAGGCATCTAAGATGATGCCACGCTGGGCAGACATTCACATTCACATTCAGAGGCCTGGATAAAGCAGCAGTAAGTATATCTAGGGATACAGACCAAAAAATGAGATTAAAATGTTAAGAAAGTAACTTCTGTTGACTATTTCCATTTAAAGAAAAGATTCTATTTTATTTCATGTGTATACATAAGAGCCTGCATGTATGTCTGCCTGCACACCAGACACACCAGAGAGTGCCGGGTCCTCTGGAGATGACAGTTATAGAGGCTGTGAGCTCTGCCTAATGTGGGTGCTGGGAAATGAACCTGGGTTCTCTGCAAGTGCTCCTAACGTCTGAGCCATCTCTCTAGCCCCTCTCCCATTTATGAATATATAAATTATCACAATGAAAGACTAAAGTTCTTTTTAATGACAATATATCTTGCCTTTGTTCTCTTGTTGTAATTCTCTGATTTGTCTGTTTTCTTGCTGGATTCCCATAACTAGTGTGGATCGTGGCCGATGTCTTGCTACTTCATTAAGTTCTTGGATTTCTTCCTGATACTAATGAAAAGGTTAAAGAACAACATATGGAAAGACATTACTTGCAAATTTTTATCTGATATACAAATATAATGAGCAGACCCTCCAAGTATTAAACAAGCATTATATGACCCAACATTCCATTCCTAAGGAAGAGAAAATGTTCACAGTGCCCTTACTCATAAGAAAAAAAGAGAAGCATTCAAGTATCTACCCAAGGAAGAAAAGGAGAAACAGGACACACTATATCCCCTTGCAGTGGCATATTATTGGGCAATGAATAGACATATACTACAACCCAGATAAATTTTTAAACATGGTAAGAGACCAATCACAACAGGCAGATATCTCACATCCTACTCACATGCAGTGTCTAGAGCAGGCAGATCCACTGGGAGAGAAGCTCAGTAGTTTCCAGGGTTGAGGGCAGGAAGCCAGAAAGACTGATGGATGTATACAAAATGCGGGGAGCAGATTGTTCTTGGGAAATGGACAGAGCCTGTCTATTACGTAGCTTTGGCTGTGCTGGGAGTCACTATGTAGACCAGGCAGGCCTCAAACTCAAAGAGATCCACTAGTTTCTGCCTCTCAAGTGCCAGGATTAAAGGCATGTGCCACTACCATACCTGGTTGGATTTTGAATTTTTTTTAAGTGGGAATCCAACTTTAGAATTACATTCATTTTTCTTGAGGCATTCTTACTAAATAGCTATCAATAAATTCATCATAACTGGTGGTTTGAAAGAAAATGGCCCTCATAGGCTCATAGGGAGTGGCGCTATTAGGAGATGTGACCTTGAAGTAGGTTCATGATTAGAGTGTGGACCTTAAGGTCTCAGAAGGTCAAGTCTGTTGCCTTCCTGCTGCCTGTGGATCAAGATGTAGAATTCTCAGCTCCTCTAGCACCATGCCTGCCTGCATGCTGCTATGATGATAATGGACTAAACCTCTCCACTGTAAGCCAGCCCCAATTAAATATTTTCCTTTAAAAGGGTTGCAGCGGTCACAGTGTCTCTTCACAGGACTAAAACCCTAACTAACACAATAACACTCCCGATTCCTTTTTTTTTTTTTTTCTTCGAGACAGAGTTTCTCTGTGTAGCCCTGGCTGTCCTGGAACTCACTCTGTAGACCAGGCTGGCCTCAAACTCAGAAATCCGCCTGCCTCTGCCTCCCAAGTGCTGGGATTAAAGGCGTGCGCCACCACCGCCCGGCCGACACTCCTGATTCCTAACTTCAGGAGTCAAACTCCTTTGGGGGCTGGAGAGATGGCTCAATGGTTAAAAGCACTGGCTGCTCTTCCAGAGGTCGAGTTCAATTCCCAACAACCACATGTTGGCTCGAAACCATCTGTAATGGGATCTGATGCTCTCTTCTGGTGTGTGTCTGAAGACAGCTATAGTGTACTCATATAAAATAAATAAATAAATAAATAAATAAATAAATAAATAAATCTTTAAAAACATATCACCACCAGGTCTATGCTGACTGGAGTGCAAGAGTCAGACTGAATGGTCGGGGGCAGATGGCTTTAGGGAGAAACACATGCAAAGTAGAGTAAGTGAACTTGCTACACTATTTCTGGTGACTTTTAAAGAACCTTAGTTCAGGGCTGCTTCCCCCTACCCCCCGCTTTTTTTTTAAAGAGACAGAGAAAAACACAGTTTTCCTCTTTGAACCCCCGGTTGTCCTGGAACTTGCTCTGTAGCCCAAACTGGCCTTGAACTTAGAGATCTGCCTTCCCAAGTGCTGAGATTAAAGGCATGTATCACTACCGCCCAGCTAGAGCTGCTGTTTTTAAAGCTGGAAATTTTTATGGAGAGATGGCTTACACATTAGCTGAATTTGATTGTCTACTGGAAGATTCCTCCACATTCTATTACCAAGAAGCAAAACTTAATTTCTTTCTGTAAATGACAAATTTAAAACATGCTAGAAAAAAATTAACTTGAAATAACTGCATAGGGTGAAAACGAGATATTTTCTTGAATCATTTCCAAAAACTATTTGGTTGCTAAATAATATCCCAGCACTTTTATAAAGAAAAGTATAAATATCTTGACATTATATAACACAGCAAAATGTCCAATGCATGCCAACATTAGTGAAATGTGTTATCTGGTCCTTAACAAATTTAATTTATAGGTTTTAAAATAAACCTACATCTTAGTCAGGGTTTCTATTACTGTGACAAAACACCATAACCAAGAAGCAAGTTGGGGAAGAAAGGGTTTATCTGGCTTACACTTCCACATTGCTGTTCATCATAAGTCAGGACAAGAACTCACACGGGGCAGGAACCTGGAGGCAGGAGCTGATGCAGAGGCCATGGAGGGGTGCTGCTTATTGGCTTGCTTCCCCTTGCCTGCTCAGCTTGTTTTCTTATAGAACCCAGGACTATCAGCCTAGGGATGGTACCACCCGCAATGGGCTGGGTCCTCCCCATTGATCACTAATTGAGAAAATGCCTTACAGCTGGATCTCATGGAACCATTTTGTCAACTGAGGATCCTTCTTCTCTGATGACTCTAACTTGTGTTGATACACAAAACCAGCCAGTACACCTACCTATATACATGTCACCGAAACATGATAATATATCCTAGTCCAAAGTGAAAAAGCACATACAAGTGAGGCTACTTGAATATTTTAATTTGAAATTATTTGATTAAGTAGTTTATTGTGGTTTGAATGAAAACGGCTCCTATTGGCTTATAGAGTTGAACACTAGATCACCAGCAAGTAGCACTATTTGAAAGAATTAGGAGGTATGGCTTTGCTGGAGGAAGTGTGTCACTCAAAGAGGTGGCCTTTGGGGTTTCAAAAAAGCCCATTCTAAGCCCAGAGTCTCTCCCTGCTGCCCCGTGGATTCAGATGTAGAACTCTTAGTACCTACTCCAGCATGTCTGCCTGCATGCTGCCAAGCTACCTGCCATCATAATAATGCACTAAACTTCTGAAAGCTGTAAGCAAGCCCAGATTAATTAATTGTTTTCCTTTATAAGTGTTGGTATAAGTCAAGGTGTCTTTTCACAGCAACAGAACACTGACTGAGACATTTACGTATTTATGTGTTACTTAACCAAGTATCAGTGAAACCTTGGTAAGTAAAGTCAGCAAGGGAAAGTCAGACCTGCTTCATGGCTTCCACTCGCTTGCTGAGGGCAGTGGTCTGCTCGATGAGAGATTCTGCTGCGTCATCATGATCTCTCAACCTTTCAACAAGGGCTTTCGCGTCAGCAAGTGCCTTCTCAATGGTGCAGCTCATTCTAAAGGAGAACCAATAAATAAGTTAAAACCAGGACTTAAAGTCAACATATCACCTTCTCTCAGTTTCACATCATCATAGATTTCCTTCTTAAACTTCACTTTCTGAGATGTCATTATCTAGAGAGGAAAAGCAGTTAGGAATATCCTGCACTGCTTGGTAGGATACCATAAGCTTAAATGCAAATCATACTGTAAGAACTCTCTCTAGCCTGCCTACGCATGTGCGCGTACACACACACACACACTCACTCTCTCTGTGTGTGTGTGCTTTGCTATCTATGTCTAAGTCTCAACCTCCTCTTGGAGGAGCTTCTGCTTCTTATGTAAAGTGAGATTAAAATTCCAATTCCTGAATCTTTCCTGGGGTGGGAAGTTTCCAGAGACTATCATTAGCCACTACAGGCAACTTTCACAATGTTTTAAGAGACACTAAAGGGATTTTGAGATGGCTGAACCTAAGATTCACCTCTTTTCTCAAGCACATGGACCAGACACAGCAGGTGTTCAGCTGCACTTTGAAGAAGTCACCAAGGGCAACTCTAAATAGCAGAAAGAGCAAGAGGAGCCCTGGGGAGCCCAGGCCTGGGCTTCGGGGTAGCAGCAAGGACACAACAGCAGGACATCTGCTGCAAGGGTGCCATGGCTCAGGTAGGGCAAACCTCCTTTCTGCAAGGTGGGGTGAACAAGAGATCCAGCACTCTATGGAGTGTGGAATCAGGCTGCAATAACAGCAACAATGCTGCTGGGAAGCACAACCTGAAACCCACATGGCCTCACAGGAGGCTGATGGACAGGCTGTGCTAATCTCCAAAGCAAAACAGAAATCTGAAAAAACAAGAGATCCCTCCTATAACAGATTCCAAAAAAGACAAATAGGTGAAATGCTAAATAAAGAGTTCCACAAAGCTAGGCAGATCTCTGTTAGTTCAAGGCCAGCCTGGTCTACATGGTGAATTACATGACAGTATACATAGTGAGACCTCATCTCAAATAAACAAGCAAATAAGGAAACTGTAGGACTGTGAAAGGCAGCTTGGTTTCTGGAGGAGCACAGGCTGGAAACTGTGGTGATCCCAGGTGACCCTGAGGGACCGGCAGGCATTTGGCCATGCTCCCAGACTCCAGGATCCTAACAGGAGGCCGCAGCCCTCCATAGATTTGTGTCCTTCAGTCATGTAAGTGCAACACCCCTAGACCCTCCATAGGTAGAGGATTTGACCACAGGCCATGTAGCCTCAAGACAGATCTCCATATTAATGAGGTACCTAAAGACCAGAAGGGCTTGGCCAATTAAGCTTTCCTTCCCAGACACTCCTCCCTGCAAAAGGTATTTAACCTCAGGCTCCCCCTGAGAAAATGGGGTACAGTTTTCTCATCTACTTTCCACCATGACAATAAAAGCCTTAAAACCACGGACTGTCTTTTCATCAGGATCTGCTGTGGGGAACAATGGAACAGGCTTTCACCTAAAGAGCCATCTAATCTCCCACAGAAGACCTCTCTGCGTTCCCAGCAGCAGAGGCCAAGAACCCAAGGAAGCCGACAAACCGCCAAGGACAAATCAAGAACTCTCCTCTCCTCAGGACACAGCCCGAGCACTCTGTTCCCTCCCCTTTGGCTGCGGGCTAGTCCAGCCTGTGGGCTTCCACTTCATTCTCAGATCTTCCAACAGTGCCTGGGTGCCCAAGAGCCTGAGAACCAGATGGTCCCTGGCCGCTCTGCAGGCCCAGGGACCCCTGAGCTAGCTCCAGCAGGTCCCTGAAACCTCACCCCCAGAGCAGTGTCCCGGAAGCTTCTCTCAGGCCAGACTCTGCCCTGGGTGAGTACAGTCAAAACTCGCCCAAGAGGCTCTAGGCCCATGGCAGGGTAGACACGGGACCCTATAACCCAACAGGAAACAAACAATTTAAAAGAATAATTTTTAAGATGCTCAATTTGGGGCTTGAGTAATGGTTCAGGGGTAATCATGCTTGTAGTTCCTGCAGAGGATTGTAGTTTAAGTCCCAGCACCTGTATCTGGTGGCTCAGAACTGTCTGTAATCCCAGGTCCAGGCATTCAATACTCTACCTGGCCTCAGCACACGCCAATGCCTGTGTGCATACCCACAGAGACAGACAGACAGATAGACTCACACACACACACACACACACACGTATGTAAAACTTAAGATTAGACAGCTCAATGGGTCTAAAAAAAATACAATATTGAATGAAGTTAGAATTACAGAGCAAAACATGAGCAAAAGCCTGAAAAAGAACTAAAGAGAAATCCCAGAAATGAAGAATTCAATAAAATGATTCTTTTAGATAAATTTATAGCATAACATAAAACATTCAAATTAGAATCTAAGATCTGAAATCAATTATCCAAGCCCTAACCTTGAGAAACTAGAAAAAAGGAGCTGGAGAGATGGCTCAGAGGTTAAGAGCACTGGCTGTTCTTCCAGAGGTCTTGAGTTCAATTCCCAGCAATCACATGGTGGCTCACAGCCATCTGTAATGAGACCTGGTGCCCTCTTCTGGTCTTCAAGCATTCATGCAGGAGATTGCTGTATACATAATAAATAAATAAATCTTAAAATACAAAACAAGCCGGGCAGTGGTGGTGCACACCTTTAATCCCAGCACTTGGGAGGCAGAGGCAGGCAGATTTCTGAGTTTGAGGCCAGCCTGGTCTACAGAGTGAGTTCCAAGACAGCCAGGGCTACACAGAGAAAACCTGTCTCGAAAAACCAAAACAAACAAACAAACAAAAACAAAAAACAAAAAAAATCAAACAAACAAGCCCAAACAAAAGAGAGACAGAGAGAGAAACTGGAGCAGAATAAACCCAAAGTTAATAGAAGATAAAGAGTTCAACTCAGTAAAACTAAAAGTCGGTTCTTTAAAAAGACCCATAAAGCAAAGACGGTGATGTATGTGTATGTATGGAGAGAGGGCATGTAGAGATAGGTACCGAGAGAGATTTAAATAACCAAGCCAACAAAGGAAGACCCAGGGGTGGTGATCCATAATTGCAATCCCACTACCCAAGAGTTTGCAGCAGGGGGATTAATAGAAGGAATCTAGTGTGGGTTACATGGTCTGTCTCAACTCCCACTCGCTTAAAGAGCAAGGAAATCACTGCAGAGCACTTCAAACACAAGTGAACAGAGTAACATCTCATATACATGAATTAAGTAATTGAGATTAAACAGATGAACTACTCAAAACCCACAAATGACCATAAAGTTATACAAGAACAACTAGTAATAGTCCTATAACTATTATAGTCAGTGGAATTACATAACCACAAGCCCACAGCTATTTTCTGGCAAGTTTAACTAGGAAAGAAACTGGAGTTAAAAATATCTTACAAAAAAAGCTTCACACCCAGAGAGCTTCAATGACAGGTTCTAAAACACATCAAGGGCTGGAGACGTGGGTCGGTAGTTAAGAGCACTGCTGTTCCTGCAAAAGACCCAGGTTTGCTTTTAAGCACCCATGGGTGGCTCACAACCATCCTAACTCTAATTTCAGGGGATTTGACACCCTCTTATGAACGTTCACACACATAAAATATGTGGAGAAAGTACTGTGCTCTGTAGTGAGATTTCTGATTTCTTAAAAAACCCAGTTACATTATGTGATTTTTTTTTTTTTTAAATCCCAGGTTCGGATAAGAAGTGGCTTCACAGAAGGTGATTATGATTTGCCTAGTGCACTTAGCAGGGGTGTGATTTTTGCCAGCAGCAGGTAATTTAATTTGGGGACTCTGGAGAGGGGATAAATGGGTCTGTGGCAGTGGATGTTCCTCTTGCTGCTGCTACCGTGTTTGCTGGATATTCTGATCAGGATTAGACTTGCCCCTAGGAACTGGATGCCTTTAATCAACAGGAAGTAGTCTAAAGAGGTCTATGCCCCCTTTAACCTTCATTCTCTCCTACCTAGTGTTGGGGGTTGGAAGGGATTAAAGTGAAATAAGGTTAGAAGGGACGTAGAGGTATAAGAACCCACTAAAATAGCTAAAAAATATGCCAACAGTGCTTAAGGATTAAAAAAAAAAGAACAGATTTTCAGTTATCAGTCTAATGCAGCTAGAAACTAACAAGCTGATTTTACAATTATTACAGAAAGCAAGGAAACTAGAATCACAGGCCACAGAAAACTGACCAATTTATTTCTGAAAATGTGCAAAAGGAGCGTGGTGCTCACACTCCTGTAATTCAAGCACTGAGAAAGCTAAGGCAGGAGGACCACTTCAAGGTTGGGGTTAGCATGAACTACCACATAGTGAGTTCAAGGCCAAGACAAAAAAAAAAAAAAAAAAAAGGTGAAAAGGCAAATCAAAGGGTATCAGGAGTAGACCAATGGCTCAGTGGTTAACATTGCTGTGCTCAACTCTGAGGACCAGTGTTCCCTTAACAGGGAAACCACAGAGGTTACCAACTCTAGCTGCAAAAGAAAGCCCTCTTCTGGTTTTCAAGGCTACATGTACACACAGCCATACACACACTTTTTTTTTTTTTTTGAGAAAGGCTAGCATCTTTTCAATAAGTGGCAATGGAAGAACTAGACATGTATATGTTGGAAACTAATCTTCATACAATTCTAATTTGGTTACTCTATGGTTTAAAGCTTTTCTTAAAATGGAACACAAACTTGAGTATAAAATGAAAAATGGTAATGCTTTAAGGAAAAAAAAGTAAAGAAAATATAGTCTGGAGATGGTAAAAAAAAATCTCTATAGTCTGGAGATGGTAAAGAAAACTCTATAATCTGGAGATGGGAAAGATCTTTTCTAGGCATGATACTAAAAGCATGAAACACGAACTGTAAAAACCACTGATAAGCAAGGTTTCATCAAGATAATAACAGACTGTCAGACAGTTAAGATAGTGGGAGAAGACCCGCTCGCTGTGAGGAGCCATTCCTGATCCACATCTGATGAAGTTCTTGTTTAGACAGAGGAGCAAGAATAAGTCTAATTTTAAAAGTGGCCAGAAGACTTTAATACTCATCCTAAAAGATACACGAATGGCACATGAAAAGATGTTTACTATCATTAAAGAAACTTAACTCCAACACTCATGATATCCAGCACAACCATATTCAAACTGCTATGTATTACTGAATATATTTACTTTTCTATTCTGGGTGGGTTGCCATGACACATGTGTGGAGGACAACTTGGAATAGTCTCTCTCTACCCACCATGTGGGTTTGGGGATCAGACTCAGGTTGTCAGAGTTGGTGGAAAGTGCAGGCACAGTAACTTTAGTTAATTTAAAATGGTAGCTCTCTGGACCCGAAGAATAACATTTAGACAAAGAACAAGTGTTAACTCCTTTTTTTCCATTGAAAAAAATAGACTCAAAAATTCCAAATAAAGTAGATGAATGACAACCCGGCTAGTGCAAGGACTGGAACTCTTCAGCCGACCTGGATCCAAGGACCCATTTGCTTCTTCCTATGTAAAAACTGTCTCAACCTCTTGAGACAGAAAGAACAAATTCCCTGATTCTACAAAGTGAAACTTCTAAAAGACTTAATTTTTAAAAAATTTTTGAGTGCCGGGCGGTGGTGGCGCACGCCTTTAATCCCTGCACTTGGGAGGCAGTGGCAGGCGGATTTCTGAGTTCGAGGCCAGCCTGGTCTACAGAGTGAGTTCCAGGACAGCCAGGGCTATACAGAGAAACCCTGTCTCGGAAAAACCAAAAAAAAAAAAAAAAAAAAATTGAGTCATATGGAAATGTATATAAACAATTTTAAGCAACAGATTTTAAATAATTTTCATATAACTATAAAAATCTAGCAATTGTTTTAAGTATACATAAAAATTAACTAGTTTTAATTAGCAATGAATTATGGTGGGCTCTCAAAAAATGTTCTTTAGGCTGCACAAAAACTAACAAAATGAACTACATTTTATATTTTAGAAGTATAAAAACTCATCTACACAGAAGGAATTATAAACAGAAAACTCAACACCTAATTAACATTTCAGAAAAACAGTGACACAGCTTCTGAAAATCTGTATACTCATTTCCTGTTTGTAAACCTCAGAAAAGCTTAAAATATTTTATAATATGAATCTGCTTTGCTATCCTTTTTGAAAGATGCTTGTTTCCCCTTATGTTAGTAAATAAAGTGGGGAGAGATACTGTTTTCTACATCCTGTTACACATTAAAAAATCCACTCCAGTTTTAAAACGAATATTTCGATTTATTTGCCTATTTTTTCAGTGCTTTTTAACTAGTCATAATACATTTAAATTATTTTAAACAGGTAGGCTTAAACTACAGAGGTACCACTTTAAGAAACAAGTTTTCTTTCTTCTTTTGCTTCCTGCTTTAGCCACATTTTCACCCACTCTACCACTAAGACATCTGCAGTTAGACTCTTGCAGATGGTCCAGAACATTCTGCTGCTCATTAAAGAGAAATCACCACCTACCCACAGCAGCAACTCCCATGCCAGCTGGTTACTTTTTAGCTTTCATTTAAGAAAAAAATCTAAAGAAATTCAAGTAACTCGTTTCTTTTATAAACAAATCTACTAATTATCCAATTTCTGGAGATACAAAAACATGGTGTGATATGAACGATGTGTTTTTAAATGTCAAAATTTTAAATTGTTACTGCTCAGGTGGGTACCTCTAGTGTTAGTAAATACACAGATAATACTTTAAGATAATATGCAGATAATAATTTTAATCCCAGCACTAAGGAGGCAGAGCCAGGTGATTATCTGTGAACTTAAGGTCAGCCTGGTCTATCTAGTGAGTTCTAGGACAGCCAGGACTATGCAGAGACTCCAACAACCCATAAGTAAACAAAAAGAATGTATATAAAGAACACATAAAAATGGGTATCTTGTGAAAGTACAGTAAATTCCTATTCTTCTTGAAAATTAATATACTTGGAGCTTTCAGAAGAAAATCAATTCTTAAAGTTGAAAGGAACAAAATTTGAATCAAGACCAATTTATACACTCCCTAAAATTGTGGCTATGCTGTGTGTGTGTTCAAATTATCCAAAAAGAACTAACCTAACCCAAAGGAATTATTTCTAACATATGGCCAAGAGTCAGAAGAATATTTTTTTATGTTGAGCACTATCAAAAACATTTGCATCACATAAATCCTGGTTGTCAAACATGATGCTAACATAAAATCATTTGAATGCATAGGGTGTGTGCATGCATGTCCATTTGATATTATATACCGTCTCCATCCACTAAAATCAAAAGTACAATTACACGAGTATTAGGAGTACACGGCTGCTCATGTTCAAAGCAGGTAAGGGCTTTTACCCTAAAATAAAAAAGTTATTTTAGGTTCTAATGTAATTTTTAAGAGACAGAATATTTATAGTAAATTCTTTAGAATGATTTCTCTCCCCCCAACCCCCTCTCCTTCCCTCCTTCTCACCCTATATACATATATATACATATATAATACATATGTATAGATACACATATTTTTATATATTTATATATACATGATATAGACATGCATTATATATACATATATTATATATATACACATATACACATATATAAATGCCTGCTATGTGCCAACACTGAGCTAGCATTTGTTTTAAACACGAATAAGACATGATTCCAGACTCAAGTTCAAGCTGGCAGGAGAGACAGGAACAAATAATACATATTAATAAATACTGCAGAACTATGTCAAGAAATCTGGGAGTTCACTGTATTAACAATGTTACCCGAGGGAGTCTAAAAAGAATCATCTTTGAATTGGGTTTTGAAAGACGATGAGACAGAAGGAAAAACAGACTTGTATGGGTTCACAGGGCACAGCGGTGGAAATATGAGGCACAGTTGGGGATACACCCAACAGCCTGGCATAGATGCATGGTAAAGAATTAGGGGCGGCAACAAGATGATACTGAAAAGGTAAAATATGATTTTGAGGCAGGAGGGTAAAAAGCCCTGACGAATCGATAGGCTTAAATTAGAACTTGAAAAAGTTTCAGGAGAGAGAATGCATGTCACAGGAAGTATGAAGGGCTAGGCGGGGACACCGGTTTGGGGTGGAGGAAGGGCAACTGTGATAGTCACAGTGAAAGAAGCAAAAACCTGGTGCAGTGTGGGTGGAACACAGACCCTCAGACAATTCTGAAGTCCGTGTTCTGGAAAGGAGGACGGTACAGCGATCAGGGACGGGAAGAGGAAAGAAAGGGTCCTCACTCTTGAGGAGCAGACACTGATGATGGCAGCAATACAGAAGCATATATGTCTTTCAAAGAAAACCTTAAAATGGAATAAAGAATGTCCGCAGACCACACACACACACATCGCTCTGGAAGCAGAGAACTGCACTGTCTTGAAAATGGTGGAATGCACACACTTGGGAGCTTCTGAAACATCCGTCTGGAGAAAACCAGTTTTCCAACTTGGGACAGCATTTGGAAGGGCGCTGCGGGATTCGAACGATCCCAGCAGCTCCCTCAGGACCGCGGCTAAGCCCCAGTCGCAAACGCGGTCAAGCGTGCTGAGGTAAACTCAACAGTGACAAGTCCCTCCAGCCACCGCCCACGGAGCTCCCGAGTGGCAAGAAGGGAAACCCGGAAGGGGTGTCCCACGGCGTGCAGGCCCGGGGTTTTCACGGAACTTTCTGTACCTCAGTTCCCGGCAGGAGCTCAGGGAGAGCACGGAGAAGAGGGAGTCCGGCTCAGAGGCTCGCCCACGCGTGTTATTCCACTCAGCTTCAGTCCCCCTCAGCCGTCAGAGCCGGCGACGACCACCCGCGAGATGGAGGCGCTCGGGGAGTGGTCTCCGCGCCCTCGCTGTGCCAGCTCAGCGAGCGGACGCACAGCCCTGCTCACACAGAGGCGGGACGGACCAGCAGCCCGCTCGCCTCGGCCCCATCCCGGACAGACCAGAACCTCCGCTATCGGCAGCCGCGGAGCGACAAGCCTCGCGAGACTTCCCTCCGCGGGTTACCGAAGGCCCCGCCCCCGGCAAGCGGCTGGTCGTTGATTGGTGAACAAGGAGGGGGCGTGGCCTCTCTCTTCGCCTGCTCTCAGGGTTTCGCCCTGCCGCTCGTTCGTACGCTCTCGCGTGTTTTCCGAGGGGCTACCGGCCTGGACTGAAGGCGGAGAGGGGAGGTTCAGTGGGTGGGCTCTCCCTGTGCAGAGCCGAGGCCGGTTTGTCCCGGCAGCGGCTAGTACTTTGGGGGTTCTCTCAGGTCGTTCTGACCATTCTTCCTAACGGTGGATTAGGAACAATCGCTAAAGGCTTTTTTTTTTCTCACTCGCTCCGCCCTCTTCCGGTTCGGCCTCCGATAGCCTCTAAGGGGAAGGGAAGATGGCGGGGCTGTGCGAGGACGCCGTGCGCACGCGCGAGCCCGAGGGCGCTCTTGTGCGGGCACGCGCATGCGCGCGCTCCTGCGCTTAAGAAGCCGGAGCGTTGGGAGATGAGCCGGGTAGTCAAGTCTTCTGCGAGTGGGACCAGACCGACTGTGCGCCGACTCCCCACTTACCCTCATCTGCCTTCTCTCCGTCAGCCTCCGTTCGTTCACTGCAGGACCACGCACGAAAGTAAGCGAACCTCGATGCCGAGGGTTCCCCTGTCCGCTCACCTTGCTCGTCCCCCCCCCGCCCCCCCACCTTGCAGCCAGGTGTGTGCCGAAGGCTGCAGATCCGGACTTCGGCGGGGAGGGGCGGTGCGTTCCAGAGCAGCAGGAGCTAATAGCGGGACCGTAAGATGCATCCTTACCGTGAACGCTTGTTCTGTTTCCCATGTGCTCTTAGAATGTAGATTTAAAACAAAAAAACATTTTTTTTGGTCTGTTACAATTTTAGGAGCGAAGCAGGGCAGTGCACCACATGTTCTGTGTTTATAAGAAAAAGTTTAATGAAAGTATTTCCTCCTCACCAGCATGGGATGGCATCTGTTTGTTCTGGTCTACATGGTGAATTACTGTAGTGTATTGCAAGTTGAGGGAGAGGATGAGAGTTTGGGCCGTAGGAAGACGCAGTGTGAAGTTACCTTAGGAGATGTGTGTGTGTTTTGGGTTGTACTCTTGCTGTCAGTCTTTTCCTGTGGATTTCCCTCATCTCCTAACAAGGGTCAGCATAAATACATTTGAAGAGCGGATCTGTGGTTTGTAGACATAGGAATTAAATACAATGTGTACAGATGTTTTCTTCTATTTTAAAAGTGCTTTGTAAAAGAAAAAAAGAAGTGTGAACTAACTCCATTTGGTAAATTGACTGCCTGGTATGGTGTAGCCTATCCCTGAACTACCGCCATTACCTTGCCCTTTTTTGCACAAAGTTCCCTGAACTTTGGATCCCTATCAAATCTTGAGGAAAACACACCTAAGTGAGAAATCACTTAAGATAAATGTTAATGTGTCAACATTTTGACTACTATGTTTATCCTTTCACAGGTTAAAGCAAAATGAAGATTTTTTCTGAATCTCATAAAACAGTGTTTGTTGTGGATCACTGCCCATACATGGCAGAATCCTGTAGACAGCATGTGGAATTTGACATGCTGGTGAAGAATAGGACCCAAGGCATCATCCCTTTGGCTCCCATCTCCAAATCCTTGTGGACTTGCTCAGTAGAATCTTCCATGGAATATTGTAGAATAATGTATGACATATTTCCTTTCAAAAAGCTGGTGAGTGTTATGAACAAAATTATGATGGGATGATGTACTTAACTGTGTATATAGTTACTGTGTGAATTTACTGTAGACTTATAACTGTACAGTTAAAATGTATGCAGAACTGCCCTTTATGATTAGTGTAGTCTTGGTATTTAGTTACAGCCAGCAGTAATGATGGTGCCGAGCACTTACAAGTTCCAGGCCTGTTCCAAAGTGCCCTGTACTTACTGGCTTCTCTAACAGTCCACTGAAGTAAGTGCTATACATGGTAGGCCATGTAGAAAGTATGTTATAAGCATGGAACAGGCAACTGAAGTTCGAGAACAACTGGCGGGAATGTTGAGAGGTTATTATTTTGTAGTCCTGTCTGTCCTGGATCTCACTGTGTAGATAAGGCTTGAACGCAAAGAAATCCACCTTCTTTCTCTCAGTTGCTGGGATTAAAGTTGTGAGCCACCTTCCCAGCTCCAAAAAGCTAAGTTTTTGTTGTTGTTGTTGTTGTTCCTTGTGATGGTGTTTTGTTTCTGTTTTCTTTTGTTTTCATCAGTAAGAAGAGATATTGACATTTGATAGAAATTCTAAATACTAAAGTTACCTTTAGGTTTCAGTATCTTAGATGTTTCAGGATTACTTGCAGATAGATGGCATGTGTTCCATTTGAGTTGCAGAAGCCGAGGCTGGAACTGAGCTGATGAGAGTATTTGCTTGGCCGAGGTTCTTACCATCTTACCTGACAGGCTTTGTTTTGTTGTGGTGCTAGAGTTGAACCTAACACTGTGCTGTGTGCTAGGCAGACACTATACACTGAGCTGTGTTTTCATTCCTTGTAGTTTTTTTTTCACTTTTTTTTTTTGTTTTTTGTTTTTTGTTTTTTTTTGTTTTTTTTTTCGAGACAGGGTTTCTCTGTGTAGCCCTGGCTGTCCTGGAACTCACTCTGTAGACCAGGCTGGCCTCGAACTCAGAAATCCACCTGCCTCTGCCTCCCAAGTGCTGGGATTAAAGGCGTGCACCACCACCGCCCAGCTTTTTTTTCACTTTGTATTTTACTGAGGGGAAGAAAGAATGTAGTTCATGTCTGTAATTTGGCTGTCAGTGCTCAGAAACCCTGGTTCTTCAGGGTTACCTATAAACCCTCTACTTGTTTTGGATTTTGCCTTTTGGGGAGTGTATTTAAATTTAAAGACCTTTGTATCTGCTGTTTGTTGTACTTGGAGTTATCTATCCCTGGCTTGTTCTGTGGCTGGTTCACTAGTCAGTTTGTAGCCCCCTGGAGTTGCTCAGTCTGTAGAGAGCCTGTGTGTCAACACCTGGTCTTAAAGCGTTAACCGAGTTACTTTTCATTGCATTTGTCATCCCCTGAAATTACCCTGCTCATTTATTTGCTTGTTTTTTTCATACGTTGCTTTACCACATTTTTTTACCCCAGACACTGTCCACTTTGTGACAAAACTGTTTTATCTATCACTGCGTTTCCATATATTCAGTGCTGGAATAACAGCTGCATGTCCTAGGCATTTATGCTGACAGAATAGATGAGTCAGGTGATTGCCAGTGCTAGGAATTGTGTGAGATTTACAGTGTGACGGTGACTGAGTGAAAGCAGAGTGGGATACTAATTTTTTCTTTGACATCTATTAGGTGAATTTCATTGTGAGTGACTCAGGAGCACATGTTTTAAATTCTTGGACTCAAGAAGACCAAAACTTACAGGAGGTATGCAGTTCTTGAAAATTATCTAAACGTGGTAAAACTATCTAAGAGTAATTGATTTTTTAAAAAAATTTCTGTATCTTTTTAGTGTTTTAAAACTCTAAGTTTGGGGTGGGGTGGAGTGGGGTAAGGGAATAACATGAAATGTAAATAAAACATCCAATAAAAAAAAAAAAGAAAAAAAAAAACCCCTAAGTTATATTACAAGAAAAACAGCTCTATTTTAGCAACCCCAAACAGATGTCAGGTCGTGTCTTTTTTTTTACTTAGATGTTAAATATAATTTCTGCATAGCATTTTACTTATTGAGTTCTTAATTTAAACTTTATCATGATTGTTAGTGATGATCTACTAAGAATTCCACACTCATGCCTTTCCCTTGTCTTTTCTAATCAGAATTTTTGTTAGAATTTTTCTTAGAATTCTGTATTTGAGTTATAATATCCATAAAAGTATTGTTCACTGCTGTGCCAAATATTGTTTATGATTATTTATTTGTAGACTTTATCATTTCTTTTTCTTCTCTGTATACCTATTGTACACCTGTGTACATATATACCTGTATATATATATATGTCTCTCAGAGCTTCTCAGTATTTGTCTTACCACGAGTGTATCAGGTAGTTCAGGGTTTCCTCTGCACTGACTACATGACACCAGGCGTCTTCTGCTTCTCACATTGCATCGATTCCTCTGTGTGATTGTCTGGTAGAGTATGGCTTCTACAGTTCGTGTAATGTGATTCTTCTTATTAATATATTGGATATAGAAGGAATAATTTTATCAAAATTGTAAGAATCTCACGCCACTATTCCGTAGATGCTTTTGAAGAAGTCCAGTGTCGTGTCATTTAAATGCTGAAGGCTTTAAGAATCTTTTCTTTCCTCATTTATATTTTCAATGATCTGCCTGTGTGGATCTTTTCTCATTTGTTGGATTGAACCTTATAGTATTTTTAGTTAGGAGTAAATTCTGAGTTGTGTCTTTGATACTGTGTCTTTCTAGAATATTTATTAATAGGTTAAAGTCACTTTTCTCATTGAGCACCTCCCTATTATTTGACTATTTTGAATCTTTTAACTCTTATTTGGAACTTTATTTGACTGTATTTTAATTTTCAAGAGCTTGTCCTTATATTTTGATTATGTCCTTTTGTCAGATTTTTCTCATTTTATGGTTGTGTATGCCTTTTAGAACTGTAGGGTTATTAATTAGGACTTATTTGAAGATCAGTTTGATCTCTCTGTTCCCAGAGTTCTTTCCTTGTTGAGACTTCACTTAAATGCCTGCTGACCTTTGGCTGTGCAGTCTCATTTATCAGCAAGGCACTGAACAGCCACTTAGGAGAGCCTCAGTTGTGGGTGGGTATTCCTGACTACTGCAAAATGTCAGTCAACAGATGATCTCTTTGGGACCTTGCAGGGTCTCCAGAGAGGGTCCCCCGCTTTTTACCTGCATGCTGTGAACTTCATTGTCAGCTTTCTGGGATGAAAGAAAGGCAGGTTCTGCCATCCATAGAAAGACTTTGATAATATATTTAATCTTGTGGCTTTTAATCTAGTACTTTGTTCTGTAAGCGAAGTTTTAGCTTTATGTGGCTATTTAAAATTTAAAATTATAGTTCCTTTGTACCCTTTGCTATGTTTAGGTGCATAGTAAGCCACAGGTAGATAGCGGTGTGTGTATGGACCAGGACAGACAGGAAATTCAGCGTTTCATAAAGCTCTGTTGGGCAGTGCCAGTCCAGGACCTGGCCTTTGCGCTCTGCTGTGTTTGGTGGTATACACGCAGAGTATGTTGCTAATGTGATTCTGTGTCTGTCTGTGGTTGCCTGGGAAAGGTAGTAGGTTAATGGATTAGGGTCTGAGTCAGAGAGTGCTGTGTAACTGACTTCAAGCTATTTGTAGGTTTTCCAGTACCTTCTTCAGTCTTGCTTTGTGTGATGCATGGTGCCTCTTACTTGTAAATATACCCTTTCTGTGGGGTGTGTCATCTTGTCTTTCTTCCCATGTAGGTACTTGGACTTCTGCTTGTTCAGTACTGTTATGCTCATTGCCAGTTTCCCATTTTTATAGTTCTCAGTGATATTTCCATATTGCTCTTACTTATTGTCTGCATTTAATATGGGGAGTTTGTGCTTTTTTATTGTGGCAGTGGTGGGAGTGTTCTTGGGGACTAGATTTATGGCCTCCTGCATGCTAGATAGACAAGCACTGTGACGTGAGCTGCATCTCCTTTATAGACTTTTCAGACCTTACCTCCATGTGGCTAGTATTAGATGCCTGCCCTATTAAGACCGGTAGGTTTATGCTTTTTAAAATTTCCTTTCCTGTGGTCTTAGTTGGATGAGCATAAAGAAACTTAGGCTATATTCATTATGTTTATTATGTTTATTATTTGTTAGTTAAGAACATGGAGTTTCTGGTAGCCTTTGTTGTTTTTTGCTACTGTTTATTTTGAGCAGAAGATGTCAGTCTCCTCAGTTCTTTACTGATGCCTATGAACAACATGAAAGGCAGTAATGAAATATTTGAATACAATATTTGAATGAATTTATTTAGAAATTTTTCTGTTAATGACTACTCCTCAATGAAAGGAATCCTTCCAAGGTTAGTTTTAATAGAAGACTTTAAAACATGTGTTTATCACTGTGCTTGGTCCTACAGTATTTGTGATTAGTTTTTTAAACTGTAAGGATGTTTAACTTCTCGTGTTGAGGTAAGTCACTGAAGAAATGGGGTTTTATTGGCTTAGCTTTATACTTTTACCTCTCCAGAATATTCTTAATATTTTGTTAATTATTTGAAAACAATTGAAGGATTCTATACATCTGCACTATCTTTCAGGAAGTACCATGAAAAAAAAAATCTTGGAGCCTTTCTACTTGTGTATAAATAAAAATCAGTACATACTCTTATAGCTCTTCCTTTCTGTACCACTGAGGTATATCCATAGTATATGACTATAAAAGAAATTGCTGGCACAACTTCTGATGTGCATGATGTCACAGTCTTATATTCCCAACACCCAGGAGATGTAGGCAGCAGGATCAGGAGTTTAAGATCAGTCTTGACTACAAGTGCCATAGTTTGAGGGTAGCCTGGACTATAGACCCTGTCGCAAAAAGCAAACCCAACATACCAAGTGAAGCAAGTACCATGAATGCCTAGTGTTGGGAGGAACCTTTCAATACTCTGAAGTTACATCAGGAAGAAACTCCATTGTGAGGGTAACTCTAGTCCATCACTGATGTTGAATGCATTTTGTATGAAGTGTATGTAGTACATTGTACTTTGATTATTCTTGACACAGCAAGATGTCAGACATCCTCATGAATAACGAATGAAGTCAGCTGGTTGCAAATATTTAGACTGGAGGGACTTTAGACATCCTTTGCTATGTAATTCCTTCTTCATGCAAGCAAAGGGCCCAAGACCCACAGCCACCAGAGATGGCCTTTCCATTGGGGCACCCATGTCTAGCCTGTATACATTTTTGTTTTTCTAATTGTAACACTTGAGGGGTTTAGGTCTTATTTTTGACAATTAAATAAAGCTTGACTAAGAGTGTCACTAATGTGGAACAAGTTCTATCATTTTTATTTTCAGTTAGGTGAGGAAAAGTGCTAGAACAGATTGGCCAGGGTCACATAGCTAATAAAAGACTGAAGAGAATGTTAATCCATATCTGACTCCAAAGCTTTTTTTCTTCTGCTTTCCCAAAGAAATATATTATCCTCTCTAATAAACCAATGCTTGTTAAGCATTTCCTATATTGCTGGGTTATATAGTAGTTTATAAATAATATTCTTTCTTTTTAAGTTACTTTTAAAAATAGACAGTGTCCCTCTAATTTTTAAAATGTCCATCTCTTCCCATATATGTCTGCCTCTATATGCATTTCATAGTCATGTTCATTACTTCCCTGTTGCCTGTCAGAAGCAGTTTAAAGGAGGAAAGCATTACTGTGGTTCACAGCTTCAGATGAGTGCAGTCCCATCACGGCAGAGAAGGCGTTATGGCTGCAGCCCTGTCTGGAGCTATCTGTGTGGGAATGTGAGATTGGCAGATCCCACCCCTAGTGACACACTTCCTCCAGCAAGGCCATACCTCCTAGTAGTGCCACTTCCTATGGGCCATTAGCCCACAGTGTTCCATGTTCTCTCTCTATATAATGTTTGGCTGTGGGTCTCTGTATTTGTTCCCATCTTCTTACAGAGTAAGCCTCTTTAGTAATGGATGAACAAGGCACTGATCTATGAGAATAGTAGAATATCATTGTAAGTCACTTATCACTACATTATTTAGACCATTATTATTTGGTTTTAGTCTAGGTCCCTGGGCTTTCTAGTCTCAAGTTTGTGGTCATACAAGCAGTATCAGGTAGGGGTTTCATCTCAGGCCATAAGTCAAATCAGTTATTGATTGGTTATTCCTTCAAGCTTTGAGCCACCATTACCTTATCCTATCTTGCAGGTTGTACCCCATTGTAGATAAAAGGTCTTAATGTTTTGAGAGCATGCAGAGTACCTTCCTGTACCAAAGATATTGGAATGTAGGAGTGAAGGCTCTCAAAGCACCAGCTTGACATATCCATGTTCAGTGAGTCGTATGTGTGTTGTCTGCAGCAATGGAGCCTTGCTGTCAGTTGTGAAGAGCAACCTATAGTCTTGGCAAAAGCCTGAGTTGTTTGGAGATTCCTGTGGGGTCCTTTTGGCCAATAACTCAATCCTGTTACTAGAAGCGTCATTTGGTTACAAGAGTGGCCATTTGGAACTGTCTTCTCCATGCATGCATGCATACATGTATGTATGTATGTATGTATGTATGTATTTATTTATTTATTTTATAAAATTTCTACTGTATTGAGTTTCCATATTACCCTTCAAATATGCCTTAATTTTAACTGTCCCACCTCCCTTTCCTCTCCCTTTATTTAATACTAAGATCACTTTCATCCTTGACAGTAATCCTCCATGGTTATGGTATGTGTTGCTAGATTTGTATTTTGTTCAGGGAGTCTGTATCCATATATATGATTTACTTATTTTTGTTTTATGTGCATTGGTGTTTTGCCTACAGATATATCTGGTAAGGGTGTTAGATCCCCTGGAACTGGAGTTGCAGACAGTTGTGAGCTGCCATGTAGGTGCTGGAAATTGAACCGGTGTTCCTTGGGGAGAGCAACCAGTGCTCTTAATCGCTGAACCAGCTGTTCAGTTCCTTGTCCATATTTTAAGAAGTATTGGTTTGTAGTTTCCTTAGGAGTTTTTGTCTAACTTGTCATTTTTTTTTTGTCAACATAGTTGTTTCTCCTTTTACTTAGCTAATGGCAGCACTAGCTACTGTGGGGCCTCCTAACCCTCGGGCAGATCCAGAGTGCTGCAGCATTCTGCATGGTCTTGTTGCAGCAGTGGAAACCCTCTGCAAAATTACTGAATACCAACATGAGGCTCGCACTTTACTCATGGAGAATGCAGAACGAGTTGGGAACAGAGGACGGATAATCTGCATTACAAATGCAAAAAGGTGAGTTGCTAATCCCAGTGATCCTCTCCTTGAGAGAATTTTAATTCTATGTTTTTATTTTACAAAGTGTGGATGGCCTTTAAATATGTACAGATATGCATATGGCTTCTCTGATGTATTTTATTTCTAGTATTTGCCTTTAACATTGAAACTAGACTTTCTCAGTGCTACGTAAAAGTCCGTCTTGATAAGCTGCATTTGTTTATACATATCTACAGTCTTAGCACTTGGAGGTGGGGCAGGAAAACTGCCCTGAATTTGAGGCCAGCCTAACCTATGTAGTGAGTTTCAGGTTACCCAGGGCAATAGAGCAAAACTGTCTCAATAAAATCATCTTGGTGAAAACTGTTATTTATTTGTTTATTATCATGTAAATTGATCAGACTTTTTTCCACTGATTTTTTTTTTAAGCTAATAATTTGAATGAGTTATGTTCAGGACAGTCTTTGCTGAAGTAATTTTTTTAAGTATTTATTTTTTAAATTATATATGTGTCTGTGAGTGGGTTTGTGCACATGAATACAGGTACTGCAGAGGCTAGAAGATGACCTCAGATCCCTACAGCTAGAGTTACAGGTACCTGTGAGCTGCTGGACTTGGGTGCTGGGAACCAAACTGAGTCCTCTGCAAGAGCAGTACTTGCTCTTATTCTGAGCACTCCCTCTAGCCCCTGCTGAAATAATTTTATGTGCCAGTATCAGCATGCTACAGCTGAATAGTGGTTTTGACTGTTTTCTTACTATTTGTTCCTATAAGTTTTCTCTCTTTTTTTAAAAACATAGTGACAGTCATGTACGAATGCTCGAAGACTGTGTCCAAGAAACAATTCATGAGCATAATAAGCTTGCTGCAAACTCAGATCAGTGAGTATAATTCATAGATGAAATAACTGTCTTTAACGTCACATGATGTAATTTCATATTTATTTGCAACAATTTTTTAGTATATTTGGTAGCATTTCCTTGATTTTTCTCACATAATAAATTAGCATAACATTTTAAGTTTGATCAGAACTTTTTTTCATTTTCCTTACATTTTAGAGTATTACTTTCTTTTTATAGGAAAGAGATTCAGAATGCTAAAATAATACCTAAATTTATAATTCATATTTGTTTTGGTAGGTCATTATCATACCCTTCTAGGAACTTATAAAATATGAAAATTGTGGATGTCATTACTCATTATTTATTAGTTCAAAATGTAAGAGTTCACTCCATGGTGTGAATTTAATTTTAAATAATAGCAGTTGAAAAGAACATTTTTTTTCTTTATACTCATAGCAATATTTAGGGATGATCAAGTGTTATGTTTGTTTGTTTTTGTATACCAAACACTTTTGCCTTTCTGTGGACAACATCTGGGTAACTTGTAGTTCATTTATGATACCAGCTCTCCAGAGTTAGTGCAGCCCCTACAGATTAAGAGCTCAGTTATTCAGAATTGAATACCTTCCTTCTCTTTTAGACACCAGTGTCAGTCTGACTTGCTCACCATCAGTTGTTCCCCATTGTGTCTAACAGTTTGCTGTGAACTAGTGTGCTAATGTGAACTAGTGTGCTAATGTGAACTAGT
>NW_021620983.1:2926209-2983397 GCF_004785775.1 Grammomys surdaster
ACTAGTGTGCTAATGTGAACTAGTGTGCTAATGTGAACTAGTGTGCTGCTGCGTTGTAGAGGGTACAGGGGAAGCAAGTGACAGCACAGAGCAGAGGAAGGCCCCGGTGTAGGTGAATGTGTGTCTTCATGGTGTGTGGATGTGTTCATGGCAAGATCCTGAGCCCTGTATCTCCGGGGCTTTCATGGAGATGTCTACACAGGCATGACTGGATATTCTCTGGCCCCCTCTTTCCTTCCTAAAGGATGGCAGAGTGGGGCTCAAAGGTTCCATGCTTCTAATCAAAGCATTGTCTTTTTTGTAATATCTTCTCCATCCAGGAGCTGTGAAGAATCCCAAGTCATGTCATTAACACAGAGGAACTAGTACCCAGGAGATTCTCAGAGATTTAGTAACAAGCTGTCAAGAACCTAGATCCAAGGTCAACTAGTAGAGAACTGAAGATACTTTTAGTACCCATAGTACTTAGGACTAAATTCCTATAAAAAGGGTTTTAGCTCGTCCCCATCTGCCAGGTCCATAGACCAAATGTTGTGTCACAGCCAATGGGGGTGTGTTTACTGCAGTTGTACTGGACTGCAGTTTAGATTGAGCAGTTACTAATTTTCTTATGCAGAATTAGGGACATTCTTTTAGAAATGGAACTATCCTTTGTAGAAGGGTCCTCAAGTGTTTGGGAATGTCTTGTACAGTTCACTTGAGAATGGCTTAGTAAGAAACAATCCCACCTCTATTGAGTCAGAAAGAACACAAATGTAACTAATAGTGAATTTGTGTGATATACAATGTAGAATATATGGATTTTCATTGAATATACTACTGTCAGCTTTTCTTCAGAATACATGGATAGGGAAGGGCTGGTGAGATGGCTCCATATCTGACAACATGAAGTCAGAAACTATGCGGTGGAAGGGGAGATGTTCACATTATCCTCTGTTCTCTAATGTGCACTGTACACTCCCACTCATAAAAAAGTAAAAATGTAATTTTGAAAAATTGGCAACATTTTTAGTCTTGTATTCTTAGAAGTAATCATTTACAGTTTGCCGTTAGTATTGCTGATTTTTTGTTCTTAAAAATTTAAGAAATTCAATATACAGATACTCATTTTCTTTGATAATTATAGAAAATTGTGAGACCTTTCTCTACATTGTTGTTTTTAAACTTTGAACAGATTTTTATTCTGCAAAGATTGTCACTTAATTGGATACATTCTGCCTTGCACAGTCTCCTGCTCTCCAGTAACTTCTGAGCATCTCCTGCCAGTGGCAGCAGGAGTGGGGTTGCCTCAGTGACATCATGTGAGAGCAGGGCCTGGTGCATGGCTGTGACCTGGCTCCCACCGTCAGTGCTTTTGTTCCCTAAATACACAGAGAAAGGTTTTGTGTTTCATTTAAACGAAAGCAATTATTCATTATACACTGTGTAACTGTTTAGCTTAGAGTGATAACAGTGGTATCTGATTATAGTTTTTATTTATTATGAACATAATACTATTTATTATGATAAGGTTGAAATAGTTTGCTTGCCTAAATTCTTTACAGTATCTATTCTAACATTTTAAGTGAAAGTTTTCTTTAAGTCTCATGCAGATTCAAAAATGTGAGTTGGTCTTGATTCACACCTACCCAGTTGGTGAAGACAGCCTTGTGTCTGATCGTCCTAAAAAAGAGGTAAGTGTGGAAGTGCTGCAGGAGGAGATGGTTGTGAGTTCAAATTTAGCACTGCTGAGATTGATAGCATTAAAACGATCACATTGCTGGGGGGCGGGGTTTGCCAAGAAACTATTTGAAAGTCTGGGAACAAACCTTTATGTCAAACACCTCACTAGTCAGAATAGACTTGTAATTACAGATGTTACATGTTTCTTGTTTTTCCTTCATTACTGACATTTATTTTAATAAAATGTGTTGCATATTCATGTAA
Source organism: Grammomys surdaster (assembly GCF_004785775.1). Lineage (NCBI taxonomy): Eukaryota > Metazoa > Chordata > Mammalia > Rodentia > Muridae > Grammomys > Grammomys surdaster. The sequence goes on from NW_021620983.1 coordinate 2,928,136, forward strand.
TTTTTATTCTTACTATTCTTTATTGTGAATTTTAGTTACTTCAGTAACTTTTTTTTTCTCATTTTGAGAAAAGGAGTATATTCTAATAATCTTAAAGGATAAAGAAACCAATTTAAAAAGTAGAAAAATTTTAAATGAAAAGATAATTTTGTTGGGTGGTAGGAATATTCACATCACATCTTTATTGATAGTCTATATTCAGAAATACAAATCTATCCACTTTTGTAGTTACAATAAATGTATATAGTAGTAAGTTAATTTTTTGTTTTTTTAATTTAACCATATCCACTATTACTTTAAAATATGAATTTTTGCATTTAAGTGATATTTTCAGGTTGTTGATATTTTCAGGTTGTTGACTCTATCATTTTTAGGTGGTTTCTTGATTACTTTATACCTCCTTTATGATACAGTATGTTGGTTTTACTTTTTGGTAACTGAATTAAATATACTATTATTGCCCTGGAATTAATAACATTTTGTTAGTTTACTGATTTTTTTGCTCCCTTACCTCATACTGGTAATGAAGTCAGATCTTTGTAGTGATTTCCATGTTTCTTCTTAATTTTTATTTGCAGTTTTGTCCTTTATAAAGTGAGTTATTTTTCTTATAGTATCTCTATGTGACTTCAAGGCTATTTTCATATCTATAAGCAGAAGTTAAAAAATACAAATACGTATTTTAGTGAATGGTTCCGGTCTAGCTTTTAAGAGGACAGTAACTGTCTGTACTGTGACTACTTAATGGCTTACATAGTTCCTGCCTTGTAGTATAGGAAACAGATTACATGTTACAGATGGAACTTCATTGATGAAATAATTATCCTTGCTACAGCCACTAGATACTTAGTAATAGTCTACAGTAAAATACTCACCACAGGACTATCATGAAATAATGCTTTGTGGATTATCTTTCTTGGTGCTTTCCTACAGTTGTCCCCAGTTTTGACCAGTGAAGTCCACAGCGTCCGAGCTGGGCGGCATCTTGCTACCAAGTTGAATGTTCTAGTACAGCAACATTTTGACTTGGCTTCAACGACCATCACAAACATTCCTATGAAGGTACGCAGTTCTGAGAGCCTTTCTGTGCTTTTTAATTGTTTGCTTGACATGCCTTATTCACTTTAATTGAACCTTTACTTTTTCTCCCCATATCATATTTTGTTTTGCTAGCCCACATTCAGTGTCTTTGAACAGGTCAGTAAATACTGAGAATCAAAAAGAAAGGATCACAGATCAAAATGTTGTATTGTTACTATTTCTAATAAGAACATATCATATGAAAGTCTTAAGACTTATGTTCTTACTATTTTTTAATCAAAATCTGTATTTTAAATTATTCCTCTGTGATTCTTTTCCTGAGAGCTGTATAGTTAGATTTTACTTTGTATATTTGAGTGGATCTTTTATTTTCTGTACTTTTCATTCTTACCTACCCAAGTGTGAAGATGCTGATGATAGGTCTGACTAGCAAAAAGCAGCCGTGACTTCTTCCAGCTGATGTAGCTCCTCAGATAGAGAGCCATGGGTCTGAGTCTTCGGTTACACCAGTGGACTTCTCTCAGGAGTCTGCCACTCTAGTCATGCTGTCATTAAGTTGTCAGAACTAAGCAAAATACCTGCTCCACAGGAAGCTTCAAATGAGTCATTACTAAATTGAATCCATACTGTAATGACTTTTGCCTAAAAATTTATGGTGACTTTCTTGGAGTCCAGTTTCAACTTTTTCCTTTTTGCTTATTACTGAGACAGGGCTTCACTTTATAGTCCATGCTGACTTGAAATGTGTGCTCTTCCTGCCTCAGCTTCCCGAATGCTCACTCACAGCGGTGAATCACAGTCCCAGCCTTGTTTTCACTTGTTTTGTCATTATCTCATGGATACTAAATTGCATGAGAAGTCTTAGATTTTCATTTTTCATCCTCCCAACATTGTTGGTTGGTTCTTTGCTAGGAGTTCTAGGAGACCCTGTAGCAGGCATTTGATGAGAGGCAGTGAATAAGTAAAACTTTGTAACATAAACTTCAGCTGATATCTGAGTTGAAACAGAAATGCCAGGAAGGCAGCAGGTGGATTGCTTGTTGGATTTGATACTGTGTGCCTCTGTAGTCTGTGTTCTTAGTTAATAGATAATATCAAAAACAAGTTACTAAGCTTGTTTATTAGTGTTTGCTATTTTAAGTAAGTGGTGTTCATTAATTCACTGCAGGTATTTAAAGATGCTATTGCCTATTTTTAACAGTTATTTTAAGTTCAACTTACATAAATTATTCCAATGATAGTATATTTGGGTATTAAAACTATTGGCAAGAAATACATTTGTAGTAAAATTCAAAAATTCTAGAAGAGTCATTTGTATTAATTCTGACATGAGAAAGTTATTACCTGTGCCTGTGTTCAGTTAATAGTTCTACATTAATTACAGTTTGTTACACTGTTGGAAAGTATTGCATCTTTAAATAAATGAGAGCACACCATCCTCTTATTTAGCTAATGTGGTAGAATGTATTTGACCTCACTTTCAGCAAAAAGCAAAGTGAGTAATTTATTTCCTTATTTTGAAAGTAGACCCAAGTTATTTAAAATGTCTTAAACTTTGCTTAAAGGAAGAGCAGCATGCCAACACATCCGCCAACTATGACGTGGAGCTTCTTCATCACAAAGATGCACATGTAGATTTCCTGAGAAGTGGTAAGAGGCATTACCCAGGATTCTCACCAAGCACACAGACCGAGCTCATCTTTGTCCAAACTCCTGTGCAATGTCACCATCATAGTTTCTGTCAGCTTGACACAAATGACATTCACCTGGGAAGAGGGCATCTCAGTTGGAAAATCGATTTCATCACATTGGCTTGTGGCCATGTTTGTGTGCATTTTCTTCGTTGATAATTGTTGTACCCACTGTGGGCACTGCCGTCCCTGGGCAGGTGGGTCTGGGTGTTTTCTGAGAAAGGTAGCTGAGCAAGCCAGGATAAGCAGGCTGGTAACAGCATTCCTCCATGGCCCCTTCAGTTCCTTTCATCAGGTTCCTGACTGGAGCTCCTGCTTTGGCTTCCCATGATGAAGGACTCTGACTTATATGCTGAAGTAAACCCCGTCCTCCCCAACTTGCTTTTGGTCATGGTTTTTATCACACCAACAAGAGTAACTGGGACAGTGTCTGTGGAACTGGTACTTGTAGAGTTTGCTTTCTCCTTCAGGTTGTGGTTTCCATCACTGCACCCTCACGCTTTAGGTAGGGGGGAAGAGCTTTAGCAAAGGTTTTTGTCATGACAGAAGCTCTGTGTTTCTATATTTCACTTTTCTGTGTTTAAAAACTGCAGGATGAATGTAATATTCCAGCCACTCCAAAAGCTGAGTGACACTCTAAGGTTTGCAGACTGCTTACGTTCCTGAGGCTTTTCTTTGTAGATTGATGCTGACAGAGTTATGGCACTGACAACTGAGCATGTTGTGCGCAGTCATCTGAAGCATAATTGTGAGCCAGCTGGGGCTATGTGTCTGTGGAATCTCGGGACTCGCTGACTGAATTACTAGCAGGAGGAAAACGACTATGATAAATGTATCCACTGATGCTAGCAAGGGAGTGCAGAAAACTTGTTTCTGAAAATGTAATTTATGGAGACTCAAGAACCCAGGAGATGATGTCAGTTTTTAAGATTTTTGTTTTGTTTTAACTTAGAAGATTGTATAAAATTCTTTTGGCTATGAAAATATTTCTTGTCTGTGGAGATGGCTCAGTGGGTACGAGCAGTGCTGTGAAGCAGAGCAACCCGAGGTCAGAGCTCTAGCCTCTGAGAGCCACAGTTTACAGCAGGTGTTAGCCACGCCTGTACCTTTACAGTACACATATGTACACATACATAAATAAACCTTTACTACTGTGAAGTGCTCCTGTGGCAATAGAAGCAGAGCCCTGTGGTATACAGAGAAGGCTACGTGTGGTTATGACTCTGAACTTTTGTCAAGCTGTGCTGAGGAGGAACCAGAGCAGGATCTCAGTTAGCAGTAGGCTTGCACTTTAGCCAGAGCATCTCCCTTAAGTTCCTTGTCTATGTACTCTGCTGTTTCATGTCAGTACTCCATCATGTCAGTACTCAGTACTCCCAGAACAATTGGTAAGCCTTGTGACCGGGACTTAGCACTTTCAGTGGATAGTCCAGTTGTTTTTGCATTTCTATTAGATGGAAACTTCAAGATCATCTTGAAATGCCTGATACTTTCTATATCAAATTTATCATTTCATTTTCTTAATTTCATTTTGTGTTTTTCTGATACAGCCATTTCTGCATCTCTGCTACCATTAGCTGCTTCCAAAACGAAACCCATTATTTTCTCACCCAGCATCTCAAGGAAGCTTCCTAAAAACTTGCACTCTTGGTGGGTTAGCTAGGTAAACTGAGAACGTAACCCCCTGTGTTTACATGGCCTGCATTGCCAGATCCTCCCTCTGTGGTCTCACTGCTCCCAGCTGTCAAGATCTTGACTTCTGCTGTCCTCTCTGCCCAAATGCTTTCTCCTCCTTTCCTTTAATTTCTGCACCATTCTCTGAGAACTTAGGCCAATCTTTATATCTAAAGGAGGCTTTTGCAGTGCCTTAGGACAGGTCAGACCTCTGTGCTGGAGGCTCTCATAGCATGCAGATATAGTACCTTCTTCAACAAAGAATCTTTGTCAACTTGGTGATTTCAAATGTGCCTACTGTTGGATTAACATATCTGCTCTGCCACACTGCGGGTCTCATGAAGGCAGGGGTGTGGTTCTGTTTCCTTCTATAGTGACTTCCAGAACCTTTATGCTTCTTCTAAAGAAACACACTGGGGTTTACTTGTACATTTTACACTCTTCAACCTTCTGAGTATTGGCTGTGTTACTTTATCATTTATTGGCATGGGCAGGCAGAGACCATTATATCTGAGGTCTATACAGTTTTTATTACTGCCTATGAAGACAGTGACTATAAAGCTAGTGAATGAAAAATAAAATGAAAAATTTGGAGGGAAATTACTTATCGATGCGATATCTATCTTCTGTTTGGCCTTTCCCACTGAGACTTTTTTAAAGTGTGTTCTCATAGAGCTCTTCTCTCTTTGAACTTACTTTGGGAAGTTGAATAACCACCACTTTGAAGTTGGTGACCCGCTTAGTAAAGCTAACATTTCTGTGACCTCTCTAAAGGTGACAGCCACTCGGGGGGCAGCAGCAGAGAAGGGCCATTTAAAGAGACAGTCACCCTGAAGTGGTGCACACCCAGGACCAACAGCATCGGTAAGGAGATGGCTGGGGAGATAGACCATACAAAGGTCTTTCAGTGTGATGTTAGAGCTCACGTTTCTTTGTGAATTTTTGTTTTTCATTGCCTTAAGGGACTCAGCAGATTTTCTTTAGGTGTAAAATATTTTATTATATTCTTTTAAATCAGTGTTTTCATCTATTTCAGAATTACACTATTGCACTGGAGCTTACCGAATTTCACCTGTTGATGTAAATAGTAGACCTTCTTCCTGCCTCACTAATTTTCTCCTCAATGGTAACCATCATTTAATGGCTTACCTTCAGTTACTGTTAAGTGGAGTCATTCATGTCATGATAGTCTATTTGCCAAGATTTTTTTAAATTCATGTTATTGGAAGTAACCTTTAACAGTTTTGCTGGGGCCAGAACTTTACTTTCTGACCTCGAGGCTTTATAGCTAAGTGAGTTTTATCTAACATAGTTTTAAAAAAATTTTATTAGAAATTTGGTCTTTAGGGTCTGAGTTTACACATTTTGGGAAGCTTAGGGTAATCTTAAGTTTTGGGAAAGTCTGTCTTTTCCGAGGTTATTTTCATTATAATGTTCAGTTTGATTATCAGAATATGTAAAATCTAAATTCAACGGTATTCTACATGTGGAATAGAAACAGTTATGCCAAAAAGATGGCATTGTGGACGGAGAGTGAGGCTGTGCCTTTTCTCAAATCCTGTGTAGCATTAGTAACTGAGAATTCCTCAGTAGTTTAATTTTGATTTTGAATGTCTAGGAGGAAATTTGTATGGGAACTTGACATTCAGTAAAACAAACATACCATTACAATTGTTTGGGAAAATAGCCATATACCTGTGTAAGCCTTAAAGGGTCTGAGAGAAGCTAAGTATTAGGAGAGAAGTGTAGATACACTAGCTTAGCAATGCTGGTTAAAATATAGCTGTTTGAGTTTTATTACTGATAGCTTGATCTTGCTTCTGACAGGTCGATCTGTATTGCTGGAGCAGCCACGAAAGTCAGGTTCCAAAGTCATCAGTCACATGCTTAGCAGCCATGGAGGAGAGATCTTTTTGCATGTCCTTAGCAGTTCTCGATCCATTCTAGAAGATCCACCTTCAATTAGTGAGGGCTGTGGAGGAAGAGTTACAGACTACCGGATTACAGTGAGACTTTTTAAAAAAATACTTATTATATGAGTATTTTGCCTCTGTGTATGGCTGTGCGTCATGTGCATGTCTGGTACCTTTGGAGGACAGCAGAGGGTGTTGGATCCTCCAGAACTGGAGTTATTGGCAGTTGTTAGCCACTGTGTGGGTGCTAAGAATCTAACCTGGGTCCTCTGCAGGAGCAACAAGTGCTCTTAACCACTGAGCCAATGCTGTAGCCCTGCCATAAAACTTATTCTTTAGATTTTGTTTTCAGTCAGCAAGAATTCTTGTTACATGTTAAGGTTATGGGGAAAAGCAATCTCACAAAAGCTGATTATTGTTTCAGTAACCGTCATCAGTGAATACTCTGCCATGTGACAGACTTAGTGACTGGGAAGTGTCTGGGTTCTGAAACACTGGAGTTATAGAGAGGATATGATTAAATTAGTGCTTTCTTTTGCATATATTGATATTTCAGGGCTACTTTCTTGAGATAGTTGTGGAACTTAAATGTCGATTTATGTGTGTAACTACTCTTTATAAACTACCAAGTATTATATAATTTAAGTATTTTATTAGGCTTTTTTTTTTCTTGGTAGTTATTTTAATAAGGGCTTGAAACCCAATCAGTATTCATTATGGAAAACTGACCCCCCTAAAGACATCTAAAAACCAACGAAACAAAAACCCTAACTTACCCATAATTCCGTTATCCAAAGATTAGCACTCATCATTTTGATGTTCTATCAAAGCAGCTTTTCATACGCAGACTGGTCTTGCAGTGTGATTAGCTCATACACATCTGAAAGAACGCAGTTACATCATTGGAGTGAAGTGGGGGCATGGCTCATTTCCATTGTGTAAATGTTGATAGCTTTCAACTTCAGAAGGGGTTGGGGCAAGCAGTGAGGTGGGTCACTGTTAGAGAAAGGGCTTTGCTGGCAGTCACAGGACAGAGGACATGAGGGAAACGGACTGTGATGGTACATTAGACTAGTTTCTAATTGTGTCTTATCTGGTTATCATTAGGATTTTGGTGAATTTATGAGGGAAAACAGGTTAACTCCTTTTCTAGACCCCAGATATAAAATCGATGCAAGTCTAGAGATCCCGTTGGAACGTGCAAAGGATCAGTTAGAAAAGCACACCCGTTACTGGCCCATGATTATCTCACAAACCACCATCTTCAACATGCAAGCGGTGAGTCTCATTTTTTTCTGGATTAGTGTGTATTTGCCAAATTTTTTTTAGAAAATAAATTTTTTAACTTGTAATTGGGACCATTTCTCAAGCAACATAGGAGTCATGAGTTTGTTGAAGAATTAGTGACTGAGAACAGAAGCAGCAGTTACGGTGTTCCCCTCTGTGTGGCCATCTTTAAAGTCAGCATTAACTAAGTTCGTTCGTTCTTTCTTTCTCTTTCTCTCTCTCTCTCTCTCTCTCTCTCTCTCTCTCTCTCTCTCTCTCTTTCTTTCTTTCTTTCTTTTTAACCTAACAGGTAGTTCCATTAGCTGGTGTCATTGTGAAAGAGTCTTTGACAGAAGAGGATGTATTAAACTGTCAGAAAACTATATACAACTTAGTTGATATGGAAAGGAAGAACGATCCTCTTCCCGTTTCTACAGTTGGTACCAGAGGAAAGGGACCTAAAAGGTAGTCCTGTTTCTTTACACCTTCATACCTCAAGCTAATCTAACAGACATCACTTTGTAAGAGAATTCCTCTGTGTGTAAACTATCTGAGGGGTGTATGCACCATATGATGGAGACATAGTGGTAGGCATTGCTACAGTGTAACTTGGAGTTCCACCATGAACTATGGAGTAAAAGGAAAGAAATACATCTCCATTTCTGTTTCCTTTATCATAGCAGGTGCCTAGTGTTAGATATAAACCAGGAGCATTTCTGAGAGTGCTTTCGATGTTTACTCCAGAGACGAACAGTACCGGATCATGTGGAATGAACTAGAGACTCTTGTCAGAGCCCATATCAGCAACTCTGAGAAGCATCAGAGAGTCTTGGAGTGTCTGATGGCGTGTAGGAGCAAACCCCCAGAAGAAGAAGAGCGGAAGAAGCGAGGGAGGAAGAGGGAGGACAGGGAGGACAAGTCGGAACAAGCGGGGAAGGAGCACGGCACGGAAAAGCCCCGGCCAGATGCAGACAGGTGACTTGTCCCCTAGTGCACACTTGCCCTGTCACACATTGACTCCATCCAATATGTGCTTCTCCACACTGGCTGCACTCCTAGTCACTCCATCTTTCTGTGCCTTAAAAAGATACGAACTTTTGTTGTTATGGCAAAAATGTGTCAATTTTTCTTAGCCAGTTTCTGGTTATCATTATGATGTTTAATACCAGTATATACTTTGAATATTGTAAAATTCACAAACAGAATTTTATGTTTAGTGAATCATTGGTTAGTCATTTGTCACAAGATCCCATCCTGAAAGAACACCCTGCCTTATATTAGATAGACTACACTTCAGTGATCACAGCACAGTGTGGAAGACGCTATCTTATATGAATTAGGTTCAGGTTGCCCTTTGGAGCAGACCAGCATACAATCATAATTTTGACATCATTCCTAATCAGCACACTGTTTGTCCTTGAGGCCACACTTGACTATCTGAGCTGGATCCCTGGGACCAACATGGTGAAGGAGAGAAATGATTCCTGCATGGTGTCCTCTGACCTTTACACACACGCCATTGTACATGAATTGCCCGTACCCTTACTTAAAAGTTAACAGATATCTTAATGAATCAATTTCTATGTCCTTGCCACAAATCAGGCAAGACAGCTAGATTTATTGTAGTGGCAAATAGCCTCTGCCTTCAGTTACTAATTCATGGAAGATCTCTGCTCACACATGCATGTTTCCATGTCTGCCACCTTCACCATCACTGCCCTGTGGGAACATGTTGACAGTAGTTCTTGAAGTCCTCGTCATTTCTAGACAGGTAGAACGCTCTGCTTCTCAGCAGTTTAAGCAGTGTACTTCAGCCCCAACTGGCCTTCAGTGTATGGCCTTGTGCATATATGAGAAGTATTCCTCTTACTAAGGAAGCCCGATAAAAGCTCAGAGTAGGGCCTTTCATCCCAGCACTTGGATAGAAGCAGTTAGACTGATCTGAGTTCTAGGTCCCACTAGTCTACGTAGAGTTTGAGGCCAGCCAGAGCTACACACTGAGACTCTGTCTCAAGGAAAAGCTTTTGGCTCACAAGTAAGGACACCTGAGAATATGCCTCATCATGCAGACTGCACCACACTCTACAGTAAGGACATATCTTATTCGTAATTTGTGATAAGATTTTTTTTTCCTTCATTTTTAAAATGTGGAACATCTTGTGAAATGTCTTGTGCATAATTACATGTTTCTAACCTTTTAACTATTAAGTTTCCTGGTTTGGTTTTAACTTTTAATTGGACTAATTCCTAAACTGTTCTTACTATAAAGGGAAATAAGGTTGTGTTGAACTCATTAAAATATTTTATATGATTTTTAGATTCTTTTGTGAGATCAAGTATGTTTTATATAAACTGATACACACAGTAGTGTAGTTACTGGGCCGTTTATAGACTTGAAGATTAAACTCCACTTCATTATTTGTCCCTCTACAAGATTGAAAGGGATTTTAGAACGAGGGAAGGAAGAGTTGGCTGAAGCAGAAGTCATAAAGGACTCGCCCGATTCTCCAGAGCCTCCCAACAAGAAGCCCCTTGTTGACATGGAGGAGACACCACACATGGAAAAGTCTAAAGGTGAGGACAACCTTGAGAGTGGCCTGGGAAGTTTAGCTAAGCCCTTGTTTCTGTGCAGTGTGACACCTGGATGCCAGGAGGTGCTGTTGACATCCTTGGACGTGAAGATACTTTTAACATTTAAGAAAAAAATAGTAGCAATATACTTCTATTAATAAATTTTTGAAAAATAAGATACTTTATATAAAATCTGTACTTTAAGAACTTGTAAATTAGAAGCTTAAATCTGCTTATGTTCCTGGCACTGCCAAGTGTGGGCTTATGGAGGACAGACTGTTCCCTAAGTCCCTTTATCATTATTCATTTCAATTAATGAACAAAGTAATTGGTTTTATTGTGATGTATTTATTCAGTACATCATGGTTTGTTGCTCATAGTTCCCCTCCACATGAGATGCTCTTCTGCCCTTGCTCTCCATCAGCAGTTCCTCCATACCCCTCCCACTTTGACATGTGCATACACAAGAATTCCCTCTCCTACTTTCACATGTGCATGTGCATACACATGAAGTACCCCTCCCACTCTCATGTGTGTATGCACACACATGAAAATCTCTTCCACTTTCATATGTGAATATGCATATGCATAACATTTAGATTCTATGTGTGAAAAAGAGAGAAATATTTGTTCTTCCTGCTGTTCCACTCATGGTACCCAGGGAAGAATGTAGTGATAGTGCTCGTTCAGCAGTAATGTGTGAGCAAGCCTAAGGGAAGATACTGTTATAAACCATACTTTCACCATGAAACCTTTAATCTTATTATAGGCTGAGAAACTTAAATTCTAGGTCTAAATGATGAGCCTTAGACTCAGAGTTCCTGATGTCATTCTGGGCCTCAGCGTCCGTGAAGGTATCCTGGGTTCAGTCCTCTTAGGGTATATGGAAAAATCACCAGAATGTCTGATACCTGTGTCTCCTAGCCATCGAGAGCAGGGCAGCCCAGTGTTATAGGCAGGTCATCCTCTGAGCAGGCAGGCCAGTCACTCCTTAGTCAGGGACATACATACTCATTCTTCAAGCCACTAATCTCCTTGCATTTGGGGAAGCAGGGGTCACACTGAAGTGGTCTAGTGCCTACCTCTCAGGCCTTTGCCAGAGTTAGAAATGATAGGGTTTAAATTGGTGTCTACTGAGGTTTTTTTTTTTTTTAACTTTTTTCAATTTCATACGTGTATTTGAATCATACCCGCCCCCAATTCCTGCTTCCCTCTCTCCCTAGGTGCCCCTCCCACCTTCTGTCTTTCATTCTGTTTTACAAGCTAAATCTCTATGTGTTTCTGATCAACAGCATTCCTTAAACTCATTTCATCTGCTTTGAAAAAGACTTCGCACCTTCTGTCCCCTCAAAGCCAGTTGTGCCTGATTTCTACCTAAACCACCCTTAAGGCTGGTTTTTCTAAGTGTGCCCTGTGGATTTGGTGAAAATCTGTTCGACTTTCATGGCATGGTACAGTGCCTGAAGAATATAAAATGAACAACAGAAGTGAGGGTTAAGTTTGTTACATTTCTAAAACTTGAAGTAGTAATTGTTCTGCTTTTTTTCTCTTCTTTCTGCTCTAACACCAGGGCCAGTGTCCTTATTATCCTTGTGGAGTAACAGAATAAACACTGCCAATTCCAGAAAGCACCAGGAGTTTGCTGGGCGTTTGACCTCTGTCAATAACAGAGCAGAGCTATATCAACACCTTAAGGAGGACAATGGGTTTGTGTAATTTCCTGTGGAAACTGCTTTGTTGATTGTGTAGTCCTGTAATGAAACTGCTTGCTTTTGGTCAGCAGTTTTGTTCTGGTATTATGAGCTAATACTTCATTGCCTTGGTGCTCACAAAAGGCCCAGTTTATTGATTGTAATTGTGAAGCTGTCTGCTACTTACTAGCATTATATTTTGAGGGGGGTAAAAACCACACACTGAATTTATGTCATGTTAAAGTATTAGAATAAATTTCAGACATGATTATTTTAATCGGTTGTTTTAAGAAGAAATTCTTTTATAGTATACTGTTAAAGGAATCCTTTTATAGAATTTTTTGACTAAATGGAGGAGTCTTCCCTTTTCTTTGCTTGGAGAAGGGAGAGTGGGCTAGGGAGGGCACCTTAGGGAAGTGCCCTGCTGTTTACAGGAGAGTGGGCTAGGGAGGGCACCTTAGGGAAGTGCCCTGCTGTTTACAGGAGAGTGGGCTAGGGAGGGCACCTTAGGGAAGTGCCCTGCTGTTTACAGGCTCACCTTTCTCTCATGTGCACAGTGAGGAGGTTGGACTGACTGGAGGACCCCGAACTTCAATCCCTTTCTTAAAGTGCCCACGTTCTCCTGTTGTGAATAGGTTAGATTTTAGTTCCAATGGGTAAAAGTAGATAAAACTATGAATTGCTACTAAATATTTTATTGCTGTCTCACTTTCCTTCTTCTAAATTTTTCAGGATGGAGACAACAGAAAATGGGAAAGCCAGCCGCCAGTGAAGAGTGACTTGAGAAACTAAATTTAGTATATTGTGAAAAATATTTTGGGCAGAATTTGATACAAGTACTTTTACAGCAAGATTGTATAGCTATGTTGCCTGGACTGGTTTTTACATTTTTAATGAATTTCAACAAATTATCTTTTTTGTACTAATTCTAAGATTGGCAGAGTCAAAATGTATACATTGGAGATTTGCCCTCCCAGACCACACAGTTTATTTTATGGTAAAAGGTGTTCCCTCTGGAAATGTTTTTTAAAAATTCTTAGGCTTCTTTTTGCCAAATAAAACTATTAAAATGTTTGAAATGCAAAGTATTGGAGTGTTACTTTAGAAAAAAAGATACTACTCTCTTAATTCTAACAGCCAGCTTCAAGAATTTATAAAGCTTGGTCAGAATCTAGGTGAGATTTGTAGTATTTAATACAGCTCTGACTTGCCTGCATGTTGTATAGTAATTATAGATATTATTTTTGATGCTTTGCCTTTGTGTGCTCATGTGTTTGTCAGCTACCCATTCAAGCCATAATTTTCAAGTCATCAGTGTGACTTTACATTTACTAGTTTGATATAATACTACATTTTTATTGTCCATTAACTCTTTATATTGAAAGGGAAGTAAGCACAAAGGAAATGACTTCACAAAAGAAGAACAGACAGGCATTGTGAGGTTATTTGTTTTCATTCCTGGTGGAACTTTGGTTTCCTCTTCAGAAACATCGTGGTTTATGTTACATGTTGTGTTAACTTTCTTTTCATGCTTTTTTGCCTGGACTCATAGCATGTTATAAGAAACATGTTATCTTGGTGTTAAACTACTTCTAGGTTTGTCCTACATCTCCTGAGTGCTTAAAGTGGAATTTTGAGTCCAGGAGACATTGTGATTTTAAGGTTCTAAATTAGCATGAAAAACAGGTGCTCTTGCAGTCACACCAAGTCTACCTACTAAGTCCTAATTTATTTTTGTCATTGCAGCTTAAGGAAAAGTCACACAGTCTTATTATTATATATGATGTACACTATAAAAATTATGTGACTCATATTTTAATGTCTAAAATTGTCACATGATTATGGCCAATTATGATTACAATGTATATATAGATGTACTGATACACAGTTTGATTGGCACTGAGGATTCATGTATGTGTTAAGAATTAGCCTGAACAATACACGGCTTGGTTTTGGGGATTGTAGCTAAGTGTTGAGTCCTCAGCCCTGCACTTGTGTTTCTGCCTTTATAACGAACTCACACGCCCTTGCTTCAGATCACAACCACCTAGATGAGGTACTCTGCTGTGTACTTTCCCATTTCTGCCATGTGGCTGCTAAAACCATTAATATAATTGTATATTCAGGTGTTGACCAAGTGAGAAAATGTAGAAAGTTCCATAGTATTCTATAGATTTAAAGCATTAGTCTTAATTTAGAGGGTTACATTATCTAGACTGACACTTAGGAAGTTTTAATCTCTTGGTGACTCAACATACTAGATTTAGCTATATGAAATTCCCACTTTGAAGCTGGGCATGGTGGCGCACACCTTTAATCCTGGTACTGAGGAGGCAAAAACAGCTGGATCTCTAAGTTCTAGGACAGCCAGGTCTACACACAGATCTTATTTTAGAAAAAAAAAAATAACAAAAAACAAAATTGCAAACTGAAGTTGTGTAATGGTTCATTCTGTACATCTGTCTTTGTATACTGTCTGAGTACTCGGAATCACACTTAGCTTGGATAGTTTGAAACAAGTTCTTTGTATAGGAACGTGTTAATTTAGTATCTAACTAAGTTTTTTTATGGTTTTTGTTTTTTATTTTATATGCATACCTGTTTTGCCTGTATGAGGGTCTGTGCACCACATGTGTGCCTTGTGCCCATGGAGCTCAGAAAAGGCCATCAGAACATTTGGAACTGGAATTAAAACAATTTTGAGTCACCATGTGAATGCTGGAAATTGAACTCAGGTACTTTAAGTCTTCTTAATCCCTGAGCCATCTTCCCAGCCTCAAGTGTTCTTATATGTAACATTTAAATGAATTCTGCAGTTGTGGATCAGAAAGTAAAAGGGTCCATGGGAAGGTAATACACCACTCTAATTACTTTCTTGGTAAAAATGAGGCAATACATGGAAAATTACTGGACTAGAATTTAATGACAAAAGTCATTGTCCTGGTAGAGTATAACCAGGCTTCTGCTTCTTCTTTCCCGTTTTATTCAGTGCAGGCCCCTGCCTGTGAGATGGTGCTGTCTACATTCAGGGTTCCTTTAACCTTTTCAGTTAAACTTTTCTGGAAACTCCCTAAAAAATATGCCCAGAAGGTGTACCTCAACAGTCTCCTAGGTAATTTTGAATCCAGTCAAGTTGACAAGATAAACCGTCACACTTAGCAACAGCTAGAAAAACATATCTAATCCTGTGGGTATTCTGAGTATCAGCTGAGATGAAAATGCTGCTCTCAGCACCGTTGTTGTCGGCTCTTGCGGGGCGGGGGGCAGAGTCCATTCACTGGATGTGATAACTTTGAGTTTCAAAACTGAGCCAGTTTTGTATTCTCAAAACATGATTTGGGTGGGTGTTTGCATCAGGCCCTCTTAACTTAAACCTTTCTTGAATTTTTGTTTGGATGCCATTTCACAGAAGTGTTTGTAGGTAAACAGAAGTCACCTCTTAATTACCCGGATGTCATTGTAGAACCTGGTGTATGGGCAGTTAATGGCATCGGCCACAGATACTGCAGCTTAGCAAAATAAACCAAGAGGAAGCCTTTTGTGCGCAGAGTGCATATGCACCCAGGGAATACTTTGGGTAGCGTTCTTACTACTGAAAAAACAGATAAAACCAAAGGCAGGATGGGCAGTCTGAACAGGCAGGAACTCAAGTGAGCTTGTAAGCTGCTGTCCTACAAGGCCTCTGCTCCAGCTCCTGCCCTGACTGCCTGGTATGGTGGACTGTGGAAATGTAAGCTGAAATAAATCCTTTTCTCCCCAACTTGCTTTTGGTCGTGATGTTTTATCACAATAGAAACCTTATCTCAGGCTGAAGTTTGAAAGAATTGGGTGCTGCTGCCTGTCTGAGTTGGTTCATGGTGCTTTCTTAGTCACAATGCTTCCTGTTTATGTAGTAGACCATGAGATGGGCAAAATACAAACTAAACTTCAGCAGTAGTTAAATATTTTAAGTGGAAGAGTGTGTGTGTGTACACTCATATAAAAAAATTATTTTCAGGGACTGGAGAGACGGCTCAGAGGTTAAGAGTGCTGGCTGTTCTTCCCAGGGTCCTGAGTTCAATTCCCAGGAACCAAATGGTGGCTCACAACAATCTATAATGAGATCTGGTGCTCCCTTGTGGCATGTAGGTATATATGCAGTACAGAACACTGCATATTAAATCTTTAAAAAATGTCTTTTGAGATTATAACTACATCATTTTCCCCTTTCCGAAAACCCTCCCATATAACCCTCTTTGCTTTTTCAGATGCATGCCATCTTTAATTTGTGTGTTACTCTGTGTGTGTATGTGTATTCCTAAATATATAAATATAACCTGTTCAGTCTGAATAATGTTACTTGTATGTATGTAGTCATGGTTGAGCACTAGGTATTGAATAACAGTTGGTGTGCCCTTCCTTGGAAGACTCTTTCCCCTGATCTCAGCATTGCCTGTAGTTCTTTATATAGGGTTTACGCCACTGTGAGCTTTCTCTCACCCACATAAGCAGATCTTTGGCTATTCTTGTTCAGCTTATATATAGGCAGCCATGTTGGTGAGACTTAGCTTCTGGTGAGGGTAGCTTCTGACACACAACCTCTCAGCAGACTCCTTTTCCTCTTGCTCTTATACTCTCTGCCATCTCTTTTGCAATAATCCCTGAGCCTCAGGTGCGAGGGATAGATTGATAGCAAGTGTTTTTCATACTGGTAGTCTGTCAAGTGTAACACATGATTTGTGTCTTTCTAAGACAGTTTCAGAGTAGCAAGAGCTAAGTAGGGCATAGTCTATTTGAAGCCTAGGTGTGTCAATCTGTGGTAGGTTTGAATATTTAATGTGTGCAGTGAGGAAGTATGGCAAAGAGAAAACTACAGTCATCGCTTGTCTATTGGTAAAGTCAGAAATAGTCCTCAGCCTTTAAGAAGACCAGGAAGTTCGGCTAGTTCTTGAGAATTTAATGAAAACTTGAGAATGAGAAGATGCCCTAAGAAGATGGCAGTCTCTGAGCCCATCCATTCAGGTAACATAAATGGCTATGTGAATCTGGGAAACTCAGATGAGACAGGTACATCATGTAACAAGAAGCACTGAGGTCTCACATTTAGTTGATTCTCATGAGCTTTAAGAAGGTGCTGATGAGATGAGCAGTTTTTAGCAGCAGTTAGGTCAGATGTACTAATCCATATAGACACTGTGTGCTCATGCCTGCAGGTGGTTAATAAATCTTTCAGATGTGTGTTTATGCCCATAACAATGCTGATTTAGCTGACATCCAGAGGCTAGTTGAATGAACTCTGGACAGTAGAAAGGAAATAAGAGTGATTCTCTTGGTGATGCTCAGAGTGTTAGGAACCAACTGGATGACTGCAGACCTTTCTAAGTAGACTAGGAGAAAAGGCCGCCGAAGGAAGACATCCTGTCTGAGTGCCTCTCCAGGGGAAGGAGAGTGTCGGGTAATGAAAGGGATACCATGCTTACCTATTGGTTCTTAAGTCTCAGTAAAACAGGGCATTCCTGTGTTTCCTGTGGGCTCAGGTGATCCTGTAAAGAGCTTCTTTTCAGAATCTTAGACTCCAGGTTTTCCCAGTAACATTGATACTGTGGCAGCTCCACCCTGGGAGAAGTGGAAATCTATGAATGAAGTAGTTAATACCATGAGAGGAAAGAACTTAGAGAACACTAAAGGCTGCAGGTTTGTTGTCAAAGACACTTCCTTGGATGGAGTCTGCATTACTGTTGTGTAATCTTTATACACTCTCGAACTAAAGTATTTGACGTAAACTCATAGCCAGGTGAGGCATGACTCTGAGGTAGCAAATACTCTTGAGAGCTAATAAACCCTTCTTTTGGCATCTGATGACCTGTAGGGATGAGTAAGAAAAACAGAAAAATTTGACTTGATCTTGTGTTCATTTCGTTTGGCTCCACTGAAGTTACTTTAGTCCCTTTACTCACTCCCTTGGGGCATCTTTGAGAATTTTAAAGTAGTCACCAGCTTTCCATTTTATATCCCACAGTTTAGGTACAATGTACAGAAGCTTGCTACTGCAAATCATATAGTACGCAGAAGCAGTATTCCAGAGGCAGTGGATCATGCAGAATGCCTCAGTGAAGGAATGGCAGGCGTATCATCTCAACCAACACTGGAAAGCTCTCACCCTCATTAATGGGTCCAGGTGGAAGTGGTCTGCCAGCCTTTGTACCAGAGAGACACCATGGAATACCAGGAGTCTTGGCAGCCTCTTGGAGGGTTTCAGGTAGTCAGTGGGCCTTGTCTTTGAACTCTGCCCAGCCCTAATGCTAAAGATAAGAACCACAGCACCACTAGGTATAATAGTACATGGTTTTAATCCTAGCACTGAGGAGGCAGAGGCAGGTGGTTCTCTTGAGTTCGAGAACAGCCTGGTCTACATAGTGGGTTCCAGGACAGCCAGAGCTACATAATGAAACTGTGTCTCAAAACAAAACGATAAAAACAAAAACAAACCCCAGCACAACCAGGGCTTCTGCTTAATCAGCAATCCTTTATGTGTGTGGTCCTGCAGATGATGTGCTATGTCCCATGCTGCTTGCACCACCAAGGGCGGGGGTGGGGTGGGGTGGGGGAAGAAGGTTAGTGTCCTTAGTTTGTAGTGGAAACTGAGGTTCAGACTGGGGAGCTAAAATTCCTAAAGACACAGAAGAGTGCCTGATTTAAGTCCAGGTGTTTAAACTGAGAAGTGGGACCCCACACTAGGGAAGTGGCAGACCTCGGAGTAACAGATATAAAAGCAACCTGCTAGACTGGTTAGATTTGATATCAATTGATCTGAGCCTCAAAGTTTCTTCAAATAAAAAAGGAATGAACAGACCTTGCAGTGATGTTTTCAATATTAATCAATATACTTCGTGAGTCCCTTGTCACCTGGTCTTTCACTCCAGGTTTTTTTGTCCCTTTCTCTCCCCTCTGCCATTCTTACCTCTTTTCCTCAGACTATTTCCTGTCTTTCTTTTTTAAATCTTATTTTTCCTTTTTTTCTCCTCTCTCGCTTGCTCCAGCCCCTCTCGCTCCGCCCCTCCTCTGGGCCCTCTACTCGCTCCAGGCCCCCAGCTCATAATGTTTTAAGTAAATTTATAATTTTGTATTGGGTTTTCATAGCTATTGGGGCACATGTGGTTGGTGGGCCATGGATTGAACATGTCTGCTAGAGATTAATGTAATAGTTTTCCTTCCTTCCTTCCTTCCTCCCTCCCTCCCTCTCTCCCTCCCTCCCTTCCTCCCCCCTCCATCCCTCTCTCTCTCCTTTCTTTCTCTCTTTCATGCTAAGGGTTGAACATAGAGTCTCATGGATGCTAAGCAATCAGTCTAGCTCTGAGCTTCTATACAGTTTAGATCCAGTGTAGCTGAAGGAGGTAAGAACTTTGTTTGTTTGTTTTGAGACAGGGTTTCCCTGAGTAGCCTTGGCTATCCTGGAACTTCCTCTGTCTGTACAAGAGGCTGGCCTCAAACTCAGAGATCTGCTTGCCCTGCCTACTGAGTGCTGGGATTAAAGATGTACACCATCACTGCCAGATGAGATAAGAAATTTTTACAAGCCAAATGTGACTGTGGCTCTAAATAGTTCCCTTAGAATTTCAGGTGCACATTGCCCATGGAGCATGAGCTCTAAGGGGTCTACATAGCAAGGTCAGGCCACCCATGGCTACAGAGTAAGACCTTATCTCAAAAACCACAACAACAGTGGCAACAAAACAGCAAAAACAAGCCAAGAGGGAGGCCCCACTCCCACCTGCCGCACTGCCCCTAGTTTGCTCTCCAGATCAAAATGCATCCTCCTATGCATGAGGCCCAGCACCACACAAACCCCAAACAAAGGGTACCCCTGCTAGAAAGACTGCAGCCTGCTGGTGGACAGCCCTACTGTGTGAAGGAAGCAGCAAGCTGGACACGGATCCTCTGGAGAGTGATGCATGGCCAGTGAGAGGCTCAGCAGGCCATCTGGAATGTTGACCAGAAAGCGATGGGTAAGAGCCTACATGCTCTTAAGAGCATGTAAGAGTTCACACACAGCCACCAGCCTAATCATCTGGAATATGTGTGTCCTAAGGATGGTGTGGGACTTCTCTAATACATGGAGTCAGACTGGGAAACAAGGCAGCCCCCATCCCACAAAGTCCTGGAGGAGAAAGGACTATTTACTGTTAGAATTTATCAGGGTCCAGTGAGTAACTTAAGAGGGGTCCTAAGTTCTTGTGCCCGCAAGGAACTGGATAGAGGAACCAGTAAAGTGAGACAATTTTCTGTAACTATCAGGAATTACATTAAAATAAATAAGTAAAAGGAAAAAAAAACATCAGAAAGTTAATGGATTTAAGAAAAGAAAGAAAATGTCAATGCATTTATCTACAGTTCTCTTACTTGGGTGGAGAGAAACTTGTTTGTCAGGGTGTTAATGAGCTGGCCAGGAAATGTTCTGTTTGTATTCAAATAAGCTAGGAAACTCTGGCTGAGAGTTATACAGGCTAAATTGTTGCACCCCTTCTCAGAACCTTTAGATGACTATGTAACACTGAATTTCCAAATAAGAATAGACCCTTGAGTTCCTAACTTTACACACACACACAGACACACACAAATAGAAATTACTTAGGATATAATCGGGTCACACAGGGGAGGGGTCCACTTTCTGCTTTGACCCAACACAGAACCCTAAGTGGATTGATTCCCTGCTAAGCAAAGGTTTGCATTTCTTATGTGAGTACATTTGTTCTTTAGGGTGAAGTTAGTGCCTCTCTCCCTTCTCCCCTCTTTCTCTCCTTCCCTCTCTTTTCCCTTCCCTCCCTTTCTCCCTCCCTCCCTCTCTCTCTCTTCCTTCCTTCTTCCCAATCTCTCTTTCTAGTGCTGAGGAACAAGCCAAGGGTCTCATGGTCTGGTTCCTCAGATGCTCCATAAAATTTTTGTGGAAATTAAATTCCCCCCCTCTTTCTCCCTCCCTCTCTTTCTCTCTTTTTGTCCACACTGGCTATTGAACCTATGGCTACACACAGCCAGATAAGCATACTGCCAGTACTCTCAAGTTTCAGAGCCAGTGGGGTGTAAACCCCAAACCTCCTTTTGCCTTTCACTTAGAAAAAGAGTCACACACAAGGCTTGGGCTATCCATGGACTCGTCCTGTAGCACAGATAGGCCTTGAGGTTATGATTATCCTCCTGCCTCAACCTTCCATGTTCCTATGGTTTCAGGAACATACACCAGAGCCTCTAGGGATGACCTTGACACAGTGAGCAGACACAGGGGCCGAAGCAGCCTCTCGGCCATTCATTTGTCCACTGGCCCTGTATCTTTCCTGTCATCAGGTATGGCCTTCTGTGGCAAGAATACACCAAAGTTGATGATATGAGGTAGATAAATAGGTGGGTGTGGCTCCAGTATGGTTGGTTGTCAGTCTTCTATAGATCTGCCCTATGTAAGATCAGCACAGATAATAAGCCCTGGAATCACAATTCCCAGAGAGTTGAAACAGTACTCACGCCCAGGGCCTCCTTGGGCCACAATTAACTTTTGGAGAAGGAGCTTTGACATGAAACAGGACCTTGCATGACAGAGAGCCTCTATTCATGTGCATGATGAAAGCATCCACCGCCACGTCTAAGTAGATGTCTCTCATGATACTCTCCAGGCCTCATCCAGAGAGTACAGTGTTATCACAAGTAGAGAGCTCCCAATGTTTTCAGGAAACCTCTATTCTACTCAGTGTTGAAGCTCTCAAGCCAGTGAGTCGACTCATTAAGACTTTAACCCATGGAGTTCACAAGACAGATGGAGGGAACTGACTCCCTTGGTTTGACCTCTGACCTCCACAAGTGAGTCATGACGTGTACACACCCACCTATGCCTCAATAAATAAATGAAAGTAAATATATTAAGATGTATTTTATGTGTTTGGGGTTTTATTTTGCCTATGCATATGTATAAGTAATAAGTTTATCTAGAGTCCATAGAGGCCAGGGGAAGGCATCAGATTTCCTGGAACTAGTGTTAAAGAGGTTTGTGAGCCACAAAATGGGTGCTGGGAATTAAACCAAGTCCTCTGCAAGAGGAAGCTGTGCTCCTAACCACTGAGCAATCTCTCCAGAAGAAGCTCTCACACTTCTGTTGGAAATAGACTAATAAAGAGAATTGACATTTATTGCCAGATGTGCAGTGTGATCTCACCTACTAACCATCCATGAAGCAGGGACTGTTATGAAATCAGGGTGCCCCATGCTCAAAGAGCTCCATATAGAAATGCCAGAATTTGACCCCTATTGGTCTCAGAACTTGACTAGTGACTGAATGAGACACAGGGTCTGGTGTAGCCCAGGATAGCCTGGAACTCACTATGTAGCTGAGGATGCCCTTGTCTCTTCTTCCCAAGCTGGGATTCCAGTCATGAACCACAGTGCCTGGCTCCAAGCTAGATTCTGAAACTCTCTGTTGTGCTCAAGAACACAGAACCACTCCCCACAACCTCTGCGCGAGCTTTAACCACTCCCCCGAACATCTGCTAACCACTGTACTTTTTCTGGGTTTGGATTTTGTGAGAAAAGGAGAGATTTGGTTGGTTGAGACCTGCTGTAAATACCCGTTTGTTTTCTAATCTCACAAACCTCTTTCACGGTGTTGGGTCCGCAGCTTTCTCATCGGCTGAGTATTAGGAACCGTGCTGAGAACCAACAAGCAGCTTTGAGTCCTGGTGATGTGATGTGATGTGTTGGGTGCTATGGGATGTGTCTGTCAGGTGGTCAGGTGCCATATGACAGATCTGCCTGAACTTGTTTATGTGCCACTCCCAACCACTCTAAGGAAAGAATACGTTTTTATATTAAATGGCAGGTTTTTTTTGCAGCTCTGGGAACTGGAGTGGGGTCTGGTGCACACTGGGTTAATGCTCTACTGTTGAGCTATGTTCCCAGCCCTTTAAAAACTTCATCTTAAGACAGGGTCTCAGTAAGCTGTCATCTAAACTTGAACTACATCCCAGGCAACTTTGAACCTTAGGCCCTTCCTCGGCCCCCTGAGCAGCTGGGTTGACAGACTGTGCCACTAGAGCATTGGCTCTCAACCTGTGCGTCGGAACCCCTTTGGGAGGTCCA
Organism: Grammomys surdaster; assembly: GCF_004785775.1. Classification (NCBI taxonomy): domain Eukaryota; kingdom Metazoa; phylum Chordata; class Mammalia; order Rodentia; family Muridae; genus Grammomys; species Grammomys surdaster. The sequence goes on from NW_021620983.1 coordinate 2,951,080, forward strand.
AGGACACTCTCACAAGGATCACACATCAGATAGCCTGCATATCAGACATTTACATTAGGATTCATAACAGTAGCAAAATTACAGTTACGAAGTAGCAATGAAAATAATTTCATGGTTGGGGGGTCACCACAACATGAGGACCTGTATTAAAATAAAGGGTCACAGCATTAGGAAGGTTGAGAACCGCTGTACTGGACCCAGCTCAGGCAGTTACTGACATGATCTTTACAGACCTTAATTAAACGTGAAGTTCAGTGTGTTTGAGCCAGGACAGCACAGAGGCCTGTTAGTTCGCTGAGGCTTGTTAGCTCCACTCTGTGCCCTCCATGCCTCTCATACAGAGTTCCTGTCCCAGCCAGAGCCTGCCAGGGTAACTGTGAGTGTGCGCTGGGCCGGCTGGCTCTCCTTTTGGTAAAATCTGTTAATCCCAGCACTTATGCTCACCAGGCCTTCAGAACTTGGAGGTCAGCAGCGTGGCTTGGGCCAAACTATAAAGTGTATCTTGGCGTTTTATCCTCCTGCGCAGGCTGGCCTGTTAGCCAAAAGGTCATTTGACTCTCAATTCTAAATCCCAAATCTTTTCAGGACCAAGTCTAAGTCTATTCCATGCCTATCTGCATGTAGGAAACCCTGTGGCCTGGCCTACCTAGGGTGGCCATTTTTTTTATTCCTTCTAGTCTCCATCCAAGTTTTGTGTATGTCTCCATGGGGGGAGGTCGATGAGGTCTCCAGACACCCAAGATGTACAGAAATCAGGCCATCACAGCTCTTGGCAACCTCAGGTCTTTCAGGATGGGTAGGAAGAGCTGGTGGGGCAGTTATAACAGCACCCTTGTTCAGTTTGCACCCTGAGTCCTGTCGATGCTTGACTTACTTAGTGCTTCTCACTATAGCCCCATGAAGTACGCTATAGTGAAGGAACGGAGGAAGGTTTGCAGTGTAGATGCTTTACACAGATCTGTCAGAGATGGGGAAGTATCCAGAAAACCACCAGTGGTGGGTAGCTCATCCCACCCATAGGCAGAAGGGCAAGCTGAGGAGATGGGATAACTAGATCCCAGTGAGCTGGATAGGAAGGTCCAAGGCTGAGAGGCATGTAGCAAATGAGGTGTAGGATAGATGCACCAGGGCCTCCCTCTCTGTCTCCTTCCTGTTTCACGTTGGCCCATGGTCAAGGGAATCAGATTGGGTGGTAAAAACCTGAAGTACTACCGCACAGGGCTCAGCATAGGGCACAAAACCAGGGACTAGTCAGTCTGTGGAGGCCAAGCATCGAGCTCTAGATTACCACCAGGAAGCACCAGAGAAGGAGCAAAGACAATTTAGGGATTGTCTAGAACACAGACCTCAGTCTGGAGGGAAAACCTCTCTTTGTTTTTTTTTTTTTGCATAAGCTGTTTTCTTTTTTCTTTCTTTCTTTCTTTCTTTCTTCTTCTTCTTCTTCTTCTTCTTCTTTTTTTTTTTTTTTTACTTTGGTTAGGTTTATTTCTAGATACTTTAGTTTTTGCATATATGCTTTGGTATCCCATGTCTCCATTTTCAGTTGTTTCCAAAAACTATGTTTCCTTATTGAGTCATTTCTTTTTTTTATTTGATGTTTTATTTACATTTCATATGTTATCCCCTTACCCCATCCCCCACCCTCCCAGGAACCCCCTTTCCCCTCACCCCTCCTCCTGCTTCTCTGCGGATGTACCCCTACCTACCCCCCCACTCCCACCTCCCCACCCTCAACTTCCCACACACTGAGGCGTCCAGCCTTCATGAGACCAAGGATCTCTTCTCCCACCTATGCCCGACAGGGCCCTCCACCTGCATAGGTTCTTTTCATGTTGAAGATGTACAGCTTTGATAGCAGACACTGACCACTCACGGCTTGACTCATCATCAATGTTGCTTGGTATAATTAGTATAATTAACCATCATGCTTACTGAGCACATTTTAAATGCTAACCTGAAAATGGCTCACAAAGAACAAGTGTGAGGCTGGGCAGGAGGAAAGAGCCCCAGTGAGACCAATTACTAGACGCAAAGGAAGGAAAAAAACTATTGTTTTTTATGTAGTTTAGTGGTAAAACTGTACCAGATGTACCAAATACTGAATAGGGACCCAGAGCCTGATGCCAGAGCACTGCTGAGACTAAAGAACATGTTTCAACTCCTAAGCAAGCTGCGTGCTGGGGCCTGCGGGCGTGCCCCTTCCTGACACATTTTCCTTTTCTCTTCCCAAATTTGTTACTGGGAATAATTTTTATTTGTCACAAATATGTAGTACAATCATCTTTTTGTTTAGTACAATTATCTTAATTTGACATTTTTTAGAAATAAGTACTTTTTAGGATTTTCTCCATAATATTTATTGTAGCCTAGAGTGGCCTGTAATCCCAGCACCGAAGCAATGGTGGCAGTACGTTTAGGAGGTCAGGTCATAGGTTAAGTAGTGAATTCCAGGGTAGCCTGGGCTACATGAGACATCACCAACAGCAAAACAAACAAAAACCTAATTATGTAGTAGGGCTTCAGAATGCACACACAAATGGGTGGGAGATGGGGTAAGGGGACAACATATGAAATGTAAATAAAACATCCAATAAAAAAATTTTAAAAAACAAAAAAAAAAAAAACAAAAAAAAGAATGCACACACACACACACACACACACACACACGTTTTTATTTCAAATACTCAAATACTCAAAAACTACTATACGTAAAAATAGCCATACAGGTCTAGGGAGATGGCTAGTTGGTAAAGTGCTTGCCTTACAAAAAAATGAGGACCCAAGTTCAATCTCCAGAATCCTCCTAAAAATGTCAGGTGTTAGAGGTCCAGGGCTGTAATTTCTGCAGAGGCTGAGATAGGCGGGTCCCGGGGGCCTTGTTGGCCAGTTGGCCCGGTGTAGAGAGAATCTCTTATTAGCATCACCTGTCAATAAAAAAGCTTAAGGCCAATGAGCTGAGGCAGGAAATAGGAGGTGGGACACTGGCAGGAAGAGAGAGGATGCTGGGAAATAGCGAGAGGTGGGCGAGCCGAGGTAAACTAGCAGATAGCATAACTCAGGTTAGAATAAAGGGAGATTGTAGAGAGATGCTGAGGAAGACCCAGAGGGGAGAGTGGGCTGGGCCTGAAGGAGAGGTAACTAACATGTGAAGGACGTAGAATGATTCGAGTGGGTTAAATTAGCTACGAGCCGATTGGCGAATGGGCCAGAACTTATGGCCTGGGCATTTATCAACAAATAACTAGTCTCAGAAGCGTTTTGGGGGAACTAAATCGCCAGGAGGAAAACGTGGATTTATTGTTTACAGTCTGGCTTCATCAGCAAGTTCTCAGCTGGTGAGAGGACCTATCGCAACAAAAATTTCAAATGACAGAAGAGGTTGACTCTGGCCTATACCCTCCCCCCACCAAAAGGCATACTAGACCCTCCTCCACACAAATACACACTTGCACACATCTATGCACCCGAACATGCAAATAGACAAAAATACAGAGAGATGAAAAAATGCGTTCCCATCTTCCTATATTTTCCAGCAGATTTGAAGTCCTCCTCTCTAACTGCATCTACACTACTGTCTGTCCATGTACCCTTCATCCTTCACACCCTTCCAGGCTATGATGATTGCTGTTTTAGTCTCAGTTTCTATGACATCAGCCTTTAGCATCCATATATGAGCTCTTGGTTGTTTAGCCCTGATTTAGCTCACTTGGTGTCAGTGTCCTCCAGTTCCATCTGTGTCACTCTGAATGACGGAAACTCAGTTTCTTCATAGGTTGGTATCATTTCATTGTGCACATATGCCATCCCTGTTGATTCTATGTCTTGGCAGTTGTGTTCAGGGAATGTGCTATCTCTGACATTCTGTTTGCATCTTCTTTGGATACGTCCCCACTGATAGGGTTGTGAGAACACATGGAAGGTCTGTTTTTTCTTGTGTGCTTTGAGGAGACTCCACTGACAGTATGTGAGTTCTTCCCCACAGCAGTGCCAGGAAGAGAAAGGAAGAGTCTTGGAACTGGGAACACATTCACACTCATGTGTATGAGTGGAGGTCTTGGTCAGCTAGAGACATTGGGCAAGATGGTGGCCTATTCGATCACATCATTTGGTGACATCACAGACATCTTAGTCTCCGAACATGCTCTGCGATGTTCCCCGTGATGGAATCACCTTGCAACACACTCCACAGATGTATCCTAACCTGTAACAGTATGTACACTTCACAGATGTATCCTGAACTGTAACAGTATGTACACTCCACAGATGTATCCTAACCTGTAACAGTATGTACACTTCACAGATGTATCCTGAACTGTAACAGTATGTACACTCCACAGATGTATCCTAACCTGTAACAGTATGTACACTCCACAGATGTATCCTAACCTGTAACAGTATGTACATGCACTGAGTGGAAGGCAAAATGTCTGTCACACAGGAGCCCTTGCCTTTGATGTGTGCAGTGAACACTGTTGCTCCTTTGTAAGATGTTGGCCCAACATTTGTAAACTGACTTTATAATCTATGGGTGGAAAAAGACTGAGAAATTTAAAACACCTTTGAAAATCTGGTTTCCAACTCAGCATACAGTTGATGATATTTAGAAGAATATGTGGTTAAGTTCTTGTTCACCAGTGAAATTATTGGTTGTTTTTGATGCTTCATGTTTTGTCTAGATGTCAAAACGCCACTAAGGGGACAGATCACACAAGAATGATGTCAAGATTAGAAATAAATATCACACATGTATTTGATTAAATATGAAGGAGATGACTGAAGGAAAAATAGGAGGAGAGAGTTTATTAGAGACACGTGGGAGAGCATAGCCAGAAGCAGCAATGTCTGGGAGAGCCCAGAGTGGACACGACCCTGAGCTAGGCCGTGTGAGGAGGGGGAGAGGGGAGAGAGAAGAGGTGAGAGAGGGAAAACAGGTGCAGGAGCCAGAAGCCTAAAAGAGAGTAGCAAAAGGGGCTGGTGACTAAAATGGTTGAATTTTAAAGGGAAGTTCAGCTGCAGAGAGGGAAGCCCAGCCCTCTGGGCTGAAGAAGTGTAGGGTAGGTAGTGTGCAATGCCAGCCAGGAGGACCCTGTAACCAGTAGGAACTGAGGGACACAAGGAGAACCAGGTGGCCAGCATCTGCTTTGATATGTTAAATACGCATCTCAGGCGTTTGTCTGGGTTTGAAATCTAACAATGACCTTTCTTGAACAAGGTTTCAACCTATGATTTTGTAAGTTCCATTTTTACATTTTTTTTTTATTATATTTTAACATTTCTTTAACTGTAGTAGTACCCAGCCTACTTCAAGGCTGCCTCCACCTGGATGAACCTTTAGTGTCTCCAGAGAGAGAGCTGCAGAGAAGCCTCTGTTTGGAGCATGGTTACTAGAGGCAGAATAGACAGAGCACTGCCACTTTAGAGCAAAAGCACAGCCTGTCCGCAGAGGAGACGCTTTGTCAGTTAGCGAAACCCAACACATGGCCAGGAAAATGACTCAGAGGTCAAAGTGCTTGTCACTAAGCCCAATGACCTAAGTTTGATCCACACAGTGAAGGAGAGAAGAGACTATTAAATGTTATCTTCTCACCTCTGTGTGTTTGTGGTGACCTGCCTCCCCAGTACACGATAAATGAATAATCATTTTTTTAAAAAACCCAAAACTTAGCTAGATGTGGTCATGCATGCCTGAGAGGAAGATAACTGTTTGAGCCCAGACTGGGCTATAAAGCAAAATCTTGTCTCAAAAACAAAACAAAACAACAAAACAAAAACAACCAACCAAACAAACAAAAAAAAAAAAACTCCATAAAATCTCAAATCTCCAACACTTAGAACATTGGCTCTGTGGAAAATGTTACAAGGCAGAAATGAGAAGCCGATGAAGAAGTTACCTAGACGCCATTTTGGTGATCTCTGATCATGTATCTCTGCACTAACGTTCTAAAAGCATCTTCCGGAGAAGACGGTGAGAATAAGTCCTCTTTTGATGTATTTTTTAAGATACCATACAGTCATTGCCATTTCTTCAGCATTAATGGTCACTCTTTTAAAAAGAATCGATGTTCATCAGACTGAAACCAGTGAACCATGATCAGTTCTTCTCAAGACTGTAGTAAAAAAAGTCATGGTCATCTGAAACCAGCACAAACCTACCAAGGGTCCATGGGTGAACTTCCTTTTTGACAGGCTTCTGTCCAGGAAGTGGGTACCAGCTCATAGCATTAGTACAGAGTCTACCGATCATCTTTTGGTTATATTTAATGAGTTGCAGTAAAGCTACTGAGAAGTAATGATTCCCCAAATCTGCAGAGAGATGCGTCCCTTCCGTGAATTCCCCTTTGTCCCCCATAGTCAACAGTGAGTTGACATGAACACATGAAGATGTACTTATAAAATGTCAGGTTAATGATGGTAGAGACCTTATGCTTATTTAGGTATTAGAATCAGGTTTTAATAACTTACTCATAGTTGAGGGAAGAGGTGAAGCCAGCATCCCACACATCTCTTGGCACCTGCAGGCCGTCTTCAAAGCTATCCAACACCCAGCTCAATGTAAACTCTCAGTCGATACTTGCTATGCTATCCTGTGTAGGGGATAAGAAAAGGGTCTACTCAGTACACACCCACGTTTATCTTTATATGTACAGATGTTTGGACTGCATGTATGACTGTGCACCACTTGCATTCCTGGTACCTGTAGAGGCTAGAAGAGGATGCTGGGCCCCCTGGGATTGGAGTTACAGATGATTGTGAGTCACCATGTGGTGCTGGGAATTGAACTCCAGTCCCCTGGAAGAACAGCGAGTGCTCTTAACTGCTGAACCATCTCTCCAATAACACTTAAAAAAAATAGGGTCTTCTGTGTAACCCAGGCTAGCTTTACAATCACAGTCACCCTTGAGACTATATTCGAGCCTGGATTTGACACACTTTTCCCCTTCCCTTCCCTTCCCTTCCCTTCCCTTCCCTTCCCTTCCCTTCCCTTCCTTTCCCTTCCCTTCTTCCTTTTCCTTCCCCTCCTCTGTCTTCCTCTTCCTTTTCCCCCTTCCTTCCTTCCTTCCTTCCTTCCTTCCTTCCTTCCTTCCTTCCTTTCTTCTTAAAACTATTTTGACACATGGTTGGTAGAACTTTTATAGGCAAAGGGTAGACTGTATCTTTGGGGTTCAGCTATGTTACAGATTAACGAGATGTTTACCAGACTAGATATGAGTGCTTGTTCCCTAATTTCAGTCTAACAGATTGCTGTAGTTATAGAGGCCTGAAGGAACACAGTTACACTTTTCCAGTTCTGGAAGCTGCTCCCAGCCCTTGCTGCGGTCCTCTGAGCTCACTTCTGCTGTCACATCTGGACCTGCTGCCTCCTTCTAAAAAGGCTCTCGTGATAACTGTGGGCTCCCTCAGCAAATCCAGGCCAGTGTTCCCTAATCAAGGACCTTGATTGTGTCTACGAAGCCCTTCTGACATTCAGTGTAACATCTCTCCAAGGATTTGTGCTATGCACATGTTTGAGAAATGATTGTGAGCCAATACAAGGAGCTAGCCATGGGAAGTTACTGCTAAGAGTGAAGGCATCACTGGGTATATTAACACTGTGAAAAAAGATTGCTTTGACAACATTTACTAACGCACCCATCTTATATCAACAATAAGTACAATATTACCAATATGCAGGAGTCCAAATGACGATTATCGGAGTACCCCTAAGCTTCCAATATGCTCCATAGAGGAGTCACACTTTCCAATATAATCAGATAGGGATGCAATCAGATAGTTTTTGAAGGACCTAAGAAGGGTACCTGACCCAAACCCTGACCCTAACCCTGACCCTGACCCTGACCTAACCTAACCCTAACCCCAACCCCAACCCCAACTCTAACCCTAACCAACTCCAGCATGGAATTAGAGATGTTTACTACAGAAAAATGTCAGGAGGCAGATGTTAACTGTCCTCCCTCTTTGAAGGGACAACCTAAAGTCAAACTTCAATCTAGAAAGACCAGGAAGGGGATTCCACACCCAAGGAAGGAAGTGATGTCCACTGTGTGGGTGTCATTCAAAGACCAAGAGCTCTCTCTGTGACCACAGACTCTGGCACATGAAATCTGTGTGGTTTATGTGGAGCCATAACAGCTGGATACCATGCCCAGCTCTCTCCACAGTCAGTCAGTCAGTCAGTCAGGGACACCATGCCCAGCTCTCTCCACAGTCAGTCAGGGGTTCCAGCAACTCTGTGTCCCTGCTTGAGGAAGCAGCAGCAGATAAGGCCTTTGTAACTGTAGGAATGGGCTTTCTCACTGGCTGACAGATTTATTGAGGGGCCATTTCCTCTGTTTGTCTCCTAAGGAGCTTGTGTACTTTGGGTCTGGAAAAGCCTCCCGTTGCCTGTGATCACATCCAGATGGATTTCAAAGAAAGGAAATGATTTTGTGAAAGTGACAATTAGCAGAACTTCCACTGATTGATTTTTCCTTATTGTTTCCATAAATCTCATCTTATCATTTCAAGATAAAGCCTTATATTTGCACAGTATATGATTTCCGTAACACTTACACCATGCACATCCTCTCAGTCTGAGTGAAAAGGAGAGTGGCGTTTGATGCTTGTGACCCAGCTAATATCCTTCATCCCCTCCAGCACATGCTGCTTTCTGGAGAAAGTGCTCTTTCTGTAAGTTTTCTCTTTTAATATAATATAATATAATATATATATATATATATATATATATATATATATATATATATATTTTTTTTTTTTTTCTCCTATGCTCAGGTCTCTCACAGTTTCCATAGTTGCTTTGCATATTTCCTCTCTGTGAGGCCTCCTCTTCCTCTTTTTTGTGGTGCTAGGGGTTAAACTCAGGCCTCAGTGTTCTACCGCTGACCTGTAGCCCTACCCATTTCTGTGTAGTCACTGTGCAGTGGATCTCCCCGAGCTACATCAGTGGCCAGGACTCACCAGTAGCCCACGGGAGTCTTGAACTTGAGCTCTCTCTGTGTCAGCCCCCTGAGTAGCTGCTGTCTTCTGTCTGTCCATCTGTGTGTCTCACATCTTGGTTTATTGAGGTTAAAAAGCAACAACAGCCTGTGTTCTCTCTTCTCCTCATAGAGCCCTGTGGACATGCTTGGGCAAGTACCCAACCCTTCTCTTCCTTCTCTGTCAGTGAAAGCATTAGCTTGCTGTAATGGTCAGTCTTTACTGTCAACTTGTCTAGATTTCAAATCACCTAGGATGCATGTCCATTGGTGTTTCCAGGGTGGTCTGAGTGAGGAGTGGAAAACCACCCTGCACGTAGGTGCCACCATCCCAAGGTCTCGAGTCCAGAAACAAATAAAATGGAGAAATGGAGGTGTGTGCCAGCATCCAACGCTCTCAGCTTGCTGACTGTGTGATGGGATCAGGTGCTGCATGCTTCCCTACCACGGTGGACTGTATCTCCTCCGGTGTGAGCACAACTCCATTCACCGTAAGTGTGTTCTTTTCAGCCATCTGGTCAACCATGAGAAGAGTTAACTAATACATCTGTCCTGCTAGTTGCCAGCTCTTCATTTGTTGTCTGGATACTTTAACACTCCCCTTGTTCTCAGCAAAACTATTGACAAACACATTAATGACATCCATATTGCCTCATTTTGAGGTTCCTTTTTAAAACTGAGGTAGAACCCACTGGGAATGTGCACAGCCCTAAGCCCAATCTGTAGCACTGCAAGTGGGGGCACATTCCCATTCCCCTGTTTTATTGCTCAGTAGATCTATTTTTCAAAATTTTATGCAAGTATTTTGCCTGTGTATATAATTGTATACCATGTGTGTGTGGTACCCACAGAGGCCAGAAGAGGGCATTGGATCCTCTGGAACTGTAATTGGCACGTGACTTTGAGTTTCCATGTGGGTGCTGGGAATTTAACTTGAGGCCTCTGTAAGAGTGACAAGCGCTGCTATCTTCTGAGCCACCTCCCCAGCCCTCTCCTCAATTTTGTATTTTAAATCAGATCCTGTCTTGTAAATTTGAGTTTCTTACATCAAAACTAATTTATGTCACCAACTAGATCCGTCAAGCATCTGACGTAGATCAAAATGAACTTTCACCTTTGCAGATCTCTAAGCCACTCAAGCGACCCTCGCCCCTGTTCCCCACAGCTCGTGACAGTCCATCACTTTCCCTCTTGTCTGCCCTGCAACTTGGGACTCACTTTGCTCATCTTTCTTTCTCCTTACTTCTTTGTTTTTTTTAAAGTGAATATGTCAAACATTTATTAATTACTTACTGCATTTTAAAAATCACTGAGTGGGTATCACAACTCTGCATCTGTTAGCATTTCTTCTAGGCTCCGCCTCACAGTTACCCAGCAACAGCCAAGTATGCCTGAGTCACTGTAAAAGGGGCTGCTTGTCCCTCCTCACTCTCTTACTCTCTTGATCTCATACTCTCTTACCCTCTTCCCTCTCTGTTCCTTCTTTCCTTATTCCTCTCCCTCCTTTCTCCACATGTTTGTGGCTGGCCTCCTCTACTAGGCTCTTGCTCTCGCTCTCGCTCCCGCTCTCGCTCCCCCTCCCCCTCTCGCTCCCCCTCCCCCCTCCCTCCCCCCCCCCCTACCTTTCTTTACCTCTATTCCCTCAACTCCCCTCCCCATGCCCTAAATAAACTCTATTCCATACTATATCCATCACATGACTGGTACCTCAGGGGGAAGAAAGGCCTCAGCATGGGCCCGCAGAGGCACCCTCTTCTACCTCATCATACCATGCCTCTACCAAACATATCCCTGGCTTCCTTTCCTTTCCCCCCTTTTTTTTCTAATAAAACACAACAGTGTCCACTTTATCTCTACCCCCACCTTAGAGTTTACAACACTGTTGTTTCTTACCTACACTACAATAGTTCCCCCTGTATAATCATTTTTTTTTATAAATAGCCAAACATACATTTATTTAAGTGTCGTCATCTTGTGAAGATGTATTTTGATGTCTGTTTTGCTGCCATTGTCAAAGTGCACTTGTTCTAAACTTGTCTGGGCATGGCCTTGGCAATACTCGTGAGCTGTATCATGAGGCCATCATACCACGTTTGAAATCAGGTATAGTTTAGAGATTATCTTGAATTCATGGTTCCATTGTGACCTTCTCACCAGTTCTCCTCCTCGTGTCTGCTGCTGCTGGGATCCCATCTTCTTAGCAGCTAGGAGCATCTTATGTACATGCTGTTGGACATAGGCCAAGAGGTATTTGTTATACCAGTGTAGATGTCCAGGCAGTAGGACACAGACTTCAGAGTTCAAGCTGAAGTGGAAAACTTGTGTGTGAGGATTGTCACTCAAGTCTGAGTTCTAAGAAACTTTATTATTTCAATGCTGGGGACATCGAAGGCACCGTGGGGATGGAAGTTGTTAACTGGGCAAATGCTGAAGATGCAAATGGGGGAGCACTCACCCCTGAAGGTTACAGAGGACCTCAACAAGAGCCATTTTGATGCATCAATGTGGGCAAAAGCAATGGTCAAGAGAGGACAGGAGAGAACTAGAGGCTACGAACGGATATATGTAGATCTTCTCAGGAGACCTACTAGGGAGATGCGTTTCTCACAGAAGGCAAGCCAGGCAAGTCGGCCCAGTTGTAATGGCAGGCATTTGTGGAATTGTTCTGATTGCTTCTATTTCCTGCCCAGGCATGAATCATACCTTAGTCCAATGTATCCACTGAACCACAGCTATGGGCAGAATGAGAAGGCCTGGGAAGGATGCTTTTGCGTTGGGGGAGGAGAGGAAGACTGAGCAAAGCCGGTGGACTAATGGAACAACTGCACGCTCAGCTGAATTCTGTGGCTCTGAACAGGGAGAGGGACTGCTCACTGTGGCTTCACATTTTCTCCTGTAAGACTGGTCAGGGGTGCAACTATGGCAGACAGGCATTGGATTTCACCAGGGTTTGAGTTTCCCATATGAATAACAGAGATGATAACTGTGATGATAGGCTCCAATCTCACCGAGGAAGGGAAGCAGGTCACAGGAAAGGCAGACTCTGCAACATCAGAATTCCATCAGTCAGTGGAATTATGGGAGCAGAAAGCAGAGTTAGAATACACAAATCGAGAGACATGTCAGGTGCCAAGGAAGCTGTGCGAAGAAATTGGGACAGGAATGATGTTGAGTAAGAGGTTGGGGATATAAGAACTATCCGTAGGAAGCCGGTCTGCTGCAAAGGTCCTGTTCCCCAATTGGTTCTTGATCTGTCAGTAAAGAAGCCATGGGCCAATTGCTGGGCATCAGGGATAGGCGGGACTTCCGGGTCCCTGGAGGCAGGCAGGGAGATGTGAGGAAGGAGAACAAGGTTCACCATGCTTTTGGAAAGAGAAGAACTAAGAGCCATGTGAGATCTCAAAACAGAGTAGCCATACAGGCCGCTCCTTTGCCAGTGGTCAAGAGAGTTTAGCAACTGAAATTTAGGGCAGGTGGGAGAGGCAGAGATAAGAAATCAGTGTGGGCTCATTTTCCAGGAAGGAGATAGTAGTAGCGCCCAGCAATTGTGCCAAGAAAGCAAGTTGAAAAGAAACAACTGTGTGAGTTTTATCTGAGGATTCAAAAGAAGCCGCACAGGGGCTGATTGCTCAGCCACTTCCCAGAGCAAAGGCAGGTAGATCAACAACTACATAACTACAACTATCCCTTACATATGGGTACTGGAAGTATTACGACTCAGAAAGTGCTTGAAGAGGAGTGGTGAGCCAGGAGACCAAGCCACGGGGAACTGAGAGGGATGTCTCAGGGATCCACCGAGCTGTGTGGCAAGGGCAAGTCTGTGACATGGACTAGTTAGGTGAATAACAGCAGCACTCAGACCCAGAATGAGCTCTGGGTATGTTGGTGCATGCCTTTAATCCTAGCAGTCAGGAAGTAGAGGCAGGTGAATAGTTTGAGGCTAGCCTGGTCTATGGAGTGAGTTCCAGGACATCCAGGGCTACAGAGTGAGATCCTGCCTCAAGGGAAATAGGATAAGACTACAACAGTGTCAGGTTTCCTACAGAGGGAGAAATGAGACACCAATGGCTCTCAGACTTCATCAAGCATCAGGGTCCTTGAGTGACTTGTCAAAAGACAAGTTGCTGGTCTCCATCGGTTTCTGCTATGTCTGGGCTGAGGTCAACAATTCACACCTCTCATCAGTGTCCCGGTGCTCCTGGTATTGATACCCAGCACACTGTGCTTTTGTGCTCTGAGACAAGGTCTTGATCTGTAGCCCTGGGTGTTCTCAAACTCACTATATATGTCCAGGCTGGCCTTGAACGTATGACAATTTTGTAAAAAATTACATTTATTTATCTATCTATTTATTTATTTATTTATTTATCTGTATGTGTGGGGTGTGTGCATGAGTGAGTGTGAGGATATGGAGGTCAGAGGACAGCTTACAGGAGTTGGTTCTCCCATCCTCCCATGTTGATCCCAGCATTCAGATCATCAGGCTTGGTGATACAGCTTTGTCTGCTCAACCTTCCGCTGGCCTGCTGGCAGGCTTCTTGACTCTGTCTCCCTAGTGCTGGGGTTATAGGTGTGTGCCACAACAGCCAGTTCGAAACCATTCTGAGAGCTAATGTACTGAGAAAATTTGCCAGAAGAAGGAACTGCTTCCTGGAGAGATTCAGGGAAGTCAATGGAGATCAAGACACTAGCGGCACGAGCTGATTCAGCAGAAGCCACGCCCCTTATGTATGCCTATAGTCACTGTCTCGGTTTCTTTTCCTTTGTTGCTGTGATCAAATACTCTTACTAAAACAACTTAAGGAAAAAGTGTGTATTTCTGCTTCAGTTCCAGGTCACGTTCTATCTTTTGGGGGGGGAAATTATAGCCCCGGGAGCTTCAGGGAGCTGGTCCTGTCACGTTTGCGATCGGAGACAGTGAGCAATGAATGCACGAAAGCTAGTTAGCTTGGCGAGTTCTCTCCACTTACTCCATACATCCCAGGATCCCTGCTCAGGGAACAGTGCCATTCACAATTAAATTAAATCTTCCCTCATCTGTCAGGAGCCGTCCAGGAGAAGCTAAGGCTAGCAGGTAACCTTCTTGGAGGTGGTTCACCTTTCTGTATGGCCTAAGATGGGTGAGCACTGAGAGGCAAGGTCCCAAGAGACTTTATCTCAGGATGGCTTCTTGCAGCTGATATGCTTTTCCTGTCACGTTTACATACCCTCAGGATTCCTGGGCATTAGCCCATATTATTGAGGAGACTTCCTTCAGATCAACATGAAGGTAAACGTTCATGAATTAGTGCCGTTTAAATAAATCAACGACTTTACAGAATTCCTGATTTGATTCAAACAATCTCAGGAAGAAAGTTTTTTTTTTTTCGTTTTGTTTTTTGTTTTTGTTTTGTTTTTCGAGACAGGGTTTCTCTGTATAGCCCTGGCTGTCCTGGAACTCACTCTGTAGACCAGGCTGGCCTCAAACTCAGAAATCCATCTGCCTCTGCCTCCCACGTGCTGGGATTAAAGGCATGGGACACCACTGCCCGGCAGGAAGAAAGTTTTAAGAGACTTTTTTTTTTTTTTTTTTTGCTAGAAAGATGTAATCAAGAATAGAATATGCCTTACTCCTCACAATAGTAAATAAAGGCTGCATAGTAAGAAATACAATAAACTTTCATAATTACACTAAAAAGAGAGATAGACTTGGGACAGATTTGTGATCAAGGAAAATCATTCATTCTAGGTCAGGGCCAAGGATAAAGCCACAGGTGTGTACTATGATAAAGCAAGGCCATGTGAAACTGTTGCTTTGAACTTATAATGAGCTTATAGAATGAAACACTGCTTTGACCTTACTATTGACATCTTTTTGTAACTTATGTAACTCCACTTTTGTGTAACATTTCATCTATGAGGTAATTTTCTAAAGAACTTTTGTCTAAGAAGGTATAAAAAGGCCAGAAAAAAATAAATCAAGTTGGTGGCTTGGGGTCTCTGCCCCATCCATCCATCCATCCATCCATCCATCCATCCATCCATCCAAATGTATGGGTGCAGCCATTTTCCGCTTCTCCCAGTGTGTGTGTTTTGTCTGTGTAAATGACTTTTTCCTTTGCTTTCTTTTCTCTCTGGTTCAAAAAGAGTTGACAAGCTCCCTGGTCAGCCAGGGGCTCCTGTCTGACTTGCCAGAGAAAGGAGCACTAGCGATAAATGCTTTTATTCAGTTACTGCTGCTAAGCAGCTATGTTAATTGTACTTTGCCAGCGTGTAGCACTTATTTTTAGCACAGAACAGTAAGAATTAAGTAGGAGTTAACTTTTAGCACTTACTAAAACACCTCAGGAGTTATTTACTAGAAACCAGTGGCTTCTGACCGTAGGATAGCAAAGAGTTAAGAAAGGTAAATGTTACCAAAAGTAAGCCACTTTTGTCCCAGCAACCGCACCTTCTGCCACCACAACCGTCAACACCCATGTCGCTGCCTTCCTGGAAACCCTATGGATGATGGGAAGGTTACCAGCACTCATTCACTTACATAACAGGGACATTTGTCACAGACATTTTCAGATGCCAACCCTAACCTGGAAAGTTCCTCACAGGAGTGCCCAATAGCTTGTCTCCCAGGAGTCCAGAGGATAATCCTAGCGGGCACACTAAGACAGAAGTGCAGAGGAGACATAGGCCCTGGGTTGTCTAAAGCAGTGGTTCTCAACTTTTCTGATGCTGTGACTCTTTAATACAGTTCTTCATGTTGTAGTAGCTGAAGGGGTTCTAACAGGCCGGAGCATGACACCTATGGCAGACATATTTTATTCCTTTACCTCTTTTAATCCCCCTTATGAAAAACATATATATTCCTGAAGCTAGCCTCCAAGGTCTGTTCTCTTATTTGGTCACTGACCCATTCATGAGACAAAACAGAAATGTCCAACTATCAAATTTCATTAATTGTCTTAACGTGTGCAATCAGGATTTACCAACTCACCCTAGCACAGACTCCCCATTTCCCCCTTAAAAACCCATTCCCGAAGAAACACTCTCTTAATTTTCTTGCTGCCACCCTTCCAGGGTAATAAATTACCTCTGTGCTGAGAATTTGGTATCTGGATATGTCCTGTACTGATGGGATGGGGGTGACTCCCCTTACAGGGATCATAAAATTATATTTGTTGTTACTTCATAACTTTAATCTTGCTACTGTAATGAATTATATTGTAAATACTTTTGGTGATAGAGGGTTGCTAAAGGGGCCATGACCCACAGGTTGAGAACCACTGGTCTAAAGCAACTTCTCTGATTGTTATGAGACTCCAGACCTCCCAGGTGGCCAAGAAACAGCTGATTTGAATTCTTTCCAGGTGAAAATTTGATCTAATTACCAAATTTTAATTTCAGTTAAATACTGAGGTCTTCAAGGTGTCACCTGATAGGATGTGGTTTGTGAGCTGGTGGCTTTGTTCTATGTGGGGCTGTTCTGTGCTCTGTCTTGGTTCTCTGTGGCGTTGTCCCTCCTCTGTAAAGTTGCTGCTGGCTCCTTCCACTCTTTTGGCTGACACCTGACAGTAGTTAATTTGATGCCTGGTGATTTTGCAGGCTGAGCCGAGCCTGGTGGCTATCCCTGACTGATGTGGCAGAGCCTGGTCTGCTCCAGGCCTCTTGGGATTTCTCCCTTGTTCCCTGTCTGGCCTGTGGTCTAGCAGATGATGAGGTCATTTTGCCCTTCACTGAGATTGGAGATCTGCTCACAGGGAGCAGTGACATCCCCGAGGGACTCTCATTTTCACCCATCACATACTCTGTTCCCATCGAGACAACAGGAGAGTATGCTTCAGGCACCAGGTCTATACTGTGTTTTACACGATGTCACCCCATTTCCTATCCACTGTTTCTCAAGCATGGAGATTGCTTAAGAGGTTACCTCCTCTACAAACTCTAAATCCTAACTGGAAGCAGAGCCTCTGCTTCCCCCAAATCAGCTTCAACTCCCAGTAGGAGGTAGATAGAGCCTTCTGGACTCTACAGACACCTGCACAACCCCATCCCCACTCCCCACCCCCAACACTAATTCTTTTTAAAAAGAGAATCCATGTTACATTAATAAGTAGACTTTTTCTTTCTTATTGGTCATCTTAGTCCATTTTTATTGTGATACTAGAATGCCAGAGACTGGATATTCTTAAAGAAAAAAAGGGCTTGAAGGTCACGATTCTGCAGGTACAGAGTCCACGGCTGGGTGGCTGCTGGTGAGAGCCTGCTTCAGATATGACGGCAGGTGGGAGTGAAAGAACACAACAAAATTAGGAATGAAAGAGATCAGATGCTCTTGAGATAACTAACCCACTCCTGTGGGAACTACATGAATCTCTTCATGAGTCTGGAGTCTCCATGCCCCAATATACCCCTCAAAGATGCCTCACCTCAGAGCACTGCTACAAAATAAGTTCACTAGGGACAAATCACATGCAAACCACTGTGTTGGTGTGAGGATGAATGTTATAGCCAATAATGGCTGAGACTCCATAAAATATGGCATTTCCAGGCCTGCAAGATGGCTCAGTGAGTAATGGTGATTGCTGTCAAGCCTATTAACCTGAGTTCCATCCCTTAATCCCTTGTGGTGTATTCTGGTTAGCTATTAGTAAGAACTTGACACACACTAGAGACACTTGGGAAAAGGGAACATCAATAGAGAGGTTGCCACCGTCAGACTGGCTCTGGGCATATTTTTAAGAACTTGTTTTGATTGCTAGTTGGTGAAGGAGGGTCTAGCCCACTGTGGGTGGAGTCATTCCTAGGCTGGTGGTCCTCTGTCTGAGGAAGCTAGCTGAGCATGAGTCAGTGTGAGAGGGAGCATGACAGTATTCCTCAGTAGTTTCTGCTTCAGTTCCTTTAGGGGCTCCAATCTGACTTCCCTCCAGGATGGATTGTGATCTATAACTGTAAGCCAAATAACCCCTTTCCTCCCAAGATGCTTTTGATTATGGTATTTTTCACAGCCACAAAGAGGAAACTATCAGGATGGAAGGTGAGAACAGAGGATCCCAAGTTTTCTGCTACCTCCACATGTGCCTTATGGTATGTGCCTGCACCCACATGTACACGCAAACAATACATAAATATATAGCAGTATTTCTGCATACTTACTGAATTACAATCTTATACTGCCTATTTCAGCCCTGAGAGTATGTTAATAATGTATAATGAGAAAATTTGGTTTCCATATAGTTCGGAGAAGATTTACAATTTTATTTGACAAATATATTGTGTATGTAAATATACATGGATAGTGAATGCTTAAAAAACTCGTGAGGATAAGGAGAGGCCTTGTCTCTGTAAGGATAATGCTGTGCTTTTCTGTTGCGAGTCCTTATTTCCTAGTTTTCTATTGCAATGTGACTTATTTGTATGTTACCAGAAATTAAGCAGAGTTATTACAAATAGGATTATGTTGCCCCTTTTTATTGATGGGGGGATGTGGTCCAAAGACCCTGAAACTGTGGATACTGCAGAACCCAATGCTAACCATGTTGTGTGTTTTCTTATACACACATACCCACAACAGAGTTTAATCTATAAATAGGCAGAGTAAGAAGTTAACATTATAACAAAATAAGAACATTGTAACAATGTGCTGTAACAGAACTTTCTGTTTTTTATTTTTCTACACTGATGGACCTTTGGTAACTTGTCATGCAGCGAACAAAATCCCTGGTAAAGGAAAGTTACTATGCTCAGAAATAGATTGATGTCTGATGCAACATGGAGAAGTGACGGGTGGAGAGGTTAGAATTCTTGGATGAGTCACCTCATTTATATGGTTCTTTGTTGTTTTTTCTATTTGTTGAAAATGGAAAAAAAATGATATCCATCTAGATGTGGAGATGCTATCCAGTTTGGGAGTGTTCCGTTTGCAAAATCAATAGGAAAATTAGATCCAAAACAAAACAACAAAACAGAAACATAAAAACAGATCACAAAGCTTAAACTCAGGAGCATGGTTATTTCAGTATATCATGAATCATCATCCAGAGAGTTTCCCATTTTTCAACTCACTTGCATTTTTGTAAACATTAAGAGAAATATGACTAAATGTCTATAGGTTTACTTTCTTCATATATGAAATAAGTTTTTAAAATTAGTTGGTAATTATGTATAGAAATAAGTACCATACTGTTGCTATGGTGTGGCCATTCTATTGAAGGAGTTTTTTCCTAAGCAGACTTGAGCTTGATGAAGTTCAAGATTGTCTCTTCATTTCTCCCAGAAACATTTCCTGCTTGCACACTGCACAAAGAAGGCATTTCCAGTTCATCTGGAGTAGTCCAGTGGTGCAGGCAGTAAGAGTTAGAGAACTTTTCCCTGAAAGGCTGATGCTGACATTGTAGAACATCTGCCAAATTTCCAAAATTTGTCAAAAATTTATCTGGTAGCTCCCCTCAGATTACATAAAATATAACAATGTAGCCTCTGGAATCAAACAATGTAGCCTCTGGTAATAAAAGTCCAATTTAAGAAAGTCCTTTGTTAGCTCTAAGAAAAGATGAAAATCTCAATGTGGTAGCAGCTGGGGTCGGTTAGATGACTGGTTTCAGCTGACATCAGGAGATTGGTAGTAAGTGGGGGAGTGAATATTTTTATGTTTTCAGAACTGCCACTGTAGAAATAAATTCTAGATCCAATCATGTACAACATCTACGGTTTTCAGATGATACAGTCAGGATTCCCCTGAATAACTGCTGGAGAGTAGTTTTCCTGAATGTAATAATAACTCGGAAAATTCTAAACACTCCACAATGTGATGAGTGAAGAGCTGTTTTTTTTGTGGCCCTGTTAAGGTCTACACTTAATATTAAGTCTTAGAGAATTAGTCTGTCTCGGAAGACTTTGTCAGGTGCTGGAACAAGTTAGTTAAAAATTGCAAGAAAGGGCTAGAGAGGTGGCTCAGTGGTTAAGAGCACTGGCTGCTCCTGCAGGGAACCTGGATTCTGTTCCCAGCATACACACACACACACATTTACATACATTTACACACAAACACGTGCATACACACAAATAAAAATAAATCTGAAAAGGAAAGAAAGAAAAACTGTGCTGGGTAATCTGTAGCTGATGATGGGTGAAGCTTGTCAGTTTGATAATTATTGTCATGTCGTTCTCTACAGTCTTTGTAAAAACAGTCTTGTCCAAATTAACAGCTACTGTCTTGAAAAAAGCAGGAGGCCGATGAACTGTGTGCTTTCAGTGGCAACTATTTAAAATGTAAATAAAACCAAAACACAAAATGAAAATATGTGAACATTCCCTTTCTTTCTTTTTATTTGAGATAGCATCTCATGTGGTTGAAGTGTTTTCAAACTGTGAAGCTCAGGCTGGCCTTGAACTCACGATCCTTCCATCTTCACTCCCCACCCCGAGTGCTGATATTATTGTTTCTGTAGCTTTAAATGTTGTCCTTTTCAGAAGTCATAAGACATATTTATTAAGGATGCCTAACCAATGCCGGGCGGTGGTGGCGCACGCCTTTAATCCCAGCACTTGGGAGGCAGAGGCAGGCGGATTTCTGAGTTCGAGGCCAGCCTGGTCTACAGAGTGAGTTCCAGGACAGCCAGGGCTATACAGAGAAACCCTGTCTCGAAAAACAAAAACAAACAAACAAACAAAAAAAGATGCCTAACCAAAATAATATTGATTATAAAAACAGCAAGCACTCATTTGACTTTGAGATAAATTGTGGAAACAAATAATAAGTATATTATATTTTTTGTAAGTAAAATATTATTCATGGAAATGCCGAACCTCATTAATCAGCTTTTGAATTTCAATAGTATTTTAATATTTTTAAATGTGAAAATATTAGACACTCCGAATTATAATACGCACCAGTCAAGACTGCCTTCCTCTGCTTGACGTTCTATGTTAGATATCAGACAACTTTAAATATAAGTGCTCTAGTTCTGGTGTCAGAGGGAGGTGGAGCCTAGGGGATCGTGCTTGCAGAAGGAAGTAATGGCCTCTGGGGTGAGTTAGTCCCTGAGAACGTGCTGTTTGGAGAAGGGCTTAGCCTTTTCTGTACCAGTCCTGGTTTCCTTTCCAGTTCTCTGTCATGTTGTGATGCAGCCAAACTTGCCCTCTCACGAAGCCAGGTAGGTGGAGCCATCAGATCTTGAACCTCTGGCTTCAAAACTGAGCTAACTAGACGTCTCTGTAGAATAAAATACTCAGCATTGTGCATTTTGTCATAGCAACACCCAGTGGAATACCCAGTAAGTTTGTTCATATGTATGCTGTAGAGAGCAGGAGTCATTATTATTCGAACAGCAACCCTAGGAACACGGGAAAACCATTTTTCTTGTGAAGTCAAAAGAGCCACATTTAGAGTTTAACATTTTGGTTTTTTTGTTTTGTTTTGTTTTAAAAAAAAAATAAAAAGAATACCAGTTTTAGCAATGGGGAAAATGTTGCCTCTGCTCACAGGATAGCTCCCACTTCAGGGGCACTATGTCTTAGAAGTGCATCTTACACTTTGTGATGCATTTCTAATGTATACCATGCACAAAGGAGGCTTTCTTTCCGTCAGTGTTTGACTGTGCATGGCTTCCAAACTGCCTTTTTTCCCTAGGAGTTACTTAGGCCAAGCTCCTTGTAGGTACATATAGTTTTGTCTTGCATAAATGTCCCTTAGGGTGCTTGGCACATCCCAGATGCTCAGTCAATATTTGCTGAGTGAGCACAGTGACCACAGTACATCCCATTTCTTAAATAACCAGTGACGGCTTAACACATTCAAACCGCCCCTGTTTGCATGCTTTACAAGAGCGAGTTGGATAGATGACAGCATCTCTAGGTTTGTTTCTAGGTCAAGCACTCCTTGGCCGTGAATTGATTCAGTGGTGGACGGAAAAAGAGAAACAAATGGCGTAAGATAACATCAGGGAGGCTCTGCGGTTATTTTTCTTGTCATCGAGTTGGAGTAACCCGCAGAAACAACTCAAGGAGGGAAGGGTTTGCTTGACTCAACGGTTTTCAGGGCTTACAATCCACCATGGCGGGGAAGCCTTGCCAGAGCATACAGCTATGTCTTGATGGAACAGAAATCAGTGAGGAGAAAGGAAGCCCCCACAGGGCTATAAACCACAAGGCTGGCCCCAGATACTTGTCCTGCTAGATCCCCTTCCTCCCCGACTAGCACCGACTGTGGAGGCTAAATGTTCAAACTCATGGGGTGGTGGGGACATTTCACAATCAAACTGTAACATTTTAGTAGGGGGTTACGCGGAGAAAGCAAGTCGATGCTTCCGTTATTTGGGGGGAAGAAATGAGTGGATATTCAGAAGTGGACCAGCGTGACTATATCTGCAGCCGTGACTGATCGAAGCTACACCACACAGAATCATGGGTGAAGGAAGAAGTGGCTCAGTTTGGCGGGATGTGTGGCAAGCAGGGATGAGGGGTCGTGAGTCACATCATGGGGTCTTTTCTTCGGTTTCCCCATCCTTTGCCTAAGAACTGGCTGACAACTGAATCAGCAAAGGGAAGAGACTTAATGCAATGTTTTAGCTAATAATATTAGTAATTTAAAGCCCAATGACCTTAAACTGCGAGAATACCATATCAAGTTGGTGTGGGTTGGTAACACAGCTGCTGGAAAACCGACGTGGTGGGTCGTTACATGACGATGTGTATGCCTATATATGGAGGGAATGGTAAGAAGAAATATTTTTCTTTCTATAAATGTGACAACGATATCCTTCTGTTAATTAGAAATTTTACTGCATTTATTTGCGCGTGCTTGTGTATGCCATGGCATAGATTTGGAGGTCAGAGGACAACTTGTGGGAGTCAATTCTCTTCCACAACGTGGGACCTGGGGATGAATTCAGGTCATCAGGCTTGAGAGGGCAAGTGCCTTTACCTACTGAGCCATCTTGCGGGCTTCTCGATTTACATCAGAAATAAGAGGAGATTACAGAATGACTTGGGAGGCTGTGGTGGTTGATATGGATTGTCAATTTGATGGGGTCTAGAATCACCAAGATTCAAAGTCTGGACGTCTGTGACGGAGTTTCTACATTAGGTTACTGAGATGGGAGTGCCGCCATTGCACGTACTGGGGTCCCCGGATGGGAGTGCCACCATTGCACATACTGGGGTCCCCGGATGTGCAAAAAAAAAAGAAAGCTGATAATGAGAACTCACTGTGCTCTGCTTCAGTATGACCTAACCACCTTCTCCTCCACCACAACCTCTGACCAGAGATCCGACTAGACCCTTTCCCCACTGCACCCTGGGTCCAGGGACCAACTAGACCCTTCCTCCACTGCACCCTCTGACCAGAGACCTGACTCGACCCTTCTCCTCCACTGCACCCTCCATCCAGGGACCCGACTAGACCCTTCCTCCACTGCACCCTCCGTCCAAGGACCCAACTAGACCCTTCCTCCACTGTACCCTCCTTCCAGGGACCCGACTAGACCCTCCCTCCACTGCACCCTCCGTCCAAGGACCCGACTAGACCCTTCCTCCACTGCACCCTGGGTCCAGGGACCTGACTAGACCCTTCCCCCACTCACGCTGACTGCATTTCCAGGCATTTTGTCGAGCCACAAGAGGACTGATAAACAGGTGAAGCACTAGGGCTCACAACGGGAAGCATGCTTTTCTGGAGAATGTTCTCCAATCTCCTTCACCCACTTATCCCTTTGCTCTTTGTCCCTCAAAATGGCGTTGTCACTGTGACAAAGACAGGCTCCTCAGGTCCAGGAGGAAGTGGGTGTGTGCTAGAAACCTGATGTCCTGTTGTCTACGTGTGCAGACATCTCAGGGGAAGTGACGTCTGAGGCAGGTGTCTTTCCGTTGGGGGAAACAAAAGTCTGTGTGGAGTGGCTTTGAAAAGAGAACTTTTGAAGGGAGGTTTTGTTTTTTCTCTACCTCTTTTTAATGGGAAAAATAGCAGACAAATTTCACGCGCGTTGTTGTGACATTTGTTGTTGAGAGTGGATGGGTGGGGTTGGGAGCATTTGGGACGCTGAGGTGAGGCCCACGTGTTTGCCTACCATCTGTAGCCAATTCCTACTTAAAAGAGGTGAGCGTTTTTATCTGTCTGTCAGCATTCTGGCATTTACTGGTAGGAGCGTTCAATACAATACCTGCTCTACTTTGATAAAGTGAGAATATAATCCCAAGGAAGAAGCCGAATCCCTGCTCAGTCTCACACCTGTAACTAAGGCCCGAGCCTTAGTTCAGCGGCAGCACACACTCTCCTGGAATGTGCTACCTAGAAACAAGCAGACCCCAAACACTGATAAGGTTGTCATGGAGAGAGAGCTACATTCCAATCTTAACCCAGCCTCTGCTGGGATGGGTGGATTCCAATTCTACCAGGCCTCATTCATTTCTGCATGCACTCTTTCCATTAAGACGTCCGGAAAGATGAGATACTGGCCCAGCAAGATAAGTGGCTGAGAAGCTGTGTGTGTTCAGGCTCTGTTGGGTCTCACTGAGGAGAACATGAAAAGTCTCCCTTCTCCTCCCTGCCCGTTCTCTATAGGGACAGGTTCTCACATAGCTAAAACTGTCACATACATTTTTCAAAATCTACTCTTAGTGATGGTTCTTAAACACTATAACCTCCCTTCCAGTCCACCACCCATCAAAGGTAGTGGAAAACAAATGTTAATATGACACAGGGGAAGTGGACCTGTTTAGAAATGGTTCTTTGGAGAAAATCCCATCTGTGTTGTCAGGAAATCAGCAGTTCAGTTCACAGGATTCAGCAGCTTGATCCACTCACAAACATTGTAAGGATAGACTAGCAGTCTAGCTCAGTAGTGTTGGGATAGCAGTAGCTGTGGCACGACCCAGCAGGAACAGCCAGCCCTCAGCAGAATCGGCATGAGCCAGTGAGGAATTAGAACCACTAGGGACATCAAAGAAGTTCTTGGCTGTGTCTCTCTCAGGGAAGCAAAGATGATCGC
Source organism: Grammomys surdaster (assembly GCF_004785775.1). Lineage (NCBI taxonomy): Eukaryota > Metazoa > Chordata > Mammalia > Rodentia > Muridae > Grammomys > Grammomys surdaster. Next base: position 2,976,011 of record NW_021620983.1, read on the forward strand.
AGACACAAGACCAAGAATCATTGCAAAGCTAGCTTTATAAGCAAGCCCTTCTTATAGTCAGTTGAGTCCTATTTATACTCCCTCCAAACATCATGTATTCTCCATGGGTCTTGTCTCACATGTCTTGCCTCAGCATGTGAGTCTGTCTTAACAAAACTCCAGATCTGTCCATATCAGCTGACATCATTCTGCCAATCGGCCTGAGTCCAAGGAAGTGGCAAGAAGCTGACAGCACACCACCAGAAGTTTTTTGATGAGTTTCTCTCTATGGAGTCATGACAAATGTAGCTCAACAATGTATGTAAGGTGAACCAGTACATGTGTGTCGTTAGCAAAGAATCCTCCATCATGTGTCCTTTCATGTGTTCCCTTTTGCCTGGGTCCTCCTCAGAAACATTCCTTCACGTGTTTGCTCCAGCAAAACATCAGCCCTGGACACAACTGACTTTCCAAAGAACCCTTAAGTTTCCATTTCATAAGGCTACCTTTGAACTTGCTTTGTAGATGAGAGTCACCTTGAACTTCTGATCCTCCTGTCTCTACTTCCCGAGTGTTGGGATTATGGGTATACACAACCACACCTAGTTTTATGTAGCGCTGGGGGCTGATCCTAGAGCTTGACATGTTTGGTAAGCACTCTACCAACTGAGCCGGCAATTTCTTACAGTTCGATTCAGCAGGGAAAGACCAGCGACAACATGAGAGACCACGTTTGACCCTGGCCATGAGCTCTGCTCAGCCTTAGCAGCCCTCTCCTCTGCTCTGCCTTTAATCTGTTGTGTCATTATTAGATTTTTTTTTTTTTTTTTTTTTTTTTTTTTTTTTTTTTTTTTAGTCATGCAAGTCTCCTTTTCTATTTGTTGTCTTCCCCTATGGTTGGCCTCAGTTTGTGATTCTCCTGCCTCAGCCTCCTAAATGCTAGGATCAGAGGTGCATGCTATTCTACCTAGCTAATACATCATAGAAACTGCATAAAGCATCATAGAAATAATATTTTGCCGTTTATTTTCATTTTTGTTTTTGAGGCATGGTTCCTCTTTGTAGCCTTGGCTGTCTCGGTGCTCACTATGTAAATCAGGCTGGCTTTGAACACGGGGAGATCCACTTGCCTCTGCCTCCTGAGCGCTGGTATTAAAGGTGTATACCATCATGCCTAGTTGTTATCTTGCTTTGTAATGTCACCACAGAGGTCATTTTATATTATTACATCTTATTTTGAAAAAACGATCTGTGTGTGTGTGTTTGCATATGAGTGCAATGTCTGTAGCGATCAGAAGAAGGCAACAGATGCCCTGGAGCTGGAGCGATCTGTGGTCATGAGCCGCCTGATGTGGGTGCTGGGAATGGAACTTGGGTCTTCTGCAAGAGCAGTATGCTCTCTTAGCTGCTCCGCGTTCCTCCAGCCGTTTCTTCCTGTTCATAACTGTCACGTTATTAGCAGTGCTGCATAACTGGGAAGACGGTATTTTTGATATAGAAGTGTATGTCCCCTGGCCTCATTTTATATTCCCATGCTGTCATTTAATACGGCCCGGGTATCGTGTTGTTTATTTGGTTACCAGCATTAGAGCCCTCCTATCAGGTAGGGTGGGCGTAGTGACGTGGGAGTGTTGTAAAGCGATGGTCCTGTCCTTTGTCTGAAGTGTGGCTGTTGGACTGTCCTGTGGGTAGACTGAGTCTGAAGTGTGCCTGCTCAGAGAACCGGAAGTGACCACCACACATGGGTGTACTCCAGCTTCTTCCTTGCTGCACGTGCTTTTCAGCAGTGCAAACTCCGAAGCCTTTCTCTCCCCATCAGCTTTCACCAGCCAGTGGGAAGCTTCTTGATGGTTGGTCAGGGTTCAAACCCCGAACCGAGCCATGGAACCATGGAGAGCAGTTCAGAGACACGCCTCCCCGCTCGCCCCGCCCCCAGGGACCTAGGAAATGGGACCCTGCTTTGCATAACCTCCCTTACTAAATATTTTAGAACCTTAACTGGTCAAGCAGCATTCTTTTTGGGCACCAACGTCTGCATTAGGGAGTTAAATAGACATTATCATCCTGAGATACAAGCACTGCGGTACAGTTTCTCTGCGTGCTTTATCTGCTCCTTCGGAGAAAAGATAAAAAGTCCTGGCTTACGGAAATCAGTATTCTCAGGCGGCATCTGGTGGTTCTGCCTCCGCAAGCTTGAAATTTGGCCACTTTCTTTTTTGTTATTGGTACAGCTCTCCTTTGTTATGTCTGTCATTTGCCTGTTTTAAGAAAAAATGATCCCTTTTGCATGTAGTAAAAGAGTTCAGATGTCTCTGGAAGAACCCAAATGTCAACACTTAGCAAGTATTTACAAGTGTTCACAGACAGCTCTGACATGCAGGTGGAGGAGCTGGTTACAAAGTATTTGGAGCAAGTTCTGTCAGGGGCTCAGGCACCAGTGGCATTTTACTCTGGGTTTGGCTTTTCTGCGATGCCCAATGTTGCTTGTCTCGTAATCATAATACCTAGCCTTTGTGCCAGTCTCTGCCATACTAAGGCCATTAAACATACTTTCTAATTTAGACTATGTGAGATAGGTATCGTTAGTGTACCCACTGTACAGATAAGGAAAATGAGATTCCAGGTTCAGTATTTGCATAAATATTGGCAAAGAGTTAATTTGTAAACTGACATTCTCTTCGTTATTATTATTATTTTTTTAAATCTTTTTATTCTTTGTGAATTTCACATCTGTAATGGCCCGTTCCTTTGTAAGGGCCCGTTCTGCTGCTCCGGTTCTGCTGCTCAGACATAGAGTCTGATCAAGTCTCCTTTATTCAAAGGAAATCCTGGGTATTTATACCCTTTACCACGTGCAGTGTGGATATCACGTGCGCCTAACTGCTGGCGGCACTAAACAGCAAAACAAGATGTTTATCAGAGTGTGCTCAGCTGTTGCGGGCTGTTGAAAACAAGTCTCTTGTCAGGGTATATGGCTCGAGATGGCTGTAAAGATGGTAGCCGCTTTCAGCTAAGAGTCGGCTCCCAACACACATCATGTACCCCAATCCTTTTCTTCTCCCCCTTCCTCCACATCTGCCCTCCGCCCTTGCAACCTCCTCCCCAAAAGAAAACAAAAACTAAAAACTAGACTAAAATAAAAAACCCAAACAAAGAAACGAAAACATCCCAAAGCCACAAAAACATCTCATATTGAAGCTACAGCGTGTTACAATGTGTCCCACAGGATGTCACACAGTGTGTTACAGTGTGTCACACAGTATGCCCTTTTGTCCAAACATCTCTGCTCACAAATGTTCATTGCAATGAGTCATTGGTCTGGTCAAGCCCTCTGGCTTTTGTTGCACTGTCAATCCTGGATCCTCACTGGGTTGCCAAGGTGGATAGCCTGTTCTTGCTATGTCGTGGAGATCCTGCAACTTTGGTTCTTCAGGGCCAGCCCTTTCATGATCTCCAGCAGTTTATACATAGGGTAGATGTTGTTGTGGACCAACTCAAAGCCCTGGATCTGGGTCTGGGTGGTAGCTGAGTTCATTAGCCAGCCTGATTTCCTGCACCTATATTATCAGGGTCAGCTCTCCCTCTTTGCTTAGATGAGGAGCGGGGCCATCTCTGCATGACCCCCAGGCAGCTCACACCAGGGACTCTCTGCACCCACACCATCAGGGTCAGCTCTCCCTCTTTTCTCAGGTGGCAGCTCACAGCAAGGACTTCTGAATAGCCTTTAGTGATAACATGGGCCACACATACCCCTTGCTACAAAACTACAGACCCAGACTTGGCCCTAGGCAGCAGCATGGGTCAGAATATCACTGTGGCCTCAGGTGGCAGAGCAGGCTACTCACGACAGGTTGTTCCTCACCAACCTTGAGTCTCCAGTTCTGCCTCTCCTCATAGAGCACAAACCTTTCTGCTTCTCTTTGTCTCCCACTTCTTTAACGCATTGTACCAGAGCCTGCTTGTCACATGGTAGGGGTGGGCCTCTGGGTGTCTTCTGTCCCTCCTGAAACCTGTGGCAGCAGGCAGAGGCCGCCCCTTCTTTAATATTTTGGTGAATCTCAATTCTAATTGATTCTCCTCCTCCTCCTCCTCCTCTTCCTCCTCTTCTTCTTCCTCCTCTTCCTCCTCTTCCTCTTTCTCCTCTTTCTCCTCTTTCTCCTCCTCTTCTTCGTCCTCTTTTTTTGTGTGTGCTGGAGATAAAACAAAAACAAAACAAAACAAAAAAACCACAAAGGCCTCCTGCATACTAAATAAATACTCTAATATTGAGCTCTACATACCACAAGCCCTGATCATGATTATTTAAAATATCTCAAAAACTGATGACTTGTGTTCCTCCTTAACACAGAGCTTCTGTTTGCAATGTCTGTTTGCTAGGCCTTGTGGGGCTTGGATGCCAGGGTCAGAGGAAAGTGAGAGTGAGCAGTGCTAGCCTGTCTAGAAGTGTAAGCCTACAAAATAGCTGGGAGAATGTTTCTCACCATTAAAGAGGACTCCTTTGGGTTGTTGTACAAAGCAATGGGTTTCATCATGGCAACGTCATACTTTTACGTCAGTAAACTTTATTCTCATTTGTATCGCCCGTCCCCTCTCATGCTCAATTTCTCTGCTGCTCCAGATGGTTGCCTTCCTTCCCAGAGGTAGTTCCAGATTCTTCTTTCTTATCACAGACATTCCATTGTCTCTATTTCCCACCTCCCTTGAGATCTCTTCCTCTCCTTCCACGAGCTCACTCCCGATTTCAACACACTCTCTCTCTCTCTCTCTCTCTCTCTCTCTCTCTCTCTCTCTCTCTCTTATATGTACACATCTATACATCCATACACACATACACACATATGTATACTTTTCAGTCTCTTCTGGGGGATGGATTAGTGGTTAAGAACACTTTATGTACAGTGTTGTGGAGCAGAGTTTGTGACCTAGCACCCATGCAGCAGGACAGGTTTCCTGCACATACCTGTAATCCCAGCTCCAGGGATGAAGGATGGAGATGGGAAGATGGCTGGAGCTTGCTGCATTCTAGCCTAGCTGAGAACTTGGGAGCCCCAGGCTCAGGGAGAGACCCTGCCTAAAAGGAGCAGATAGAAGGAGGTCAAGGAGGAAACCGGTTACATTCTTCTGTCCTTTTTGTCATGTGTAGGCATAAACACCTGTACACACACACACACACACACACACACACACACACACTAAATAAGTTGATAAGTTTAGGTTATGCATAGAGAGAAAACATGTAGCATTTGTCCGGGTCTGGTTTATTTCCCTTAACATGGTGCTCTCCAGTCTCATCCATTTCCCTGGTTTCATCTTCTTTAATTATTGAATATAATTAGAACTGAAAGAGCTGAAAGGGTTTGCAACCCTACAGGAAGAACAACAGTATCACCCAACCAGACCCCTCAGAGTTCCCAAGGACTAAACCACCAACCAAAGAGTACACATGGAGGGACCCATGGCTGCAGCTGCATATGTAGCACAGGATGGCTTTATCTGGCATCAATGGGAGGGGAGGCCCTTGGTCCTGTAAAGGATTGATGCCCTAGTGTAGGGGTATGCTAGGGCAGTGAGGCAGGAGTGAATGGGTGAGTGGGGGAGCACCCTCATAGAAACAGGGGGGAGGGGGTTGGGATAGGGGATTTGTGGAGGGGAAACTGAGGAGGGGGATAACATTTGAAGTGTAAATAAACAAAGTAACCAATAAAAAATTGGATATAATTCTACTGTGTATATGTGTCACGCTTTACCTATCTATCCACTCGCTGGTAGGCAAACTCCATTTCATGGCTTTTGTGGATAGCGGATTAGTGGCCAGATATGCAACCAGCTCTGTGGTATATTGACTTTCAGATCTTTGGTGAATACCTAATTGTATAACTGGGTCATATGATAGCTCTGTTGTAATAAAAAATTATTTAATTATTCTTATTAGTGTGGGACGGATCACTTGGTGCACATGTGGAAGTCAGAAGACCAACTTTGGGGATGTGGTTTCCTCCTTCCACAGTGGTTATAGGCATCAGTCAGGTCGGCAGGCGTGTGTGTGTGTGTGTGTGTGTGTGTGTGTGTGTGTAGTAAGTAGTGTCTCACTAGTCCCTGCTCTCAGGTTCCTGAGGAAACTCCATACTGATTTCCATAGTGGCTACTTTATTGTATACTCCCACCAGCAGTGATCCATGGCTCCCTTTCTCAACATCCTCTCTAGCATGGGTTTTCCTGAGAGCAGCCATTCTGACTGGAGTGAGATGGAATCTCAAAGCAGTACTACTTCACATTTCCTGGATGGCTAGGGACATCGAACACCTTTAAAAATACTTGTATTTCTTCCGTCAAGCGCTGCCTATTCTGCTTGTTAGCCACTTACTGATTGGCTGACTGGGGCCTCCGTGTTTTCTCTCTGCAGATCTTTATATATCCTAGACAGACAAATATCGGTTGTGTAGTTGACAAAGACAAAAGAAGTTTTAATAGTGAGGTACGTATCCTAGAGATAACAGCTGGATCTAGGTTCTTAATCCAGTCCTCTAGTCTGTGTCTTCAGAGTGAGCTGAGGCCAGCTGCACTTAAAGTTAACCCTGACAGCTGTTTAGCGATTCCTGTAGTGCTGGTTGTCTTCTGATCTGTTGTTTGTGGTTTATTCTCTGCTGTTCCTCTGTTGTCATCCTGACTTTGCTGGATGCTGTGTTGGACACAGTAGACTCCTTCTAAGCTATTCTCTTCATTTTGATAGAACGTGAAATGGGGAGGTTCTGTGGAGGCAGCTATGTACAGCACAAATAAATGCTGTATTTATTCTTCAGATTCGTTGGGTTTGAGATAGGTTTTCACACTGTATCCCAGGTGACCTTGAACTCTTGTAATTCTCCTGCTGGGGTTACAAGCTACCCTGCCAGGTAACCTCCGGATCCTCAAAGGATGTATTCAAACATCAAGAATATGATGCCCAAGGGGCTGGGCAGATGGCTCTGTGGTTAAGAACTCTGGCTGCTCTTCCAGAGAGGACTTGAGGTCAATTCCCAGCACCCACATGGTGACTCACAGTCCCAGAGGATACAATGCTCTCCTCTGGCACCAAGTATACATGTAGTGCACAGACATACATACAGACAAAACATTCATACATATAAAATAAAACATTTTTTAGAAAAGCCTATGTTTTAAATTCTTTTTTCTGGGTGGAGGACACAGAACAGGTGGAGTGTAGGATCTGAGTGATATGAATGGACAGCTAATGTGTGGAGTCAGTCCTGGTGGCCCCCACTGCTGGTGCAGGAGAGAGATGCACATTGTTGTGCTTGCCCTGTGTGTGTGTGTATGTGTGTGTGTGTGCATGCATGTGTGTATGTGTGTGTGCGTGCATGTATGTGTATGTCTGTATGTGTATATGTGTGTATGTGCATGTATGTGT
>NW_021620983.1:2983407-2983641 GCF_004785775.1 Grammomys surdaster
TATGTGTATGTCTGTATGTGTATATGTGTGTATGTGCATGTATGTGTGTGAGTGTACATGTGTGCATGTATGAGCATGCATGTACATTCATGTGTATATGTGTATGTGTGTATATGTGTATGTGTGCATGTGCACATGTGTGTATGTATGTACATGCATGTGTGTATAGGTGTATGTGCATTTATGTGTGTGTATATGTGTGTATTGTGTGTGTGCATGCACATGTGTCTATGT
>NW_021620983.1:2983651-3011569 GCF_004785775.1 Grammomys surdaster
GTGTGTATATGTGTGTATTGTGTGTGTGCATGCACATGTGTCTATGTATGTACACTCTGAGTCTTATACAAAGTCCTGGAGATGCACCACTGGAAAAGTCTAAGACCAGGCACCCTAGACAGGAAAACACATTGATGCCAAGTGCTGGCTTTGGAAACAGACAGGTTAAAGGTCAGGAAATAGTTTTAGACAGCATTTTTTACAGAAGAATCAAAATTTCTGTTGCCTTGTGATTGGCCCTTATTTCTGGAATTTTCCCCAGGTAAATAGATTGCTTCTTATCGGCTACATTACAAGAGTTCTAGCTTTGGATTGTGTACCAGACAATGAGCAAGGGTGATATCATCCAGATGACAGATGGTTGTGTTTCCCTGAGGTTAGGTATTCTGGGATGCACAGGCCATCTCTTGTGTAGCATTCTGGCTGGAAATTTTTAACCTGATCCAATTGGGAAAATATCAGGTAAATAACAGTAAGGGATAGCCTAAGAAATAAAATTAGCTGTATTTTTCAAGTATGAAAATGTTACAAAAGCTACCACATAGCCAAAGACTGAGGATTGTAACAAATTAAAAGAACTTAGGGACATGTGAGTGCTACATATGATTCTGGACAGGAATCTGTCCTGGGATGGACAACTAGTTTCACTGGAATAAAGACAGTTTAGATAAAAGTTTATATCAGTATCCAGTTTCTTAGACACCTGAATTTTGTTCCTTGATACTGCATAAAAGATAGTAACGACAGGTTAATTGTCATGATATATGCTGTCTACATCAAAAGATGTGTGTGTAGCGTATGTGTTTGAGTGTGTGTGTGCATGTAGTGTGTATGTGTGTGAGTGTGTAGTGTATGTGTGAATGTATGTGTGTGAGTGTGTATGTGTGTGAGTGTGTGTGTATGTATGTGTGTGTGTCGTGTGTGTGAAGACAGCCACAAAACTGATACGATAAATTATAAAAATTGATGAATGCACTGTATTATTTTGAAAAGGTCTTTCGTGAATTTGAGATTATTAAAACAACAACAAGAACAAACCAAGGACAGGTAATTTTGGTGAGGCCTTTGCCCATGTCAAGGTTTGCTCAAACCTCATGTCTTGGGCCCTGCCCATATCTAACCATGTGGTGGGTGAATCTTGATTGTCAACTTGACTGCTTTTGGAATTGCCTAGGAGACACATCCCTGGGCATGTGTGGGGTGTTCCCAGAGATGATTAACTGTGGAGGGAAGACCCACTATGAATGTGACTCTAGACTATGGGATGGGGGTCTCAGGCTGAATAAAAAGCAGGAAAACAGGACAGATACCTGAGCTCTTCTGTCTGTTTCCTTACAGTAGATGTCACGGTTGCCTCAGGTTCCTGCTGCCAGGCCTTCCTTCAAACTCCAAGGGAAAGCAAATCTTCCTTCTTTAAGTTGCTTTAGTCTGGTGTTTCATCACAGCAATGAGAAAACTTACTAATGCACCATCCTCTTCCAGAGTGATGACAACCCTCAGCTCAGACCTGTTGGGGATTGGTTCTAATGCTATTTATATTAATACAAAGTTAATTACACAGGAACCGGCATATCTACCTGTAAGACACTGAAGGGCCCTGCCCCCAGTTGGCTTTGATTGGTGAAATAAAGAGTTGCCGTTGGCCAATGGCTGGGCAGAGAGACAAAGGCTGGACCTTTAGATTTCCTGGGCTAGGGACGACTGGAAGGAGTAGAATCACCATGATGGGGAAGCAGAGAGATCAGACTTTAGAGCTGCAGGAGAGAAGGCATCCAGACATGTAAGAGGCAGGGAAGCAGTCCCAGGAGAGGAGAGGTATTGAGAGGTACCTCAGGATGATGGTGTCTTACCCTAGGTAACTGGACTCTTGTCCTGGGGCTCTTGGTTTTAGGAGACCCTACTCTGGATTAAGGCTGGTCTCACAAGAAGCCAGAACTTGGGAACCTAGCTTGACACTTTATCTGTTTGTCAGGAGAAACATTCACACACCCATTTTGTTCCTGTTGGCCTGACTTTATGTAAGGAAAGCCTCCAGGTTTAGGCCAGCAATTGTTGAGCAATTGGATATTAGCAGGGACCATCACAGAACACAACTTGTAATGCTCTGGATGACAGATGCCTCCATCCTAAGGCCTTCTTGTTTCACCTGGAGATTTTATAACTCAGAGCCCATCCCTTGTTTCCCAACACCAGTACGAATGTAGACAGGATGACTCCTATCAGGTAATGAACAGGCACCTCTCACTTCCTAAATCACTGTTTTCTGTGGACAACACAGAAGACAGATCTGTAGGCGGGTGATATGGCTCCGTTGGTAAGAGAGAGAGGGAGAGGGAAAGGAGAGAGGCGTTAGGAATGAGAATACACTGTCTCCTTTCACAAGAGGTGGGGTTGAGACTCGGAACTGGCATTTCCTGTCTGTTCCTTGCTGTCTAAAACCTTTCCACCCTTGGCATCTTTGAACTGGTATGCAAAACTCCCCTAAACTCTGATTTTGGTGAGCTGCGATTTGGCTTATTCCCCTGGCCAGCCCCCTCCCTGCTTCCCGCACCCCTTGCTCTGTGGATATTGCTTGGGCAGCATTTTTCATTTTTAACTGAGTAACTAGTGTCACAGTGACCACAGCGTTCGCCTCTTCCGTGTCTTTCACAGGATACAACCAAACACTTCTAAAACAATACTCTAGAGGTGAACTGAAACACAACAGAGGGGGCGCTCACGACTCATGTCCACCCTCCAGTTTTATTTATTATAACCTCCGGGGCTACAAAGGCTGGCAGCCGCTCCTGGAGATGGAACCCACAGGTACCCTCACTTATGAGCCCTCACTGCCAACGCTGATTCACCCACTGACGGTCACCAGGGTGGTCACCATAGCTAGCAGCTGCAGCTGCAGCTGCGGGATCCTTTCACCCAGACATGAACTCGAGAAAAACAGGATCCAAGAACTACTCCACAGGAGCGTTTCCTCCTTTCCTTTTCTCTTTAGCACGTTTTCATTTGTGTCTTCCTTAACGCTTTCTTCCCCCTCAATCAACAGCTTTTCCACTCAAACATGCAGCCACTCGGACTCCAGCTTTTTACCCTCAGGATTCTCCAGGCCCTTGTGTCACGCGAACTCCGCAGTGGCCTCTACTATTTCACGCACACACACACCCCCACCCCCTCCAGCGCCTGCAGGGTCCTGCTCTCAGCCGGGCTGTCACGGACGCTCCAGGTCCCACCCCATACTACTGACTGGCTGCTCTGCACCCTCTTCCAGTCGGCGTCCCTCAAGGCCGGTTCCACTCGAGCCTTCGTGTCCACATTTTTCCTCTAAACCCCTCCAAGTCCCTTGCCTTTAGCAAACAGCGATTGTCCCTGGACACTCCGGGTCCTCCTGTCTACACAGGCTGCACTGCAACCCTTCCCAGCCTGTGTTCGGAAAGTCTCTTCCCGCCCCTCTCGGAGTCACTCCAGACTGTGGCTGCTCGTCCCGGGGCTGCCCCTCCAAGATCTCCCCGAATCCAAAACGGATCTCCCCCTGCCGAGTCCCCGCCACCCCCGCAGCGCCGCCCAGCGTGGCTCCCACGCCTCTGTCCCGGCGGCTTCGGGGTGGTCCGTCCCCCGGGAGCTGGCCCCGCCCCGGCCCCGCTCCGCCCCCGGCCGCCCAGGCTTGATTGGCCGCGAGCCCCCCTCCCCGGAGCTCCTCCCCGCCCTCTCGGTCCGTGGGCACCGCCACCTGGTCCAGAGAGTCCCCCGAGGGGACTTAGAGGCTCCGCTCAGGCCGGGCGCACACTGTGGAGACGCGGAGCGAGCGCGGGCCAGGGAGGAGGAGCGAAGGTGTAGGACAGAACTTCGCCAGGAACAGGAAACCTACGGCCGGGCAGGGGCGGCGACGGCGGCGCGGGGCCATCGCAGTGTCCCCAGCGGTGGCCTCGCTGCCGCGCCCGGAGCTGAGCCGCTTGGACCCCTCGGACCCAGCAGGCACGAGCTCACCCTTGCGTGCAGCAGAGACAGCGGGGACAGCCACAGGAGCGTGAAGCAGCATGTCTGACAAAATGTCCAGCTTCCTCTACATTGGGGACATCGTGTCCCTGTACGCGGAGGGCTCGGTCAATGGCTTCATCAGCACCCTGGGGTAAGCAGGACGTGCTCTGAGCAGCGCCAGCCAGCTCGGGTCCCTGTGTCTCCCGCGCGGCGTGTCCGGGGTCTGCGCCTGGGACAGCCCCGAGTCCCCTAGGTCCCAGCGCGCAGGAAGCCGCGAGCGCTTCTCAGCAACTTCATAATCTCCAGCCCGAGACACATCCGAGAAGAGGAAGTGGTTCGCACGCCCCAGACAGGCCCTGCGAGCCTGCCTTCCCTGCCTTGTTTTGATTAAAATGTGTGTGTTTTCTCCCCATCTTCCCTATGGTCGTTCTCAGTGCCCGGCTGGAAAGAACGGTGTGTTGAAGTCCCTGGCTTGGGCCATAAAAGTAGGCGATGTGCACAGCGCAAATGTGGCTTTGTCCTGCTTGAGGAGATCACCAGCCCCTCTTCGCTGAAGTAATTTCCTTTTGGCCTTGCCAAAGGAGGACTCACTCCTCTGGCTTTGCCAAAACTGGCCTCCTGTGCAGCCAGGGTTCTAGAACTCAGCAATTCTCTCTCCCTGTCCATCCCCTCCGCCCAGTGAAAGGAGCTAGCTCAGCCTACTCCAAGGCCCTTGTGATTCGAGTTGGTGTATGAACTGGGGAAATACAGATGTATATTATACAAAAAAGCAGCGTGTTGGTTAGGTAGGACCTTTCCTGGTTTCTAGAAAATTCCTTCATGGTGTTCGTGCTGATGAACAGTTAATTGCACCCTACGATATGTTTTAGAGCACAGGTGGTTTTTGGTTACTTCATGGGACCTGGCTCAGACTGTCTTATCTGAGAAGGCTGAGGCTGATGACTGTTCTCAGCTGTTAGGTTTTGGAGTTCTGTCCCCTGGGCTTCGAGAAAGAGAGCCTTTCTGTGACAGTGTTGCGTGTCCAGTGCTTTCTCTAGAAGTCACAAGTGACTCTGCCATTCCTGTTCTTTGTGCATTTCCTCACAGACTTCGGGAAGGAAGGTTTAATTGTGTATCTTTTCCATGTTATTTTCTCCTGAGATTGAAGTGAGAAAGAAGTACTTAGTCCAAGTGTTTCTGTTTGATCCAGTTGTTTCTGAGAGAATTCACAGTCCAGGATAGTGCTTCGTTGATGAATCCTGTCAAACTCGGTAGGCATGAAAGGTGTCGCCATTTAACAGCTAAAAGGAGGGGTTCTAGAAACAGAAGGTTTGGGCTGGGATCTTCACCCTTTGATTTGCAAACCTTATGACCCCAGGCAGATTATGAAATATATCTGAGCTACATCTCTTGAGTTTAAAAATGGAACTCACAGTGGTTTCTGCATAGGGGTGTGGGGAGGAAAGAGGTAAGAGAGGCAAAGTGCTTACCATGGCAAAGCCGTAATGACGACGTTCATAAGTTAATTAGCCGATGCAGTAATTATCACCACCCAGACTAGGCAAGGGTTCAAGGGTCACTTGCAAGGTTGAATGTGAATAAGTGTACAAAGCGAATACAGGAAGGGCTGAGTATGTCAGCTTCCACAGTAGGCATTGTTGAGACCAAGAGATAGGGACCAAGAGAAGTGACTGACTCAAGAAACAGAGGGTATTTGTGTCCAAATCCAGAACTCTACTCCTGCCTCTGATGCCCAGCCAAATCTGCTCTGCTTTCAATAATAGCTGTAGACCTAGAAAATCAGCATGAACAACTGTTGCTGTGACATATTCAGTGGCCTCAAAAGTGCTTCTTGTGTTCTGTGTTTCTTGATGGTGATTTGATAGTGGAGTTTCCTTAGGATGTGTTTGCAGACTGTGTCACTCCCTGGTTGTTCGTGAAGTAATAGTGTTACTGCAAGAGTAACAAGTTCAAGTTGAAGAGTCTTGAACATCTCTGGATGGAGCTTGGGACTTTGATTGGATATCTGTTTTCAGAAATAGACTTCTCAGGGACTCCAATAGCCCATAGAGCTTTAGAGACCATGTGTGTGTTTGCCCTCACATCCGAATCAACAGGTTTTCTAAGGCTGGTTATAGAAGTCATTGCTGACACCCCCGATACATTTTCTGGCCCTTGGTGAATAATGTTCAAAGGGCCCTGGGCAGCAGCCCAGAGACATGGACTTCAGTGGGTTCTACACAAGCTTGAATCTTAAGAAGTACGACAGACCAGAAAGGTTCTGAGGCATCTCTCTTGACAAATGCTAACATCCTCGTATCTGTGACATAGTACTTTCTGTTTAGAAGAGCAGATAGGAAGAAATACTTTCACATTTGGGAAATATCCAGTAGTGCCCAACATTAAATTATTAACTATCTTATCAACGAGCGTTTCCAAACAGTGCCGTACGTGAGATCTGCAAGCACTGTCGTGGAACTGTCAAAGATGCTTCCTGCACTTCTTACGAGGCTTCACTTCTAAAGAAAATCTCTTTGTGTTTTTTTTTTTTGTATTAATATGTAGTTTCAAAACTAGGGGTTCTGTCTTATAAAGTATTTTTTTCCAAAATTCAGGAGTGAAAAGTTTCAACTATTTGAAAATAATTACATTGAGTTTTGTCATGGCTTAATTGAGGTCAATTTCCCAGTATTATAACAAACTACCTGAGATTATCAGCTTTCCAAGGAGGAAAGCTTTTTGTTTTTCTTCCTCGTAGTTTTGGAAGCTTCAGTTCTGCAGTCTAATTCTGTTGCTTTGGACTGCCAGTGGCATAGTATAGGTGGCAGGTGCCTGTGAGCAGGGGACAGGGGACAGGGGACAGGGCACACTCCCAGTGATTCAAATTTTACTCTGTGTGTGCATATGTGTATGTGTGTGCTTGTGTGTGTGTGTGTGAAAGAGAGGGGGTATATGTCTGTGTATGTGTGAGTGTGCATGTATGTGTGTATGTGTATCTATGTGTGTCTGTGACTGTGTATGGTACGTGTGTGTATCTCTCTGTGTGTGACTGTGGGTGTGTGCACCTGTGTGCATGTGTATGTGTATCTGTGAGTATCTATATCTGTGTGTGTCTGTATATGTGAGTGTCTCTGTGTATGACTGTGTATCTGTGTGAGTGCATGTGTGTTTGTGTTTGTGAGTGTGTCTGTGCCTGTGTGTCTGTGTTTGAATATGTGTCTCTGTGTAAGAGTGTGTGTGTATATCTGTGTGAGAGTGTGTATGTGTATCTATGCCTGTGTGTGTCTTTGTGTATCTTTGTGCATGTGTCCATGCCTGTGTGTGTGTCTGTGTGAGTGTGTGTGTGTCTGTGTGTGTATGTATGTGTGTGCTGTGCATGTGGAGGTCAGAGGCTGTGCTGGATAGTTTTTGTCAACAAGGCAACTAGAGTCACCTAGCAAGAGGCAGTCTCCATTGAGGAGTTGCCTCCATCAGACTGGTCTGTGGACATGGCTGTGGGGCATTTCATGATTAGTGATTTATATGGAAGGTCCAGCACACTGAGGGAGGCTCCAGCCCCAGGTGGGTTGTTCTAGGTTCTATAAGAACACAGGATGAGCAAGCCATGGAGAACAAGTCAGGCAGAGCACCTTTTGTTCTGCTTCAGTTCCTGCCTGCAGGCTTCTGCCAGGAGCTCTTGACCTGACTTCCCTCACAACAGCCTGTGTAGCCTATAAGGCCAAATAAACCCAAGTAGTTTTTTTGATTAGTGTTTTATCACAGTATCAGAAAAGCAAGCTAAGGGGGCTGGACAGATGGCTCAGCAGTTAAGAGCACTGACTGCTCTTCCAGAGGTCCGGAATTCAGTTCCCAGCAATCACATGGTGGCTCACAACCATCTGTAATGGGATCTGATGCCCTCTTCTGGTGTGCCTGAAGACAGCAACAATGTACTCATGTACATAAAATAAATAAATAAATCTTTAAGAAAGAAAAGAAAAGAAAAGAAAAGAAAAGAAAAGAAAAGAAAAGAAAAGAAAAGAAAAGAAAAGAAAAGAAAAGAAAAGAAAAGCAAGCTAAGATAGAGGCCTTCCACCTAGGCCCTTCTGCTTATGACTTCTTTAGTATCCCTGCCCACTAGTGACTGGACCTAAGGACCGCACCTGTAACACTCAAGCCTTTGAGAGAGACTTAAAATTCAAAATTTAAGTCTTTTATTTTGAAGAGACATTGGGACGATTATTATTTTGTAGGTTCCTTTTATTGTTTTGTTTATGGCTATTCATGGTTAAACTTTTTTTTTAAATTCTTTTTCTTTCTTTTTCTGTTTATCTAGCTTATAAAGAATTAGGCATCATCTTGGTAATTTCTAAACATTTTTTGTCTTACTCCTTCCATTCGTCCTCATTCTTTTCCCTTTCCCTCTTGCCCTCCCTTGTACCCTTCTGCCTCCTTTTATTCCACACTCATGTGATCTTTTCATGCATGGTTTTAAATTGTAGGACATTATTTAGCTTGGGAAACCAGAAAGGTCTTTACCTGAGGCAAATAAATCTTTTTTGAGAAGTATTTTATTTTATCATTTTATGTGTTTGGGTGTTTTGCCTGCATGTGTGTCTGTGTATCACATGTGTGCACTGCCTTTGGAGGTCAGAAGAAGCTGTTGGATCCCCTGGAACTGGAGTTTCAGATGGCTGTGAGCTGCCTTGTAGGTGCTGGGACTCAGAGCAGGTGCCTGAGGTCTTTGGAGCCTTACAAAGTAAAATCTTAACCTACGGCCTGTTGGGGTGTGCCCTCTCTGTTACAGTGTAATTGTTAGAGTCTCCAGAGCAGAGTCAGGCTGAGGCTCCCTCTACAATGTTGCCATGTGCTCACCAGTCTTTTGTATCAAATGCTAGGTAGAAACTTGTCTGTGATTTTCCTTGTTCTTCTCCTCCTGTTCTTCTGCCTGCTGCTGATTGGCACATGGCCTTGTTCAAGTCCTGTATCTCTTCCTCAACTTTCTTGTCTTGGAGACTAAGGATAGTGGATCCTGTCCTCCCTCATCTAGACAGAATGGATAAAATTGAGCACAAGAGACAGATAAAAATTTAGTAAAATGAGGGGGGGGGAATAAAAAAAAGAAAAAAAATTAGTAAAATGAAATGTATAGGGAAAAGTTGGTTATATTTCCATATATACAATTACAACATTTCTTCAAAGACCAATGATCTGGAGTGAACTAGACCAGAATTCTAGTTCAGTAACTGTGGTGTTGCACTTGTTTGGCCAAACTCATTTGTTCCACTGTAATATTACAGATTCCAGGGAGTAAGTAGTTAAGAGTTAGACAGGAAACTCTCTGGTTCTGTTTTAACTCTTCATCCCTCTGACACTTTCAGAAACACAATAGCACTGCCATTGAAATCAGGTGGCCAGTTGATGGGAGCTGACTTTATACGGCACAGATGTTTATTTGCAAATACATTTTGCCCACTTTAAACATTTTCTGGTGTAAATGAGTTTTAAAGGCTGTGTTGTGGGAGTGTTTGCAGTGGGGTTTGCAGTAGGGTTTCACTCTCTTTTAAAGGGTTTACCAGGAACCTTATGGCAGCACCTGACAAAATGAGGCCCGTCAGCTTTCCTGTGTGATTAAATTTTAATATATTCTCTCTCTCTCTCTCTCTCTCTCTCTCTCTCTCTCTCTCTCTCTCTGTATGCTGGCATGAGTATCATAGTCCATGTGTGGGGGGTCAGATGGCAACTTTGAGGATTTAGTTCACTTTTTCCTTCCGGTGTGGGTTGGGACAGGGGGGTCAGGTTCCCATTGCTGTGAGTGCTTTTATGCACTAAACTGTCTCAGGCCCTTCAGCGTGGCTTTTAAGTCCCTTGAACATTGTGGTTGTATGTTCTGTGTTTCTTTCAGTTTTCCTTTGAGTGGTATTTATACTTCGAAGACAGGGTTTTCTCTGTGTGGCCCTGACTGTCCTGGAACTTGCTCTGTAGACCAGGCTGGCCTCAAAGTCAGAGATCTGCCTGTCTCTGCCTCCCAAGTGCTGAGATTAAAGGCGTGTACCAGAAGGCCCAGCTGATGGTGATCTTAAATTTAAAGATCTGTACAGGATACCCTTGTATTGACTTAGATTATACATCCTAGATGGTGTATATACTTTGAATGAACTGATTTTTTTCTAGTGATGTATTTTAGAGTTATAGTTTTCACTTTGTTTCTTTTCTTCTCTTTTTGTCTTTTCTCTTTCTTTGTTCCTTTTTTCTTTCTTCTTTCTTTAGGGAAGGAGGGATTTCAGATACACTGTGTAGTTTCTAATGCAGGCTAATGGGTCCTTTGGTCTTTGCATTTTTTTTCTATCTTATGCTCCCCTCTCTCCATGTTGATGATACATCTCTTAGCAGATATCCATGTTTCTGACTGGATCCATAGTCAGGTGCTTTAAAGGTGGGGGCTGAGCAGAGTGGGGGTGATGGAGTAGGATGGGGGTGGGGTGGGGTGGAGTGGAGTGGTGGAAGCACAGGTTGTCTTTCCCTCCCTACCTATTCACATAGTTTCTGATTAGTAAGTGAAAAACGTGTGTGTATGTGTGCTCACACATGTGCATGTATGTGTGTGTTTTATCCATTGCTGTTGTACCAAGAACTTAGAATACATGATCAGTTATGAACTTAGTTGATAGCCACACGCTATGGTCTTAGAAAGCTGCAAATGACCATCAGCTGGTACTCAGATCTCAGGCCATTCTAGTAGTCTCTCGACACAACAAAACCCTGGAAGCCTTGTTTTTCCCTCTTGCTTGAGTTTGGCCAAGCAGTTAACATTTCTATTCACTGGATTCATGTTCGGTGATAGACATGAGATGAGTCACAATGGTTCCAAATGCATATTATATTGTTCCAACTACATCCCCTTTCATTCCTATTTTCCAGTTTAATATTTTGGATTGTTGTGTTGTTTTTGAATGCTGTAGAGATACAGGGTCTCTCTCTGGTGTCTCAATCTGGCCTCTAATTCGACAGAGACTCTCTCATCTCTGCCTCTCAAGTACTGGGACTGAAGCATGAGCCGTTATGGCCCACCTCAATTCTTTCTTCCTCTGAAGCATTTTTTTTCTATTTAAATATGTGTAGATTTGATTTGTTTATTTTTAAAGTTGTAATTCTCATGATGTTAAAATTTTTTGCCTTAACAGAACTCTAAGTGAGAGACATTGCTCTCTGTTAGGAATATGCAGAAAGCCTGTCTTTTTTTCTTAATATACATTTAAAGATTAAAACAATTATATATTTATTTATTTTATATGTATGGATGGGTGGCTATATGTGTGTCTGTGTACCATGTGCATGCCTGGTGCCGGTGGAGACCAAAAGAGGACATCAGATCCCCCGGAAGCTGAAGTTACAGATGGTTGTGACGCCATGTGGGTGCTGGGAATGGAACCTGGATCCTCTGGAAAAGCAATGTTCTTGACCACTGAGCTCTCTCTCCAGCTCTGGATGCTGTCTTTAACCCAGAGGTCACTTCATGACTTACATGCAGCTTCCGGACTCTGGCTTGCAGCAGGAGCTCAGTGGCCAAATGGCTGCTGCTTCTCATGTGCCTAGTGCTTTACCAGAGCCTGGGTAACTCTGCAGCTCTTTGTACAGTTGCTTCCTTTGGACTGTCCTTGTATAGCTGATGACGGAATAGCAGGAAGAATGTAGACAGAAGACTACAGACCTAAACTCCCACACTACGTGCAGACACACTGTGTGTCTTCATAGACAGATGTAGAGGAAATAGCCATGAGTTTGTATGACAGCGTTATAGGCCAATCACAGCACAGTTCACTTAACTAATAATCAATACATCCTTGATATGTCTGTATAGTTTTTAAGGACTCTTAGTTTCTTATTTACTCTTAATGAACAGTACTTATTTTGAAAAGTATAAATAAAGCATTTTTTCCTGGTCATTGTCAGTAGAGGAAAAAATGGGGAACACAGCCATGATTACTATTCAAGCTTGGATTCTAGTTGCTATTAGTGTTTTAAAGTGTAGCATGAGAAACATTTGTGGCCAACAATGCTGAGAAGCTATGAGGTCTGGCCTATTTTGTTAAAGCAAAAGTATATTCTGCCTTGTTTCTGAAGCCTGTTCTAGTAGATATGATATATATCCCTAGGAATGGCTACCTGGGTGTGTTAGTAATCTCCATGCTAAACACGAGGCTGCTGTTGTTTGACTCACTGTCTACGGCCTCAGCTTGTAGGGCTGTTTTGTTGGTATGTGATTGAAATAAACCAGAAGTGTTTTATTTGATTGTTTTTGAAATGGAGGAGTGAGCTCTTTCCAAATTATAGCCAACACTTGGTTGAGAATAGATTAACATCTATTAACATCTCCAGGACTTGAGAGATGGCTCAGTGGTTAAGAGCACTGACTGCTCTTCCAGAGGTCCTGAGGTCAGTTCCCAGCAACCACATGGAAGCTCACAATAATGGAATCTGATGCCCTCTTCTAGTGTGTCTGAAGACAGTGTACTCATATACATAACATAAATAAATCTTAAAAAAGAATAGCTGTTACATAGTTAGAGCATTACCTACTCACAGATCTTCTTAAATTGAGGATAGGTTAAAATGGCAGGCTGTTAAGAATAAAAACATCTTTAATATTGAAATTGAAAATGTGCTGTCAAGAACTGACTTCATGTGACCGTTCTGACAAAGTGCCTAATGCTGGCGTGTGCTGTGGACTGATTGACTTCATTCATTCACCCGTTCCTTCACTGTCATTGAGCCTTTATGATGGGTGAGGCTTTTGTACCCAAGAAACGCTGTAAATCCTTATCTCCATGGGTGACCCTCCTTTGAAAGCTTGTGGTTTGACGTTTGGTGAGATCTGTGGCGACACAAACACATCCAATACCTTTGCTCTCCAGACTAGAAAACAACAGGTACTTTTGTGTTTTTTTGAATCCTTTTGTGCCCAACATTAGACAGTTTCTGAGGTAGAGCTGGAACTCTACAGAGCCTGCTAAGTGTTTAATAGTAGTTGTAGAATGGATTTTGTAAATAGCATCAGAGACAGAATGAACAAGATCAGAGTCAGGCAGTTCCTTTCCAATGCCATGGAAAGGTGAGAAACTATGTCACAGAGAGTTGGAAGAGCCATATTTCTTCCTCTCTTGCTTGTCTAACCTGGTCGAGGCAGGCTTCAAGGAGAGGGAACAATGTGAGTTCAACTCATCAGGATGGACAGACATTTGTATCCTAGTGACACCCACAGTCAGTGGCACATTCTTGACACTGTCTTGCTTCATTTTTCAAAAATCAGTGAAGTTTTACTACTCATTTTAATAGTTCTAAAAGTCCTAAATCAAAGAGTTTGATGTTGTTGAGATAGGCAGAGATAGAAGGATGATCTGAAAACTCTCCATGTTTCACCCAGGAGAGAGATTTGAGCTTGGGTCGGACTGTCTGTGACTATCACAACACCTTCCAGACATTGATGTATATGACAGGTTTAAAGAGAATGTGGTGATGACCCTGGCAACTGGAGCCTGGTCAGGAAGCAACTTGCAGTGACTGGGGACTTTTAGACAGAATACTAGCCCTGTAGCTTTCAGGCTTCTATTTAATTTTTCAGTTCTCCATCTCCAGGGTTGTATATTTGTTGTTTTACCTATGAGTTGTGTCCAGCTTCTCTGGATTTTTTTTTCTGATGTAGAGTCTTACTCACAGTGCAGCCCTGGCTTGCCTGGAACTCAGTATGTAATGTAGGGTGGTCTCAAACTTGTACTCATCCTCCTGTGTGCTGATATTACAGGTGTGAACTACTATACCTGATTTAAAGTAATTTGTAATTATTTTTAACTCAAGTCCCCCAACCCCTCTCCTTCTGACTTGGTTTTACTGTCCTAAAGAGTGACAAAGGTTACAGATTTGCATGAATGCAGCAGGAGCATAGGGAAGTTGACACAGTGTAATCTAAGCTCATATCTAAATTCTTAGAATTCAGACAGGCGTTACTGAGGTCCTGTCTGAAGTAAGATGTTTGTTACTCTTAAAATATCACCGAAAAAAATCTCTCTGTGCTGAGGATCAAGCACAGGACTTGTTACAGTTGTTACAAAGGGAATCCACAGTGGAAGTCCAGAGAAGTCTATTTCTGAGACAATGTTGCTGCTTTCAAATTGATCATCAGAAACTTTCTCTGGACAGCAATTCCTTCCGAAAAGAGGACTGACTGGACAATGAGTTCAGAATACATATGGACCCTCAGGCCTCAACATGGAGGCCAAAAGACCAAACAAACAAGTCTAATGAAAGACTGCAACCTTAAACAAGCCTGTAAGTTGTCTGATAGATTGTCAAATTGACGTGTCTTGCCCTAAGTGTTTCAGATAGTGAGGTGCCCTCCAATCCCGTTCAATTCACTTTTTGTTAAGTCATTTGCAATTCTTGGGGTGAATTTTCTTGATACCTTGTAAGTAGTTCACAGGGATCCCTGGCATCATAGTTTTCACTGTCTGATCTTAAAAGACCTGAAGGAGTCTGCCTGTCACACTGCTTGGCTGCCTGCTTGGATAAAGCTGGAGCACAGAATGACTGGCTTGTGTTAGTAAGGCTCTATGTTGGTAATAAATGGAAACCACCCCTGGCCAGGTCAAGAGCAGGAAATGCTTTCAAGGACAAACTCAAAGCAACTGAAAGGAGGACTCACAGTGGGCCTTAGATAGGCAGAGAAGTTTGGCCATGGGGCTCCCAATAGCAGGACCTTCTTGCTGGACAGCATCCTGAACATGGACATCACCCAGCAGTTCCTGTATTCTCTGTCTCTCTTGTTAACTTTTTAGATTATGCACCTGGTAGGATTCATTCCTGCTTGGATTAGTAGTCACTACTTGTGATGGCTAATCTTGGTTGTCAACTGATTATACCTGAGAGGACTAATTAAAGACTTGCCTCCATCAGACTGGCATATGGGCATGACAATGGGGACTTTTTTTTTTTTTTTGGATTGATCGTGGATGTAAGAATGCCCAGCCCACTGTGGGCGGTGACATCTCTAGGCAGATGGGCCTGACCTTTATACAAATGAAACTGAACCAGGAGCCTGGTGATTGCTTCAAGTGCCTGCCTTGAGCTCTTGCCCAGATTTCCCTTGATGATGGGATTGTAACCTGTAAATGCAAGCAAACTCTTTCCTCTTGAGTTGTTTATCACAACAGAAAAAGTGAACTAAAAACATTACTCATGTCCAGGAAGGCAAGTTACAAGGCCCAGATCTGGCCAGCAGGGAATAGGCTTTCTGCTACTTTGGGGGCAGTGTGGTGTGGGCCACAGTGGAGCTTTGCCTGAGTTCAATGCCCCAACTTGTAGGCAAGAAAAGCCATAGTGAAAGTGTAGTGCCCTTTGAAGAAAATTGTGATATGGTACACACACTATACCATTCCCCATCTTGGCTGCCATAAGTGTATAATCAGCTTGGGGCAGCAAGGACATAGCAGCGTGGGCAATCAGGGCTGCTTTGTATCAGAAGCTCAGTACCATTCCGGCACAAGTCTACATCATCTTTGAGGTTCTTCTATCTCTACAAATTTGCCTATTCCAAGTACCTCATGGAGGTGAATCGTGCAGAAGTCCTTTGTCACGATGTCACTTGCTGAACAAATTTTCGTCATATTGGGATCTGTGTGCTTTAAGATAGCTTAGTAACCAGCAACAGCAGCTTAGCTTCTTCCTGAGGAAAACAGCAATGTAATTGTTCTTACGAAAACTTTGAGAGCCACAGATAATTGTAAAAGTAGGGAGCTCTCACAGAAGCTGGTGCCATTCCATCTTGCCGTTAGAGGTTCTTTAATAAACAAACACATGACAAAACTTACATCAGAAAAAGTAACGCATGTGACCTTTCTTCAGTGTTTGTGTTCTGAAGCCACAGTGAAGAAAAGCTGATATTTTGCTAGCTCAGTTTTCTTGGTTACAAGCTCAAAGAATGAATTTGTAAGCACCTCCAAGACTATCTGAGAGTAGACCTTCTAGTGGATGACACATAATTCTCCCAGGAACAGATTTTGTGTCTGAGCTTGAACAGAAAGAACTTCTTGAAATAGCTGAAATATTAATATGCAATTTACTTTAGAAAAATATAGTAGGATGAGTTTTACTTTGTAAACTTCATTTTTAAGATTTAAGAGTAAATGGTGACTGGGAGACATTTCAATATTTTGTAAAGAGAACAAGCAGGTAGTGTTTTGATCTTATGTTAATTTTGATTATATCCACTGATATGTTTGGCCAATGTCTAAGAATTTGGAATCCCTTAACACTGTACTTACTCATGTTCTAGAAGCCTTTTGAGTTCAATATGTGGATGAGTTATTACATACATGTAGAAGAGAATGAAAGGAAGGAAATGTGGTGGGTATGTACAAACTACAAAACAATTTGAAAATTAAAGCAATGTAATTTAATGTTCTAGTTCTAGCTCACTATCATCCTCTATGATAGGCATTTTAAGCTGTCTCTTAATATTAGAAATGTGAGTTTGACTTGCCGGGCATGGTGCCATATGCCTTTAATCTTAGCCCGTGGGAGGCAGAAACAGGAGAATCTCTGTGAGTTTGAGGCCATCCTGGTCTATACAGTGAGTTCCAGAACAGCCAGAGCCACATAGAAAGACCCTGTCTCAAACAAACAGAAACAAAAATGTTAAGTCTGAGCCAAAAGACACTAATATTATGGGAGTTCTGTTACATTTCTGTGATCTTCAAATGTGGTTTAATGACATTGTACCTTGTAAAGACAGCAATTAAAACAAAAATCAGCTGTCCAGATCCCCAAGTACAGAGCCTCGGTCCAAAGTAAGTTAATGATTTAGAGACTGGTCTCCTGTGTTTGGATAGCATTCAAGGTCATTGCTAATATCAGGGACATGACCACTTAAACATTTACACTGCAGGCTGGCTTTTGGCTTTGGCCGTGTTTTCTAAGAGGGCAGTTTCAGGTCTTGTTCTGGCCAGCACTTGGAGAAGGTAGTGGAGGGATTTTGTCATTCTTAGGATGCTACCCAGTGACTTGGAGTGACAGATGTAAGAGACATTTACTGTGAGTTTAACTAAGAGTCAAAGAAAGCATATTATGAAAATGTATGTTCAGGGCTAATGAGAAAGGGCTTTTATTTGCCTCTTTTCTGTTTACTTTCAAGTCGGGACACAGGTAGCTTTATCCCCATTTCCCAGGTGAATCTTTGTTACCGGGTACAGGGGAAAAACAAAGAGCTTGCCTTCAGGTCTCAGCCACCAGAGATCTTCTCGGGTCTTTAAGCATCTCCGTGTTGAAAGTATAGGGAGTATTCTGTGGGTTATTGGAGGCTTAGACTCAAGAGAGGTTTAGGTCAAGTGTCGTGGAGAAATTTTGGCAGGTGGTAATTCTTTGTCAGCAGACACCCATGAGGTTAGTGCATAAACACAAACACTTTCTGAAGAATGGACCATACCCTGGGTTGGATCATCAGCACTGGAAAAAAAAGAAAAAGGCAAAAAGGAGAACAGCTTCACACCTCTCAGATGTATCTTCTTCAAAACAGGAGCTATAACATGTACCTTTATTTTTATTTAAAATACCTGTGTATGTGTGTGCACCCACACATGCGTGTTGGTGTGGAGGCAGGAGGTCAACCTCACATGTGCTGTTGACCTTGTGTGTGGCACCTGAGACTTGCCTATTAGTATTTGACAGGCTGGCTTGCTTTGAACTCAGGTCCTGACACTTGTCTAACAAGAACCTTGCCACTGAGTTATGTCTCCAGCTCTATTCTGAGAGATTCTAACTAAGTATCAACAGCAGCATAGACTTTGAAACATGTAACAAAATATGTATTACTATCAGGCCCATCTCACTATCGCTACAAATTCTTTTTCCCTTCTTTGTAACTAGCAGATGACTTGGCTTTGTGGGTGCTGAGGACAAAAGTCCACATTTTCTCCTCCCTCTGCACCTGACGTCTCCACCGCCCCCCACCCCAGCCCACTGTGGCCACACACTACACTTGGGAGGGAGAAGAAGACCTTTAAGGAAGTCTCAAGGCCTCGTTCTGAACAGGTGTTTGGAATAAAAGCGTGGGAAGAACACATCTTGGGCCACACAGATGAGGCCACAATACTGGAAATGTTAACAAGGCACCAGGAAGTGAAACTGTCCTGCAGACACCCTCAAGCCCAGTTTCTGTCACACTCACCTAAGAAAAGGTGGTGCTGGATGGATGGGTAGCCAAGTGGTTTTTAGCAAAAGAATAAAACAGTTTGCTTTAGAATAGCCAGGCTTTGCTCTAGAAGAGCTGTGTTTTGGTCTAGTAGCAGAAAAGAAGGCAGGGATGACAGAACAGGAAACTGGGGATCTAACACGGCAGCTACAGTGGGGACAGAAGCCGCTTGCCATAGAGGCACTGAAGGGACACTGCTGTACTTCAGGTTAGATCTACAAAAAACTTAGGAATCGGGACATCCACCACTGTTTGTAAGGCTCTATAAAGACTAAATATACATATTTAAATAAAGTGTTTATTCGCTCACATCGAGATAAAATGTCATCGGTTCTCAGTTTGACTCTGGGCTCTCCGTGTTCCATGCTTCAGTGCGTGGTCCTCTGGCAGAACACCTACTTTGCTTTGTAGTTGCACAGACATTCAGGGCTCCACAGGATGTTTCCCCATGGTCTGTTCAGTTTCCTTTCTTACCTGGAGAGCTGTCATCTGTTTCCCATGTTGATGTCAGCTGTAACTTGTTTCTGACCTCCAGACTGTGTGAGGACCCTTTATGAGCTACAGAATTGCATGGCAGTCTCTAAGTGTACCACAGCTATCGCTTAATTTTGATGCTTTTTTTTTTGTGTACTGCCTGGTGTGTATATTTATATATACACATGTGTGTGTGTGTGTGTGTGTGTGTATGTGTGTGTGTATGCACGTATGTGCACAAGTACCTGCATGAGTTTATGTGTGAGAATGTATATGTTTGTGTCAAGGCCACAGGTAGATGTCAAATGTGTTTCCTCAGTGTCTCTCTAGCTTAGTTTTTGAGATGGAGTCTCTCCCTACATCTGGAGCATGATGATTGGCTAGGCCAGCTGCCCAGTGAATTCCAGGCATCCTCCTGTCTCTTCCTCCCCAGTGCTGGGATTACATGCACTTGCTGCTCTGCCTGGCTCTTTGGGTGTGCTTCCGGGATCCAAACTCAGGTCCCGATGCTTGCAACGAAGGCACTTTACCATCTTCTCAGTGCTTGATTCTTTATCTGTGAGTATTGGGTTGTCCTTATTTCTCCTTTTAGAATTAAACAAAAGGGCAGAGGCTAAGTGTGTTTTGTTCAGTTATGTTGCCAAGGTCATGCATGGCACCCATCAGATAGAACATATCCAAGAAATACATTGAATCAATGCCTCAAGGCTGTAACATAAGGTTAAGATTTTTGCCTTAGACAAATCTGGTTTCAAATTGTGTCTCTACTTACTCTCACAGCAAGATCCTCAGAAGTTATTTAACCCCGACACCTAGATTTTCTTAACCGTAAAATGGGAGGCTAGTCCTGCCGAGAGATCTTGTCTAGTCGGTGGTGATCAACACACATAAAACAGGTTGTATGGACCAGGCCTAGAGCGCCAGGCATGTGAGCATGAAGTAAGAGCAAGCTATCCATGAGTATCTGTAGGATTATTGTGAAGGAAGCCTCAGGAATTCCTTTGTAGCAGCTGAGCTGAGCTCACGCTTAAGGGGTGCTGGACACACTGCCATACCGTGAGCCGATGTTTGCTTAGCAGGCTGTTCAAAGTCACGCTGCCTTATCAGTTATTTGTTTGGTTTTGATCTTTTCTTTTCTTCCTTGTGCTGCTAGCGTACATTTCTAAATTGCCAGTGCTTGTGTTTATCTTTCAGTTCTGGTTCGATGCGTGTTGTCCCCTGATGTTCTGTAAACACTGGATGCATGAGTATGAATAACTTCAAGAGCTGTGTGCACACTGCACTGCCGTTATTGCGTGCTCACATCCTCACCTTGTATTTCATCCCCACTTTTTATTTCCTATGACTAGAGTTTTCAAGTTTTCTTACATTTTAAAGCCAGTGTCATTTACTTGCTAATATTTTCCCCTACTAGGATGTAGAAACAAAATAAAACATTTTAAATTTATCATTTTATCCTTTTACTCTCTCTCTCTCTCTCTCTCTCTCTCTCTCTCTCTCTGTGTGTGTGTGTGTGTGTGTGTGTGTGTGCATGAGAGAGAGAGAGAGAGCGAGCATGTGTAAAGAGGACAACCCTGTGGAGTCATTTTTCTCTTTCTACTTTCTCGTGGGATTTGGCCTTGGCCTCTGGACACCAGGGTTTTGGGACAAGTGCCTTTCTCACTGAGCCACCTGGCTGGCCCTGTTTTGTTTTATCTACGGAGACAAAACAGTGCACTAGCTTGCAGCCTTTAGGATAAAATTGTGCAGACTTCTCCATCACTCTCCCCACCACACACCCTCCACCCCACCCCTGTCCCAGTGTCTCTGACCTTTCAGATTGGCCAAGAATCAGGAGTTCTGACCAAATTTCCATGATTTTAGAGAGGAACAAAACCATTTATGTTAGATAATTAGGCAGTTTACAAAAAAAAGCATTTGTTTAGGAAAAGGTGTCAAGTTTTAACTAGTAACTGATCAAATTATAATCCTTGTCTTGGAGACACTAGTGAATTTTAGACAAAGTCATGGGGATTTGAGATGGCTATAGGGTGGGTCTTATTCTGTCTCTTAGCAGCAGCTACCCAAACAGCAAACACCACCAGGCCTTGGGCTTTCTTTTAGAAATACCTCAAAGGATACTTTCTTTCCTGGAAAAGTGACATACACACATGGATTCACTGTGGAAGAACTATTTTAGAAATCACTGAAAATGCTTTAAAGGGGCTGAGGATGCAGCTAGTTTGTGTGGAGAGCTTGCTGAGCATGTACAAAGACCTGAATGTGTGTTTGCTGTCCCACTTAGATGGTACAGGTAGGTGGATCAGAAGTTCAAGGTCATGCTTTCACTGGGTCTCAAATAGCCCAGGCTATGTCAGAAGTTTGAGGCCAGCCTGGGCTACTTGTTTGAAAGCTTCTCTCAGAGCAGCTCTTTCTAGTAGCTCACATCAACAGAACTCTGAAGTGGGAGGGGCTATTAGTAGGTGATTAACTGGTGATAGACCTGGGCTTGAAGCCTGCCACATTCTCAGGCATGACAAAGTAGGAAAATATCTGAAGACACTAATTTTATTAGTTAGATACGGTTTGAGGAGGACAGGAATGAGAAAATCTAAATCAAATCTCTAACCTCAAGAATTTTGTGAGGAGAGTAAAAAAGGAGTCTTCGTGTCCAGACTCTCTCGGAGCCCTTGGCTCTGTACCACGTGGGTTGTCTCAAGCTAGATAGGCTCTCTGTGGTACCAGGAGCTGGTGGTAGCGTTTTTCTTCCTCCGCTTCTTTCTCCAGAACTGATAGAGTGCCCCAAACCCTAGGAACAGTATGTGATCTCCACTGCGGCAGCGTAGACAGGCACTGAGGCAGAGGGAAGAGCAGATGCCGTCGCCTAGAGCGGGAGGAGAGCCTTTCTCCCTCCTTCAGTCAGGGTTCCTGGTGGGAAGGAGGGACTTGGGTGCTGAACAAGCAAGCAATGATAAGACCCAACACATCGCAGCCACTGGAATAGCCCGTAGCCCTCAGAAAGCTGCACTCTAGGATCTTAGGGAACGGTGTATAATTACCTGGCTCTTTGAGTGTTCTCCTTCGGGGATGTGAGGGGGTGGGGTGGTGGGGCACTAGGGCTCTGCCCTAGGCCTGCTTCAGGGGCCATGTCCTGATGGGTGGGGGAGTGGTCTGAGACTTGACTCCTCAGCTCGTGGGAGGTCTCAGTGGTCTGGTCTCTGCTTTGTCTTCAGCTGGTGAAGAAGGGGTTTTCAGGGACTCAGCTGGTGAGGGAACCCAGTGTTTTGCTGTAGGTCAGTGATGTCGCCTTACTTTTAAAATGGAAAGACTTCGTGAAACAGTTTTTCTAGAAGAGCACATTGTCGAGTAAGCATTTAATATCTATGTGTGTGTGTGCGTGTGTGTGTGTGTGTGTGTGTGTGTGTGTGTGTGAAATAAGGACTGGCCACCTTGCCTATGTCTTTACTTTGTCTTTGGCTCAGCATAGTATCCAAAGGACACCCAGTCTCCCACACACCAGCCAGAAGCTCTTACCTGCTTGCCTAAAATCTAAATTCCAAGAGTGTGGCAGTGGGGTTGTTTTGTGGCTAGCTGCCCAGCAGAAGCCCAAGTGCTGACAGAAACCTTGCTAAGTAGCATTTGTTTTCTCTAACAGACTTAGAACTTTAAAAAAAAAAAAAGACATTTAAATTACCATTTTTTTTGAGAATTTCATGTCTAAGTGCTATATTTATATAATTTCTACCCTTCCCTCTCCCTTGTCCCTCCCAAATTCATGACCTCTTCTTTTTAATTAGTGTTGGAACTTGAGATGGTGTCCGGAAGCTTTCACATGAAGTGCCCCATGTCTCCTTACTCGGGGGTTGTGCTCTCTGGGTTTCTGGCTATCTAGATTCAGTCACGTAGCCATAGTGTGATTTTCTTTTTAGTCTTCAATGACTCCTGGGCTTTGAAGATACAGCTGGGCTAGTTTCTGTTTTGGTTTAGTATTTTATTTTATTTTATTTTTAACAACCGGTGAAGCTTGAGGCTGCACTTCATTTCCTTCTCTACTTCTTGCTTTAAAGGAGGACGTGAAGGAGGCGTGAATGGGGCTCAGGTGCCAGGACTGCAGCGTAGTTTGGGAACAGTTACTTAAACCAAGCTATTTAATTCTGTTGCTAGAGGCTGAAGGGATAGGCAGAGGCTGAGCGCTCAGGCTGCTCTTGCAGAGGACCTGGGTTTCCAGCACTCACCCGTCAGCTCGTAACCACCTGCAATTCCTGTTCCAGGGATCCAATGTATGAATATATATATGTATATGTATATATATACATATATATATGTGTGTGTGTGTATGTGTATACGTATATATATATATGTGTGTGTGTGTGTGTGTGTGTGTATGTATACATGCAGGCAAGCCCTCATATACTTAAAAGTAAGTAAAACTTTAATTTGTAGATAGCCAATTACTTCTGCTTTTTAAATATGGTCCTGCATCAATAAACACAACATCAAATCAAGGACTTAAGGGCTGGAGAGATGGCCCTATAGGGCCCTTAAGAGTGCTTGCTTCTCTTGTTTAGGACCTGGGTTTGGTTCCTACTCAAGTCAGGCAACTCACAACTGCTTTTATCTCTAGTTCTAGAGGATCTGATGCTCCCTCTGGTCTCCACGGAGCTGCAGGCTCATAGTACATATACAAAGCAGACACAGACACAAAAACCTATTAAAATAAAAAGAGAAGACACTGGGTGGCTGGGAATAGTGGCTTATACTTGAAATAAAGCAGATAGCTGAGGATGTGCTGCATCACTAAATTACTCTGAAGGGTTGACACTCGGAGAGAAGACAGGCCCTCTCACGGCTGCTACACTGGGCTGATCTGGAAGGAAACTAATGATGAACAAGGACTTCTATTAGTGACGCTGTCTGAGTCCGAAGGAAGCTTTGAGGCGACACTCTTCTCACAGACCTTCCTCAGACAGGAGCAGAGTGAAGCTTTCTTATTCTTCTGCTAATCCCTGTGCCTCCTGCAGGAGATGCTACCAGCTTCCACGGTTGTGGTCTTTCACCATACAAGTTACAGACATTTGTGGCCTTTCACTGTACAAGTTACAGACAGATACACAGTTAGAGGCCTGGCTGTCTCCTACTGTGTGTGTATTTTCTCATGTAATTTATAGTTTTGGATGGCATTAATATTTGCACTTAATTTGGACTTAATGCCCAGAGCTAGAACAACTTAAATGAGGAAGAGGCTGCGAGTCTGTTCTGGTTTAGCAGAGAGGTTGACTGTATTATGAAATCTACATTGTCCCTGCTGAGTACCCCGAAGGTGAGGTGACTGTGGAGGGGGGCTGGCTCTTTTTTGATTAGAATTTTGGTGGGAAATCTTCACAATGGTAAGGCCAATGAGCCTTAAAAAACAGTTGCTCAAAGAAGTTAGCTTAAAACATATATACTTTGAAATGTAGTTAAAAGCAGGGCAGTGGTGGCGCACGTCTTTAATCCCAGCACTTGGGAGGCAGAGGCAGGCGGATTTCTGAGGTCGAGACCAGCCTGGTCTACAGAGTGAGTTCCAGAACAAAATGCACCGAACTGTAGGCAAATGGTGACTGCAAAGGGAGTCAGCCTTTCCCTGGTGTTGAGCTCCATAGTCAGCTGTCCAGTGCAGAAAAGCCAGCCCAGAAGCCGTACATACAACAGAATCAGAATCAGCTGAATTTATACATCTGTGTATAGATACAAATATATACATAGGTAATGAGAATAACTGGGGAAGAGGAGACTGTAAACCTGAGTGAGGGCGGGTCCTAGAGGTTCTAGGGATGGACTCGGGAGGGGCTTGGAGGAGGGAAGGGAAGGAAAGGCCTGTGATTGTGTTTAAATTAAAATTAAAAATTCATAGAAAGTGTGAGGGTTGGGGAGATGGCTCCGTGGTAAAGTTCCTACTGTGCAAGCCTGAGGACTCTTGTTAAAGCTGGGTCGGGCAGGGTTAGCACTGGATAGGGCAGGTTCAGCACTAGTCTGAGTGGGTGTATCAGATGGAGACAGGAAGATCCTGGCTCTTGATAGTCTAAGCTAATCAATGAACTTTGGGTTCAGTAGGAGACCCTATCTCCAAAACACGTTGGAGAGACACTGGAGGAAGAGAATTGATTGGTTTCCATATTTGTAGGTACAGGCCAGAGTGAAACACATATGTGTGTATAACCCTCACCCCTACCACCAGGAAATGTGAAAGCCAGATACAAATAAAATGACAAGCATATATATTACAAGATTTAATTGCAGAGCACAAATGGTCTCCAGGATGGGATTTTCTTTTCTGCTCATTTCTCCAGAGGGTAGAAGATTATACTATCCTGGAGGGAATTAGGAAAACCCTACTGAGCTGGAGAAGAGTAAACCTCAGTTGAGAAGATACCTCCATAAGGGGGCTGTAGGTGATCCTGTAGGCCATTTTCTTAATTAGTGATTGATGTGGGAGGGGCCAGCCCCTTGTGGGTGGTATCACCCCTGAGCTGGTCATTCTGAGTTCTATAAGAAAGCAGGCTGAGCAAGTCATGGGGATCTAGCCAGTAAGCAGCACTCCTCCATGGCCTCTGCATCAGCTCCTGTCTCCAGGTTCCTGCATGAGTTCCTGTCCTGACTTCCTTCAGCGATGAACAGTGATCTGGGAATGTAGACAAACAAAGCCTTTGCTACCCAGATTGCTTTGTTCGTGATGTTTCATCACGACAATAATAAACCTGACTAAGATATGATAACCCCAATCAAAATCAGACTCCTTATGAAGAAGTGTGAATGCCTGGTGCTTGTATGTACCTGAATTAACTGGGAAGATTGAAAATAGTCATTTGTACCTTAGATTCCTGGATCTTCGGTTTCAGGCGGTTGGTTGCAGTATTAGTTGGCACAGAAAGTGAATTTGCCTTCAGCAGCTTAGAAGCCGGAAGAGCAGCCGGAAGAGGCAGGAATCTGTGTGCCTCAGAAGCTGCCCTGAGGCTGTACAGTAGCTGTTTCCAAGTCTCAGCAAAGGCTGTTTTGAAAGGAAGGGAAAGTGGTGTCTTCTAGTTTTCATTCTTAGCCAGAGGAATCTGCTTGGTATCAACTCAGAAGAAAAGCACTTTTCTGACAAAAAGAACAAGTGTGGAGCAGAGACTGCCTCTCCCTTGGGAGGAAGGAGTAAAAGCAGGGACAGGACGGTCACCATGGCTCAGACCGGAGGGATTCCAGCACATCCCGTCACCGTTGTCTTCCTAAAGCTATCTTTCTCAGATGTGAAGCTCTAAAAGTGAGGTATACAACTTCAAAGAAGCCTTTAACATGGTCCTGTGCCCTGCAGCCCCCAGAGTTGTTAACTCTTTCATGTGACAGTGGTCCTTTAGCTGTATTCAATTATAACATGGAGCTGGGCTCAGTGCTGCATGCCTGCAATCTCGGTCCTTGGGGGGTGGAGGCAGGAAGATCAGACGTTCAGTGTCAACCTAGCCTGATCTACATAAGACCTGGCTCAACTCCCCTTCCTGCATAAATAAAAATTAAGAAATACATATGTTCATATATATCGTGTAGGGTTTGGAGACTTTCAAATTAAGAGAAAAGCTAAATAAATCTATATACAGATGGCAGCAATGACCCTTCGGACCACATAATCTCCTTTTTAGGAAGATAATGCTGTAGCTCTCTATTCTTTCACTTTCTAGAGATTGCCATTCTCTCTCTCTCTCTCTCTCTCTCTCTCTCTCTCTCACACACACACACACACACACACACACACACACACACACGAATCCATGTGTGCTCTTGAGAATTTCTGCATTATGTTTTCTGTGCCCCTTACTATAGGGCTAATATTTGAGACCGCCTTCCCCTTACAAAGGGTTAGGGTAGCCTGTTTCAAGCTGTTAGTTTTACTTTCAGAGGAAAACTGAAGGAAAGGAGTCAGCTCCATAATATACTATGACAGTGGTGTTTCTATGCTGTGCCTGTTGAATAGAGGAAGCCTCTCTTTGCTCTTCACTGAGATTAAAAGATTAAATTTGTATTAAGAATTTAAAAGCCCCCAAGAGAAAAAAAATTCAAGACCTCTTGATCTCAAGGTATACCTTTGCCCATAACTGTGGCCCCAGAGCCTGGGATAGTGCTTGGCTCATAAGCAACACTTGAGATAAATTGGGGCTAGCACAGAAATGGCTTAGTTTCTAATTTTAATTTTAGGGATTTTTGTTTGTTTGTGTTGGAGAGAGTGTCTAATGTAAGCATGTAATGTAAGCTGAGATTGTTTGAGGCTCATTATGTTATCCTTGGGTTCCTGATCTTCCTACATCCACCTCCTATTGGGATGATAGGTCCAATTTACCAAGGTTGGTTTTAGGAAAGGTTTAATGTCTTTTGATTTCTGCCATGTCAATCGGAAGTATGTCCTTGGAATGATAGGTTTTCCTTTTTGATCATACATATTTACATGTAGTTGTTGGAAAATCCTGGAAGCTCTGTGTCTGGAGGACGGGAAGCATGATTCTCAGCACATCCCTTTCTTAGAAGCACCCTGGCTTGGGTTGACTCAGAAAGAGAGTCACCTGCTTTAGCTTTAACGAGGTAGCTTCTATCCTGTCCAACTGTGTGGAAACATAGCTTCTCGAGCAGTAATGACTGTGGGAATGGCTACACAGCTGCCAGAGGCTTTTCTGGCTAGGGAACTTCTCTTGCCAACTATTTCCTCTAAGAATATCTCCCTTTTATGTCTGCTCAGCCAGGAAGTGATAGCTACATCTCATGTTCTCTGCTCTTTTGAAGAAGGCAGCATTGAGGAAGCAGGACGGGTGGGTGCTTAGCTCCAGACCTAGTTATGGCCCGCAGTGCTCTGAGGAGTTCACAGGATGGAAAGTTTCTGGGTATGTAACACTCTGCCCTGCTCTGTCCTGGAGCTGTCACTGGCTAGATGATTTTGGAGAGCTCCCTTTGTCATCGCCATCTAGGATATAACATCAAATGTACGGTTTTCTGGGGGGAGTCTGTGTAAATTTCTGTGTCGTCGCCTCATTTCTTCCTCTATTTCTGTGATGCTTGTCTGTGGCATCATTAAGCTCCATTTTTATCTTTTAGATCTTCTTTTCTTTGCCTGTATGATCCACTGAACTATCATCTACTAAACTCAAGACTCCCAGTCCTGAGGCACTCCTGTTGACTGGAGGCATGCAGCTAGCAGTGCAACAAAGTAACAGTCAGCATCATGGGTGTGCTGCAGCTGGACATCAGGGTGTCAGCTGTGTCAGCATCATGGGTGTGCTGCAGCTGGACATCAG
>NW_021620983.1:3011579-3027946 GCF_004785775.1 Grammomys surdaster
CATCAGGTGTCAGCTGTGTCAGCATCATGGGTGTGCTGCAGCTGGACGGCAGGGTGTCAGCTGTGTCAGGATCATGGGTGTGCTGCAGCTGGACTTATAGAGTCTCATAAATTGCTATGTTTTATAAGCTAAGTCATTCAAATTCATATTACATATATATGAATTGGTGTTCACCTGCTTAATAAAATGCATAAAGTAATTTCAGTAAACAATATTATATGCTTACTCTGACAATAGTGAGGTTTCCAGTACCCACACTCTTCTTTTAAGTTAAGTTTTCAGGTTACTGTATGTGCTGGCTAGTTTTATGTCACCAGTGACACAAACTAATGTTATTGGAAAGGAGGTAGTCTCAAATGAGAAAATGTCTCCATAAGATCAGTCTGTAGACAAGCCTGTAGGGCATTTTGTTTGTTAGTGAGTGATGTAGAAGGGCCCAGCCCATGGTGGGTGGGGCCATCCCTGGGCTGGTGGTCCTGGGTTCTATTAGAAAACAGACTGAGCAAGACAGAGGCAGCAGCACCCCTTCATGGCCTCTGCATCAGCTCCTGCCTCTAGGTTTCTGCCCTGTTTGATTTCCAGCCCTAACTTCCTTCAATGATGGACTTTGATGTGGACAAGTAAACCAGATAAATTCTTTACTCCCCAAGTTGCTTTTGGTTAACAGTGTTTCTCAGCAATAGTAACCCTGACTAGGATACAAAGTATCTGATCCGAGGCATCTCCACATGTTTGCTATTGGTCATTGTCTCCCCCATGGCTCGCCTTTCTTCCTTCCTCTCTCCAGCTTACTTTCTCTAGCTCCTCCTCCATGTACCTTATTACATTCAACCCGCAGTCCTTTCTATTCCTCACCTTGCTAAGATGAATGCACACCCAGGAATAGATGTGTGAACAGCAGGGTGCACACATGCTCAATTTTCATTTTTTTAAAAAAGTTTTATTTAGTTATTTTATTTGTATGAGTATTTGCATGCATATATCCATGTACCATATATGTGCCTGTTGCACTTGGAGGCCTAAAGAGGATGTTGGATCCCTGGAATGGGACTTGCAGATGGTTGTGAGCTGCCATATGAGTGCTAGGAGTCAAACCCTACTCCTCTGTTAAAAGCCAGTGCTCTTAATCACAGAGCCATCTCTCCAGCCCCAGCCTATTGGGTTTTTAGTATCAGTGGTCTTATATGTCCTGTAACATATGTCTTATAACAGGCAGACTGACACTTCTGCTTCCTTCTTCCCCTCCTTTCACCTTCCTTCTTCTCAAACTCATTTCTATTTCTTTAAGTCTTTCAGTGAAGTCATTACTTTCTACAGAAGTTGTATCAGGAGCAGGGCTCCTTAGGTTACTCTGGGTAGGGAAGACTAGACCCTGTTTGC
Organism: Grammomys surdaster; assembly: GCF_004785775.1. Classification (NCBI taxonomy): domain Eukaryota; kingdom Metazoa; phylum Chordata; class Mammalia; order Rodentia; family Muridae; genus Grammomys; species Grammomys surdaster. Next base: position 3,012,960 of record NW_021620983.1, read on the forward strand.
AGAAGCTTGCTGTGATCTGATTGTCTTCCTTCCCTTTTCTCTGTAAGACTGTGTAGTGCTGAGACTAGGGGGCGGAGCTTAGAATGGGATTCTCAGAGATGAGGCAAGTGTCACTTGTATAATTTTTATGTACCCTAAATAGGACTGAGTTGGTTTTTTTTTTAAATCATTGTGCTTTGAATTCTTAATATGTCTTGGCTCCTTAGAAAATCTGTCCTTTCTTCCACAGTGTTTTTTCTGAGTCTGAAATTGTGATACACTCAAGGCTGCTTGAAGCTTTTCCAGCTCAGTGTCAGGAACTCAAGTTGGATTGGGGGTGATGGCATTAGGCTTTGCTCTCTGGATACAATTCAACTTCCTGTTTCTAAGAAATCACCATCTAAAGACCTGTAAAAGTGACTTCTGCCTGCCTGGCAGCTTGTGTCAACCATGCTTAGTAACTAGCATGAATAACATGCATAGATATGTGTATATAATCAACATTACAGGGATTATATCTCTACATGTTTGTGATACTGTTTGACCACTCTTCTCCCAAGGAAATCTGATCTCATAGGGGGAAAAACACCCAATCCGATGGTTTAAGAAGTAGATCCTTAACTGGGAGGTGGTGGCCCATGGTTTAATCTCAGCACTTGGGAGGCAGAGGCAGGTGGATCTCTGAGTTTAAGGTGAGCCTGGTCTACAGATCAAGTTCCAGGACAGCCTGGGCAACACAAACAAACCCTGTTTCAAAACAAACAAACAAACAAACAAACACATAAATGGATCCCGTTGGTAACTAAATAAACCAAGTAGACTTGGTCATTCTCAAACCACCTGTCTCTGCCTCTCAAGTTCATGCACCACTGTACCAGGCCCCTGACCACTATTGATATTTTGCTGTGTTCCATTAAAAATTATTCATTTTATGCATATGTGTGTATGTAGAGTGTGTATGTGTATCGAATGTATGCAGGAGCTGGAGGATGGGAAGAGGGGCCCAGAACCAGAGCTGGATGCTCAAATGGTTGTGAGCTACCATGTGGGTGTTGGCAATCAAATCCAGGTCTTCAATAAGAGCTGTAAGCTATTTTAACCACTGGGCTATCTCTCCAGCCTCTATGTTTTTATGTGTACATATGTAGAGGTATGTGTATATGTACATGTACTTTAAAATCATTTGTTCTTTGGCAATTTCATACATGAATGCAAAGTATTTACATTGAACCCAGCCCTAGCTCCTCCCTCCCAGTCCTTCTGTCTCTGTTTCTTCTGCCCTATCTCATTCTTCCTCCTTGCCCTCCTGTTATCCAGTGAGTCATTTGGGTCACCCACTACTTGTACAAGAGTGTAGGGCCATCTATTTCAGCATGGACAACCTGCTAAGTTGTCCTACACCTACACCTCTGAAGAAAAATAACTTTGTTTCTCCTCAGCTATCACCTGCTAAATGCTCTTCAGTTAACAGCGGAGCCTTGTGAGCCCCTCCCCTCTCCATATTTGGATACGTATTGGCTTGATCTGAGGCATGTTATTTTAAATATATATATGCAGCTTGCCTGTTGGTCAGTGCTTATTCTCACAACATCCTAGAGGTCAGGGCATTTCCCTCAACAGGGTTTTAGATAGCTCAGCTGAGCTTGGTGGTTGTCAAGGTCATGACCAATCTAACAAGTTTCCTACCACTTCATGCCTCCTATTCTTTCCAGAACCTAATCTTTTTATGAATCTCGGACTCTCAAGAAGTTTCTGAGTATTCAAACTGTAAATATTTACCCGAAGTCCTTGTGCGGTGTGTGGCTTATGAGTGTGATGATGTTAACAGTATAAACATTCTTTCCCTCTAGGTTGGTGGATGACCGTTGTGTGGTGCACCCAGAGGCGGGGGACCTTGCCAACCCACCCAAGAAGTTCAGAGGTAAGAAAAAAAAAAGACCATGTGTGTGACTTTAGAGGGCAGATTATTTTGTGTCTTAAGGTAAATAATGCTACAATTTTACTCAGTGAAAATCATTTCCAGTTTCCCCATAGGTTTTGTTGTTAAATTTGGAGGAATCTATGAAGAATTATCTAATTTTTGTTTTGCAATGAGGCATCTCTAGACGGCCAAGAAACACTGGTAATTACCTATGAAAGATGAACTTTTCAAGCCAGTAGATATAACTAAATACTATTTATTTATAGATTTCTGTGGCAGTCATGTTATAAATGTCATAGTGTTTTATTGTTAGCTTGTTAATTATCTTTATGAAAGTCCCATGTGTGAATGTGGCTTTTATGGTCCTATCACAGATGGCATGTTGTAACTGTTGTCCTAGAGCTTCATGGTCTCCTTGGCTGAGAAACCAGTTGCAGCAGCAGGTTGATTATAACTCAGCTGCTGCAAAAGGATTAATGGGACCTGGAGAACATTCTAGAAAACAAGAACTAGTAATTACAACATCATACAAACATTAAAAACTAGGATCTGTGTATGAGAGAGAGCGTATGATTTTGATCTTTCTGAGCTGTCACCTCACTTAATATCTGTCTTGGATTTCTGTTACTGTGATGAACACCAGGACCAAAAGTAACTTGAGGATGAAACAGTTTACTTCATCTTACAGCTCTCAGGCTACAATGTATCACAGAAGGAAGTCAGGGCAGAAACCTGGAGACAAGAACTGACACAGAAGCCGTGGACAAACGCTGCGTATTGGCTTGCTCCCATGGCTCGACTGCTTTTTAATACAATGAGCTGCCCCTCCCCCATCAGCCATAATCAATATAATGCCCCAGAGACTTACTTAAAGGCGAATCTGATGGGGACGTTTTCTCGATTGTGGTTCTCTCTTCCCAGATATCAAGTTGACAAAAAAACAAACAAAACAACCCCCTCCCCCCAAATCAAAACCCCACACTGGACCAAAACAACAACAAAAGAACAAAAATACAATAACAAAAACCTAGCCAGGACCATATAATAATATCTAGATCCATCCTTTTCCCTGCAAATTTTACACTTTCATTACATTTATAACCAAGTAAAATTCCATCATGTGTATATACCACATTTTATTATCCATTTAACCATTGATGGAGCCCTGAACTGGTTAAGGATTCCTCTTTCTCTACATCTTCTCTTTTTTATAAAACTTATTTAATTGTGTGTATGCATGTACATGTGTGCTCCTGAGAGCATATGAATGTGCCACATGTGTGCCATGCCCACGGAGACCAGAAGTAAGAAGTGACTGTGTCCTTTGCAAGAACAGCAAAAGCTCTTGCCATGAAGCCTTCTCTCTCCAGCTTGTCATTTGATTTTTGTTCTTTGTTTGGTCATACCCATTCTGACTCGGATGAGATAGAATCTCATCCCTAAGTAGTTTTAGTTCCTGACTGGCTAAGGATGTTGAACATAAACATGTTATTTGTATAATGATGGTTTGTATTTCTTCTTGGGGGAACTACTTATTTAATCAGCCCATTTATTGATTGACAGTTTTGTCTCATTCATTGATTGACTGTTGCAGTTTGTCTTAGTCAAGGCTACTATTGCTGTGATGAAACACTGTGACCAAAAGCAACTTTGGTAGAGGAAAAGACTTATTCAGCTTACACTTCCACATCACTGTTCATCACTGAAGGAAGTCAGGACAGGATCTGGAGACAGGGGCTGATGCAGAGGCCATGGAGAACTGCTGCTTACTGGCTAACTCCCCATGGCTTATTCTGCCTGCTTTCTTGTAGACCCCAGGACCACCATCGAAGGGTTGGTCCCACCCACAATGTCCTGGACCCTCCTCCATCAATCAGTATTTAAGATAATGGCCTCCAGGCTCGCCTACAGTGATATCTATGGAAGCATTTCCTCATTTGAGATTCCCTCTTCTCCAACAGCCCCGTATTGTCTCAAGTTTACATGAAACCAGCCAGCACACAGCTCTTTATATATATTCTTAAAAAATTATTTTGTCAAATTAGAGTTTCTCAGTGCAGCCTTGGCTGTCCTGGAACTTGTACTGTTGACCAGGTTTGCCTTGAAGTCACAGAAACTCACCTGCCTTTGATTCTGCTGGGATTAAATGCGGGTGCCACCACAGCCTGGCATATATTCTAAGTTTTAACTTCCTTGTGTAAGGTCTGTCTAGCAAAGGTTCTCCTCCACTCTGTTCATTCTGCTGATGCTTTTCTTCACGGTGTGAAAACTTTTTAATTTTTTGTAGTCCCAGTTCTTCATTCTTACACGATCCCCTGTGCTGCTGGAGCCCGGTTTAGAAAGTTCAAAAGAGAATTAGTCTCAAAATCAAGCTGGGACAGCACAGTCTTTGTGTCTGGGGAAAAGCATGAATTTCAGGATCTGAGTGTATTGTCTAGGGGCTCTGTCATCTAAAGTGGGTCACCTGCCGGGAACCTCCAAGGACATCTGTCACTGTCCCATGAGAGTTGAACTGGATAGCAAGAACACTGTCCTCTGATGAGCGTTTGTAAGCCTTGCAGTGTTCCCAGGGAAAGGTTTGCAGACGCATTTTGCGTCTTTATACAAATGTTATAATGAAAGGGCACAACGTGACTCTGTTAAACATGTTTGGCTCTGATCTTACTCCACCCTCTTCTGGAGCAGAAATTACTTTCCTTTTCTTTCTGTTTCTCAGTCATTGAATTTTACCCATGGAAGACTCCTTCTCCTCCCCTGAACGGCCATCGGATACTGTGGTTGAGATACCTAAGCTCTCTCTGGGATCATGTGATCAAACTTGATTCAAAGGGCATCCCAGGTCTGTGCTGTGAGTTTCAGCAGCCCGATTCCTTGGTTCTCAGTGGGACTTGCCCTTTCCAAAAGCAGGTTGTGTGAAAGGGCAGGTTACTTTGGAGAACAGGAAGGCTCTGGAGGGTAACAGATCTGTGCTGGAACTAACAGCCCTGTGCCCAGAGGCAGATGGACCCAGATGCATGTTTCCTGTTATCCAGTGGGCAGGGGTTCAAGGTGTGAATCACTGTCAGAGCAGGAGCCTGGCTTTCCTGTAATCTGACTCTTAGCTCACCTCCCTGCTAGTTTGCTTCACTTTAAAACTAAATCTCTGTCCCTCCACTATTGTCAGAGAATTGCATCCTTTCCAGTTGGAGACCCAAACACCTCATGTCTGAAAGTCCAACTCTTCTCTGGCAGAGCCCAGCACAGAGGTCTCTAAAGTTGACTGGCCTCCGGCCTGGTTTTCCCAACAGCAAAGGAGCAAACTCTCTCAAAAGCTTCAACCACGGGCAGCTTGTTGTTGCAGTTCTGTTGGCACTTCTGTCCTCTGCCTGTGTCTGTTTCTCCTGTCTGCCTCTGCAGCTGTAAAAACCATTGCACGCCCTAGAGCTGACTGTGGGAATCGCCAGCCTAGCATGTCCAGACTCCTTGGCCAAGTTTCCAGAACCTGATTGTTTCTTCCTTAGACGTTGTGAAGGAACAATAGGCCATCATCATCATAGCTCCTTGAGCTGGGCACATGCTATTCTCAAGTGAATTTGAACAACTTTCAGTGTCCAGCAATGACATGTGACTCTGGCTCAAGTCCTCTGATTTCTTGAGCAATTAAATTTTTTTTTTTAGAACCAAAGTTTTAGAATGGTTGAAGTTAATGATTTCCCAACCATGCACAATCTCAAAGTTTCCCAGGAATATGCCATGAGGAATATTTCCTTTGAGGATGTGTCTAGAACTTCCTTCTAAAGTTCCAAGGACAAATCAGAGTTCTCCCCGGGGAACCAATGGGTTTATTGGGCTTGTACACAGAGCACAGGTAAGGTTTACTGTAGGAGTGTGGGTGACCTTGAAGCAAACTACCTTAGAAGGTCTGCAGGACCATGAATGATGTCTCCTCTGTGTCTGACAGACCGGGTCTGTTAGATTTTTGCGAGTAGCTTAGACAGATAACGCCAGATCAAAGGGTTCCACGAGGGGGAGTTTATTCAGGAGATAGGGCAAAGGTGGGGAGAGAGATGGAAGAAGATGGCCAGAGAAGAGAGAGAGAGGAGAGGAGTAGAGGCCAGCCATGACCACGTGGAGAGAGGGGGAAGGGAAGGAGGGAGGGGGCAGAGGACAACCTGCAGGCACGGGAGTAAGGGGGCAAGAGAGAGCAAGAGAGAGTGGAGGGGGCAGGCAGCCCCTTTTATAGTGGGCCAGGCCTACCTGGCTGTTGCCAGGTAACTGTGGGGAGGAGCATGCCTGGCTGTTGCCAGGTAACTGTGGGGAGGAGCATGCCTGGCTGTTGCCAGGTAACTGTGGGGAGGAGCTTAGACAGAATACTAACGGGATCCCCTGCCCTTAGGCTCCCCCAGCTTGTATACTCAACCCTTTCCTTGAGTCCCCGAGGCCATGCACAATTAGAAAATAGATGCTACCGGCTGGCTGCTCAGGCAAAGGTTCAGTGTCCATCACACCCGCGCTCTCGTCAGCCCTGCTTTGATGGTCTTCTATAAACAGGGACATCTGATCTGATGAAGCGTAACAGCTTGGCCGGGGGGACGAGATCATCTCAGTTGTCTTATCAGCACAGAAAACGAAGCTGCAACTAAACAAACTTCCAGAGTTCCTCAAAGCCTAGTGTACAGTTGTTTCCGTAGAAACCACTGAGGATGGCCTGGAACTTTGATATTCCTGTCTCTGTCCCCACCTTTCATGTGCTGGGATTACTGGTGTGTGACATCATGCTTGGCTTTCTCTGTTTTTGTTTTTCCATTAATTAATTTATTTATTCACTTTACATCCCAGTCACTGCCACCCCCACCCTGCACCAGTCCCCACCTCACACCGTCCCTCCCCCTCTCCCTCCCCTTCTTCTCTGAGAGGGTGGAGCCCTCCCTCCTTGGGTATCCTCCCAACCCTGGCACATCAAGTCTCTGCAGGACTAGGCTCACCCTCTCACACTGAAGCCAGAAAAGATAGCCCAGTTAGGGGAACGTATTCCACAGACAGGTAACAGCTTTAGGGATAGCTCCCACTCCAGTTGTTGAGGGACCCACATGAAGACTGAGCTGCACATCTGCTACATATATGCGGGGGGCCTAGATCCAACCTGTATAAGCTCTTTGGTTGGTTCAGTCTCTGAGAGTCTCCTAGGGTCCAGGTTAGTTGACTCTGTTGGTTTTTCTGCGGAATTCCTATCCTCTTTGGGTCCCTCAATCCTTCTCCCAACTCTTCCACAAGACTTCTGAGCTCTGTCTAATGTTTGACTCTGGGTATCTGCATCTGTTTCAGTCAGCTGCTGGGTGGAGCCTCTCAGAGGACAGCTATGCTAGGCTCCTGTCTGCAAGCATAACAGAATATCATTAATAGGGATTGGTTCTTGCCCGTGGTATCGGTCTGAAGTTGGGCCAGTCATTGGTTGGCCATTCCCTCGGTCTCTGTTTTATTTTTGTCCCTTCATTTCTTGTAGACAGGACACATTTTGGGTCGAAGGTTTTGTGGGCGGGTTGATGTCTGTAGCCCTCCACTGGAGAACCTGCCTGGCTACAGGAGGTGGCTACTTGAGGTTCCATATCCCCCACTGCTATGCTTCTCAGCTAAGGTCTCCTTCATAGATTCCTGGGAGCCTTCCCCACCTCAGGTTTCCTGCACATTGTAGAGATGACCCCACCCCACCCCCACTTTCTTTGTTTCTAAAAAACAATCTTGAGACTGTGATAAAGGTGCCTGTCCAGGAGAATTGTAAAGCTGGCTTGGGGAATTCTGCCCTATTCTATTTCCTTAAAGCCTTGTGTAGAGGCCACATTTCTTGTTGTTGTGACCAAAAAAAAAAAAAAACAAAACCAAGAAGAGATGTACTTGTGGGTACTCTGTTGACTCTCACCTTTTTTCATGCTATTATTCTGGGGGTGAGCCCCCTCCAGGCTGGCCTCCTCCCTCAGTCAGCCTGTCTAAAAACATCCCACAGACATGCCCAGATGTGAGACTCAGGTGCTTCCAAAGGCAGGGAGGCTGTCTGTGACCGGAAAGCATGGCAGCTTGTATCTCATAGGTCATTTGTTCAAAGTAAGAGCTTGCTCTGTGTGAGCTGCTCGATAGTAAATTCCAGAGTCATTTGGATTGTGCAGGTTTTTCCACTCTTCCATTCCACATACCCCCTTTCCCCCAGGATTCCTTGCTGCGTTTGGTACCTCATTCCTTGTTTTCTAAGGGTTACAATGTTTCTTCAGTCTTCATTGCTTTTGCCCTGGATGCTTTGGAAGAGTACAGCCGGAGATTTTATTGACTTTCTTATGGATTGGCTTCTTTTGATGTTTTTGTTACAATTCACCTAAGTGGGGGTTAAAGTCTAGAGACACATACCACAGAGGTTATGTTCACACCTCTATGTCTCACAGGTCACAATGTCAACCTGATTTACTGCTAGTCTTGTTTCCTGATGGATACTTTCACATTCCCTGTGTTAAATGAAGAGAGTTACTTTCCTTTATTTTTTGTTGGTTTTACATTGGTTTCTTTCCTATTTCCTTTTGCGTCTCTCCCTTTTCTGTAAAACTGTCTTGTAAGAATGGAATTGTACAAAAGTCTGTGTGTGCCGTGAGGAGAAGCTGACTTAAATGAAAGCAAGAGTGGTTTATTTGTCCTTCTGTGACCCTAGGGGTGAGGAAACACAGACATGAAGGTGAAACCAAGGAGCTTGTCCCCAGGAGGAAAGAGATGGTCCCTGACCCAAGGTTGGGCTTTTGGACTAGAATGTTTCAACTCTTGAGATCCTGCAGTTGTTGACTCTTGCCTATTTCATAACCCACCAAGTCTATCACAGGGCCACTCCTGCCAAGCACTGGATGTTTAGAGGTCAGAAGTCATGATGTTTCAGAAGCTGGAATTTAAAGGAAGAATTTCTGTTCTGTGCAACGTAAAGAGCAGGTGGTGAAAAATCAGGGGCTTAGATGTAACCAGTGAGGAGATTTAACCTGATTTAACCTGATTCCTTTTCTGGTGACTGCAGACGGCATTTTGAAGGTACAGCCTCACTCTGTGCTTCCAGCCATGGAGGCTGCACATCCAAACACAAAAATGAAGACTTTTGTTAATGTGTGCACAGATGCATGCATATATGTGTATGTGTGTGCGTGTGCGTGTGTGTGTGGGGGGGGCAAGCCGGAAGTCAATATTAGGTGTCTCCCTGTATCTCTTTCCTCCATATTTTTTTTTAGAGAGGGTCTCTTGCTGAATGTGGAGACTCTTATTTCAGCCAGAAAAGTTAATCTCTGTCCCCAAGACCAACTGTCCCCAGTTATACATGCACGCTGCCACCCCGGCTTTTTACACGGGAGCTGAGGATTCAAACTCTGGTCCTCGTGCTGTGTAGTAGGTACTTTACCCATAGCACCACCTCCTCAGGCCCCGGTGGTTAAGCATGCAAGTCTTTTGTAACATGTATATGTTTCACTTGCTGCCTCTGCCAGACCCACACTTGTTCTGTGGAATTTCTTCAGATTTGGATTCATATGCTTTTTTTATTTTAATTTTGAGACAGGAATTCAGGATTCCCAGACTGCCCTCAGACTTGCCCTGTAGCAGAGACTGTACTCGAATCTTCCTATTTCCATACCTCGAGTGAGTGATTATCAGCATCCACCATGCTTAGCATTAGTGTCCTGGTTTTTTTTCTATCTTTCATACTCAATGACAAACTATTTCAAGTTTGAAATCAATCAGCTTAGTTTATTGGGCGTCTGATACTTTCATGTAGCGTCATATTTCAGGCTCCCTAGGCTTTGTTATTTTGTCACCAGAAATGTTGCTATTCAGAATCGGAGTTCAGAAATCTGAGGGCAATGAGGTCACACAGCCATCGCAAGGTCACTGACCTTCTGGGGCAGAGCTGAGACCAGTGCTTAACACTCTCCTGATCTTGGAATTTTGCTTGTCTGGAAATTCTACCTCTTGGCCTTCACAGCCGTGTGAGAGAACCTGAGCCTTCCCCCACCTTAAGTATTTGTCTCAAGCGATATCCTCAGCTCCTTTCTTCTGCATTCTTGGTACGTTTTAACTCTCTTATATTGCCGCTAACTACAAATCCCTCAGGTGTTCTCTAGCCGACATGTGGCCTTGTTTGTTTTCTGCCAAGGTCCTTGTGGGTGAGTTTGACACTTGAGATTCACCAAGGACTGAACACAGTACTGTTGAGTTTATTCTAGAGAGAGAGGTCATCTTGGTCTTGGAGACCATATTTAAAGCTCAAGGGAATTTCTTCCTTCAAGTTTTCAGTCAACTCGAACTCTGATGTAATAATTTGTTGCTCAGAGAACTTTGGAAGTCTGTGATGGATTCCAAGCCAACAGCTACATGAATCTGTATTAGGACCTTTAAACACCCTTCACTTGGAAATTACTTGGACTGTAGATAGCGGTGTTTGTGATAACCTCTGTCTGTAGCTAACCCCTACTACTAAACTCCTAATTGACAGTTGAAATGAGCTAATGAGTTTATTTTCTTCAGTGAGATTTTAGAGAAGGAGGAGAGGGAGTGGATTCCAGTGTCTGTTTCATTCTCTTGTGGAGCTACATAGGACTACAGAAATCTGTGCATTTTTAAAGCACTGGAGAGATGGTGTAGGCTTAGATTTTTCAAAGGCTACTTTAATAAGGGTTCTTAAATGCTTCTGCTTCTCTTCTGGCCCACCAATCGAGGGTAGGGGAGAAAGATGGTTAATAGGACAAGTGGGATGTGGACACATTTAGAAGTTGTTCTTTGGGGCAATTCTGATCTTTGTTGTCAGGATACCAGCAGTCCAGTCTAAAACATCAAACATAGAAGCAGCACTCCAGTCCAGTTGGCAAACACCAAACACAAACCAGTAGCAGCAGCTTGATCCAGAAGAAACCACAAGGCCCTGCTGAGCCAGCAGGAGTCCAAGGAAGTGGCAAGAAGCAGCTGGAATACCACAAGAAATTCTCCAGTGCTTTCTCTCTATGAAGTCACAACAAGCAAAGATCAGGGAAGACCAGCAAACTACTGCAAGGCGAACCAATGCAAGAGCATCATTTACTGTCTATTGGGTTATATTTATACTCTTTCCAAACATCACACATCCTCTCATGTGTCTGCCTCAGCAAAACATCCTCTCACAAGTCAGCTTCCAGAAAAACACCACATGACACAACCGAGTCTCTCAAGAAACCAGAAATGTACACTTCAAAATGGTCCAGAGCTTAAGGGCACTGGATGCTCCCAGGGCCTGGGTGGTTCCTGACAACCAACTAAAACTCCAGTTCTAGGGGAGCCTGTGTCCTCCTCTGACCTCGCAGGCACCAGGCACACAGGTGGTATACAAACACACATGCAGGGAGATCATTTATACACATAAAATAAAATAAATACGATAAAAATGAATCTAAAGCACTTAGTGTTCATTAGAAGGAGACTCCTGTGATTTTGAGTGATAAGGAAATAAAGGGCTGTTCTGGAAGTTCTGTGAATTGTAGAAAGCCGCACTCACAATGAATTGTGCATCTGAAAAAAAAAAGATGAATATCATATGAATTTTGGTTAACTTCTAGATTTAATTGTGAAGTTTAGTTCACCCTTTATGAGTAAGAAGCAAGAGGTTAAGAAGATTGCTCTGTGAGTAAAGATGCCTGGAGGCTCAAAGGCCAGTTAGCTAGGAGCACACCATTACAGAGACATAGAAACCCTGCTCCAGCAAGGCTGAAGGCAAGAATGAATGCCTGAAAGTTGTCTTCTGACCTTCAAGTGTATGCTGTGGCCTGCACAACTGCATCCATAGACACAGTTCACACACACATCTGCATACTCGCGCACGCACAAACACACAGCCCCCCAATAAATAAAAAATAAACGTGGTGTAAGTTCATGTTATAATCTCCCCTTTCAAACTGTGTATGAGGCTATTGGTCTAAATTCTTACTAAGTACTGAACAAATATCATTATCTGAGCATTTTAATAGCTAAGATTGCAAGTAAGAAACAATAGAGAGTTTTGGGAGCCAGCTTAGCAGCTACGTACCCTTGAGGAAGATCTGAGTTAGGTTCCCAGCACCCACACTGAGTGGCTCACAATCACTTGTAACTCCAGCTCCAGATACTCTAACACACTTTTCTGGCCTCCATGGACTACGCAAATCTGCATAAGTAAAAAATAAATCTTTTTTCTCTGTTTTTAAATTTTATTTTGTGTATGTGTACCATGTGTGTGCAGTACCTGCAGAGGCCAGAAGAGGGCGTTATTTTTCTTGGTACTAAAGTTACAGGTGGTTGTGAGCCACTCAGGGTGGATGCTGGAACTGATTCTGGGTCCTCTGCTGGAGGAGTCAGTGCTCTGAGATGGTGCTGAGCCATCTTTCCAACTCCAAAGCAAGTCTTTAAAAAAATATATTAAATATAGAAATTCTCAACATCAAGTGCTTAAAATGGTTTTCACGTGATCTCACATGACCTAATGACGTCCCATTTACCAAGGTGCCCTTCGTACTTTAGGATGGGAATTCCGTGCATATGGGCATGCAGTTAGTAAGTAAGGTGGGGAGCTGGGGAATCTTCCATGCTAGACTGTCTTGAAGACAATCATCAGAGATCTGGAATGTGTAGTCTGCATAGTGTGCCATGTGATCGCGTTGCTACACTCCAGACAAGTTGGATATGAATGTGGTTCTCAAGGAGTTTGTAATCTTCTGAGGGAGATAAGAGGTGTATTCAAATACTTACACCTCAAGGTAGGAAGAGATAAGGGCTAAATAAAAAGCGATGGTGAGGTACTGTGGGTGGATGGAGATTTAACTAACGGCTTTAAGGGCAGCCGATGCTTCTTAGTTAGGTTGTCTAGGAAGGATTGGGTCTGAGGTGGAGGGGCACCTGGATTTCAGACCCATGATTCACCTTTTCATGAAAGTAATTCAGGAACAATTTTTCCTACCTAGCTCAGAGGACAGCTTTCTAGAGTTTGTGCTACTCCCACTGCTGTTACTGTATAGTAGTAAAGATTGGTGCTCACAGCGACATCCAGATACCACCTTGAACCACGATGGGTTCATCAAGCCTCTGTTGAATGCACCAGAGATGAAAGCACCAAGCTGCTGCTGCTGCCGTATATCTGGCCTGGAGCAGGTGATTGCAAGTGAACCAACAAGTGATTATGATAAAAGATCTATCAACAACTAATATTTACCTAGTCCTTAGTGTACGCCAGTTGATTTTCTAATTGCTTTATGTCATTAAATTATTCATACTATCTAACCTGATGAGCCATATTTTAATAATATTTTATTAGCTGCCGTAACGGAAATCCAAAGGCCACACCTTCAAAACAAACCCAAAATTGTTTCAGTTGTTGTGTGACAGACTTTTCCTGGGGAGACATAGCACATAGGTCTACTCACCCCAGAAATGAAACTCACAATAGACCAAAGTAACAATTGCACTAATGTCCTACTTGGTGAATCAATGCATTTTTATTCGGATTACTAACAGGAGTGTTTCGTTAGGGTTTTACTGCTGTGAACAGACACCATGACCAAGGCAACTCTTATAAAAATAACATTTAATTGGGGCTTGCTTACAGCTTCAGAAGTTAAGACCATTATCATCAAGGTGGGAACATGGCAGTGTCCAGGCAGGCATGGTTCAGGAGGAGCTGAGAGTTCTTCATCTTCATTTGAGGCTGCTAGCAGAATACTGGCTTCCAGGCAGCTAGGATGAGGATCTTAAAGCCCACACCCACAGTGACACACCTACTCCAACAAGACCAACCCTACTCCAACAGGGCCACACCCTCTAATAGTGCCACTCCCTGGGCCGAGCATATATAAATCATCACAAGGAGTATGGGTGAAAGGTTACTTGCAAGGAGTAGGGATAACTCAAAAGCAGTTACATCTCCAGAAGCCAGTCCCGATGGGTGAGCATTGGCAGCAGCATCTTTCTCTCTGCAGTTTGGCTGGTCAGAGCCTCTATCCTCAGCAACTATTCAATTCCTTTTATAATGCCCGGAGGGCCCTAAAGCCTCTTCCAGGGTCTTACTCTCTCAGGTACTTGCATTTTAGTTTATCTCCTGTTTTTACCTGAAGCTCCTGGGCCAAATGTTTCAATTTGGAGATAATGTTGCACTTCAGAGGAACAGGCCATTCATCACCAATGACTTATATAGGCCAAAGGTTTATTTATCGTTCTCTTAATAGCTACTAGGTGACAGAGCTGGGACAAATTTAATTAAACACTCTCCAGAGCCCCTCTAAACTTACCATACTATAGGCATGTATAAAAAGCTTTGTTTGGGGGTTGGAGAGATGGCTCAGTGGTTAAAGATGCTGGCTCTTCCAGAGAACCTGGATTAGGTTCACAGCACCCACAGGTGGCTCTAAACCACCTGTAACTCCAGTTCCAGGGGATCCAGCACTTTCTCCTGGCCTCTGGTGGTTGCCAGATGCTCACATAGTACAGACATGATGTGGGCAACACACCCATTCATATAAAATAAGATAATTAAAACTTTTAAAAGATTCATTTGTGTGTTTTGCGTTGTGTGTGTGTGCATGCTGGTGTCTGCGAAGGACAGAAGAAGATGTTGGAACCTCTGGGGCTGGGGCCACAGGTGGCCGTGAGCTAATCAGGTGCTGGGAACTGAGCCTGGATTTTCTGTAAGAACAGCAAGTGCTGAGTCATCCCTGCAGTCCCACGATAGGCATATTATGAAACGCCAGGTTGGCTCAGTTCTTACATTCTTTATAGCATACATAAAAGTATGTGCAGTGGGAGGAAGAATGCCATATACCTATTTACTATTATTTTAAATTTTAATTAGTTTGTGAGCGTTTCATACAAGAGTACTGTGTTTACATTGTTTTTAACCCTCTCTCTTCCTGCTTCAACTTCGTTCATATCCCCACTCACAAACCCATGATGTCCTCTGCCTTAATCTTGCTGTACCCCTCCCCCATATATTTACCTACTGAGCTAGGGACTGAAGAACCTATTGGGAACTCGTCCTGGAGAAAATGATTCTCTCTCTCTCTCTCTCTCTCTCTCTCTCTCTCTCTCTCTCTCTCTCTCTCTC
>NW_021620983.1:3027956-3042527 GCF_004785775.1 Grammomys surdaster
CTCTCTCTCTCTCTCTCTCTCTCTCTCTCTCTCTCTCTCTCTCTCTCCCCCCTTTCTACCCCTCTCTCTCTGCAGCCATTAACTGCTTGTAGCTCTTTGTTTCTAGGAATGGGGCCTTGTGATAGTTCCTTCCTCCATTTGACATGTCAGCTGGAGTCATCATGCTGGTCTCGTTCAGCCTACCGTATTGTGAAGTGTCCTGTGGTACCACTTCCCTGCCGTGTCTAGGAGACACTATGGGGCAGCAGGTGTCCTGTCCTTTGGCTCTTGTAATCTTTCTGCTCTTTCGCTGATTTCTCCAGTGCATTAGTTGCATTGTGGACATATCGGTTGTATCGTGGACATATTAATGAGTTGGCATTAGGTTTGTCATTTATTCTTTACAGTTTGAACACTTGTGCGTCTCTGTGATGGTCTCTGCCTGTTGCAGAAAGAAGCTTCTTTGGTGAGGGATGAGAGCTACTGTTAACTGTGAGCTTAAGGATAAGAGTTCAGAATACAGTGAGACATTGGTTTAAGAAAACGCCAGCTGTAGGTTTTCCTCTAGGGTCTCCAGCCATTGGCACTGGCTAGGTTTAGAGTATCAGACATGAGTTCCCTCTTATTGAATGGGACTGAAGTCAAGCTAGACAGCTATTGGTTACCCCCAGATTTAAAGTGCTGTTGTTGCACCCCCGGGGTGATGACCCCAGGATGGTCATTGGCTTGCTTTGCAGGCTCCTCAGCTAGGTAGGATTATTGATCATTTTCTTTCTTGGTGGCTTGCACGGCACTTTCTGGTACTATGAGAGCTAGTCCTCACAGAGGTTCTGTTCTTGATTCTCCCAAGTTCTGTCAGAAGTGTATGGTCTCTCCAGTAATAGAGTCTTCTCTTCAAATTCTGAGAGGCAACCCAGGACAGTGGCAGTAGCCTGTGTTGTTTATCGAGTCTCTTGGATACTTCCATTCCTTACAAAGTTCTATTTTAAGTGGATATACCAGACTAGGCTGGTGCTTCTGTATCTTAAGGTAGTCCTTAACCTTGGGACTACCCCTCCTGAGTATTAAAAAGATTCAAAGCCCTGTTTTGTATGTGAAGGTCCTATGTACCTCTTTGAAGCTGCACAGTC
The DNA here is from genome assembly GCF_004785775.1 of Grammomys surdaster. NCBI lineage: Eukaryota > Metazoa > Chordata > Mammalia > Rodentia > Muridae > Grammomys > Grammomys surdaster. The sequence continues at coordinate 3,029,066 of NW_021620983.1, forward strand.
ATTAACGATTCTCCAGTTAGTAAGATAAATTTTAGATGAAAGATTGATTTACAAACTGTGGATTCTAGTGTATTCTGGACTCAAGTCAACTGCCTTCCTCCCCAGGTGTGGATGCGGTGACCCAGCACTCTCAAGGTCTCCTCTGATCAGGAGCTTTTGTTTATAGTCTGTGGTTTTCATGGTAAATACAGCAATTTCAGAAGAAAGCAAACATGGCTGGTGGGGTGGTGATGTTTGTTTTACAAATGCTTGGAAGTGGTTAGGAAGCTGTCTTCCAAAGAATAAGGTGCACAGGAACCTCATAAAGCTGCTCTCAGCCGCTGAGATCCAGTCTGAGCTGGCTGTGCAGTGTGGGAGGTGGTTAAATCTCTGTTTGTGGAAGCTCAAGGATGGTGGAACACTGGAAGAAGATAAGCCAACCTGGAGAATGTCCTGCCTAGGAATCAGGAATCACAGATGGGCCGAAAATGGCTTCTTAGGGTGGCCTTTCATCTGGGAAGGAGGCATTATGTTTAGCGCCAGGACTATGGGCAGCTCTCTACCTTTATGAAGGTTGGTGCCCTTCATAAAGTGTGGGCAGCCTTCTGCTCTCAAGAAGCCTCCTGGTTAAGGCACTTGAACTGTGATTGTGTCGGCATAATTAAATGCTCAGATGTGGGAAATCTGTGGAAGAGCAGTAAAGAGAACTGGTTGTGTGGTTAAGTTCTGAAATGTGGTTACGGATAGGGCAAATCCAGTCTTTCAAAAATCACATTAAAAAAACAAACAAAACCTGCTTCATGACTGTCTGGGGTGGGAAAAGCAAGATAAAATGGCAATAAACTAGAGCTGATGTTTTCATGTAAAAGTAACAAGAGGGACTTTAATGTCTATTGTGGGTTTTATCTTTATGTATGTGATTGTGATTGTGTGTCTGTGTATCTTCTTCAGTATGTTTGCATGTGTGCAGCTGTCTGGGTGTGTGTACCATGGCTTTTATGGCTAGAGGTCAATATTGAGTCCCATTACTCCCTACCTTATATTTAAAATAATTCAAATTTAATATTACTTACTAATCATCCTGTCTCTAGTTTCCCAGCCCTGGGATTAGAAGTGTGTGCTGATGTGCCTTCCTTCCTTTCTTTCTTTCTTCCTTCCTTCCTTCCTTTCTTTCTTTCTTTCTTTCTTTCTTTCTTTCTTTCTTTCTTTCTTTCTTTCTTTCTTTCTCCTCCTCCTCCTCCTCCTCCTCCTCCTCCTCCTCCTTCTTTTAAGAATGTGGGTGCTGAGAATCTGAACTCAGGCTCTTAGCTCACAAGACAAAGAGTTGGTTTTACTAGCCGAACCATTACCCAACCCCCACCTCCTAATTCTCAGTCACCGTTTTGTCTCTGTGTATTTTTCCAGCATCATAGACGTTGAAGGCAAAGCTCTACTGGCTGTGGGTCCTGAGCCAGTGAGCTGGATGGCTCCCTGCTTTGTCCTAATGTGGGGGATGGGCTGCAGGGTTTGAAGACCTTTTCCTGATATCCCATATGTCCCTTCTTTGCCCTTCTCAGTAAGTTTATCCAGCAGCCTGGGATCCAAGTAGCCTAGAAATGCTGGCTCCACTGATCAAGCCACTAGTACTTGGAAAAATAGTCACATCTGTGGAGAAAACATTAGCGACCGAGAGAGAGTTTCCTGTATATACCCTGTATACAGGATGGGCCGGCTCAGTGAACAGGAGTCAAGCAGCAGGCCATGCCTATAAACTAGTTGACAGGAGTCATAGGCCCAGAACCTCGTCTGGGCACCTCTGTGGCTCCTCTGGGTCTTTCGAGAGGAAAGTATGCAAGGTCCAACTCTATTTGTAATAATTCTAAGGCATTATTGGCTTTCTTGGATCTTATTTTCTTGTTCATATAGTGTCTTCAGAAGCTACATGACATCTCTTTCTTGGTGGTTGTAACTTCAATACCCTCTTCATAGAGGAGAGAAAGGTGGGGATGTGGGCACTTCTGGGGGAGCATAAATGATTCTCAGAGGAAGTGATAAAGACTAAAGACCACACAGCATTCCTCTAGACTCTGATATGCTGTTTCGTTTTCCTTCTCCTGCTCACTGATGAGAGTTAAGTTTGCTTTGGGTAATGAAGTTTCAGCTAGAGGGCTGAAGGCAGCTATAGTCCCCTAGTGGGTACCCTCTTCAGTCACATACCTCTTCAGAGGTACACAGTCAAAGCCTCTCTCTCTGTGCTTAGGAAGAGAAGGAGTCAAAGAGGATTGAGGGACCAAGGCAAGAGGAAGACTGGAGTCCATAGTTCCAATATGGCTGCTTCAGCTCAGTATAGCACATCACCACGCGTGGAGGTTCACTATCTGAGCCCTGACTTACTGCCTGAAATGTTAGATTCTCTTGCGCTCTCTACTGTTTGCTTTCTTTGCTTCAGCCCTGGCTGGGACTTATGGATAGTTGTTGGTAATGGAGGTTTCACACCATGCCCTCCCTGCCTGTAGTCACCATTTCCACATCTTCCACAGTTCCTCTGTCACCCCCTCATTGCTTTTCAGTCTTTGAAGGAATGCTGTCACCTGTTTGTAAGCTTGAGGGCGACAGTCCACATTCTCAGCCTTCCCTTGTTTCATTTGTCTAGATTTGCCTGTTGTTTGGGAAACCAGTTTCAATTTTCTTAGGTAAGATACATAGAATCCTGCCGCAGAATTTAAATAGCAGTTGGGGAGGGAGGGCAACAGTTACAAATGGCTCTTTGCCTTCCTTTGAAAGGGAGCCTTTCTGTGAGGAAATGCCCTGCCTTGCCACCCTGTCTAATTTACATGGGAAAAGGGAAGCTCAGGACTCTTTGAATTTGGATTCCAGTGCATAAATTAGATCCTTGCCAGACAAATGTGAAGGGACAACTTGGTGTTTCTCATATGGGACATTTTTGCCACGTTAGGTATGTAATGGATATGGCCCAGTTACCTCAATCTGGCCAAAAGTGGATTCCTCCCCACAACCTCCAGCATTCTTTGGACACTTTACTTGGGATCACTTCAATAGACACCAGGTTAGCTGGAGGCAGATGGATGACTGTCTTGGCCCTCCTCTTGTAAATCACCAGAATGCCAGGAGAATCCACACTTGTCTTCTGGATCTCAGTGCAGGAAGAGACCCCTGGCAGTTGTAATCTTCACAGAGGCAACGCAAACTGCTGCTTGAAAGACTGTTTAAGTTTTGCTGTATTTCTCTTGGCACCAAATAGAAATGAAAACCAATACAATATTCTGCGAACCTATGAGGTTTGCTTCTTCCTTTCTTCTGGGACATCTCTCCTGCTTCCTCTTCTGGCTTAGACACCATTTGTTCTTTTCCCACTGGGATCATGTCCGTGTTGCCTGAGTTTATTGGATTCTGAGCACTGTAGGTTTGGGGGCAGATCTTGGGAGCCTTGTTAATCAGGATGTATTCGATGACCAGAGTCAACCTGTAAGACCTCATTCCCTAGTCATCTACCGCAGCAGTACTTTAAGCACTCTTCCAGGGCCACCCTCCCACCGTTTGGCGTAGGGACACTGACTGCACCTCCACATAGCACATTGTTGCTTTACCTCCGGTGGCCGGGGCAGTTTCACAGGCGTTCTTAATGAGGACATTTGACAATATTGATTTGCATGGTTTTATAGGGTCTTTGGGGTCAAGAGAACGGCGAACCATTTTTACAGGTTGCCTCAGGCCTCTGGCAGGACAGGAAAAGCTAATTGTATTTGTGCTGAGGAGAACATAGAAAAGCCTTTGCTAGTTCGGGTGCCCAGTTCTAGAAGGGAACCAGGGATCCGTGAAGGAATGACTGTGCAAGTTGCTGCCAGTGAAATGTCTTCAGAGGATGTGCTGGGCCAGCCGCTCTGCCCTGTTAGAGTGCCTGCCCCCTTCCAGGGTCCAATCTGTGAAGACCTGAGCCTTCCTTCTTCTCTCCCTCCTTCTTGTTCTCCCTCCCCTCTCCTTCTTTCCTTCTCAGTCTCTTCAACTATGTAGACCAGGCTGATCTTGAACTCACAGATGTCTGCCTGTCCCATCCTCACGAATGCCTATGACATCATATTAAATACTTAGAACATGCTTGCATGTACAGAGTCTGAAGGCAGAAAGAAGGTTAGAAGTGGGAGACAGGATGTGAGACAGGTGGAGAGGGAGTGGATGGAGGCCTACTACAGATGACAGGGGATGATGGGGTGGGAGGGTAACCCTCAGGACTAGGAGGCCGCAGAGGGGAACTCACTCGAGTTTTTAATTTGGGTGCTTTTCTTTTAAACCATATTTTAGTGGGCATTGCTCTCCCTGGGACTGCAGTGAACGGAAGTAATTATTCCGAATCCACTCTGAGCTGTGTTTGAACTTGTAGACCGTCTTAGTAGCCAGCCACTCCCTCTGGCTTTCACGACTTCCACATTCCACAGAGGTTGTTTTTGTAAGGACTCTGCCTTAAAAAAAAAAAAATGTTACCACAACACCAGGTGCTTCTGATGAGCTTTATCAGATAGGCAGGGAAGGAGCAACAGTTGGGTTAAGCACACGTGTTCCTGTATTCAAAGATTTACGTGAAGCTAGGAGAACCAGCTAAGCATTATCAAACTGAGGGGGCTCAGCTGGGAGGACAGAGGGGCTCAAGCTCTGTGAGGGATTTGTTATCTTAGAGGGCTGTTAAAATTACGATGAGTTTTCAGTTTTTAATTTTTGAAACAGGTTCTCCTATGTTATTCTGGCTGGCCTGGAGCTTAGTACTTAGATCAAGCCGTACTCACAGAAATCCGTCTGCCTCTGCCTCCCCAGGGGTGGGATTAAAGTGTGCACCACCACACTCAGCCTATGAGATTTGAGATGCCGACTATGAGATCTTAAAAGGCTCAAAGAAGTTTTTAGATTATACTTATTCATTCTGTGCTCACGCATGCCACGGCACACAGGTGGAGGTCAGAGGTCGATTGAAGAGAGTCAGCTTTCGTCTTCCACCGCGTGGGTGGGAATCGATCTCAGGTCCTCACAGTTGGCAACAACGGGGTGGGCTTTACCCACCGAGCCGTCTCCACAGCTCCTGACTGTTAAAGGGGCGATGCACTGGGGACTCCATATTGCAGTGTGCTATTATTCTATCCCTCAGTAAAACCTCGCTTGCTGTGGGGAAAATTTAAGAAGGCTGTTCCAGCGGCCTGAGGGCCTTGGCGGCGGCAGGCCCCAGTAACACGAGGAAGTCCTTGGTTCCAAAAAGGTTTATTGTCATGGCAGATAACAGATGGATCTAGGCGTACTCCCCAAAACTCAGGGCAGTCCTGAGTTATATAGGGAGGGAGAAAGGGGGAGGATCTGGGGGGGGGGGAGGCATGTTTAATTTGCTCTGCCCTCTGGCCTTAATTAGTATGTAAATCCCTAGGGCCTGAGGCCTATAGCTTGGGCCATGTGACTCTATGGAGACCTTGACTGCTTTTCAGGATCCTGGATGATGGGGGGGGGACCGAACTCCTGCCGGTTCTCACGCAGAATTCCATGCAGAATCTCAGGGTTCTAGGCACCTGCTCAACCATGACCCAGGACACCCTTACACAGTCCCACAGCTTGCCTTCCCCACAAGAGGAACCACTTACCCGTGGGAGTGAATTATTACTACAACACATGCGTAGATTCCTCAGCTAGACACACAGCTCTGTAACTGTGAGGGATTGTCTATGTGGCTCCGATAGTTTCATGTCTGTCCTTTGGATGTTTGAAACTTCAGGTATGAGGTGATGTTTTTGGCATTTCAAGCTTGGTTGACCCGAGCCGATGGAAGTTTGTTGTGAGAAACACGGAGAAGGTTTGGGAGAGAGAAGCCGGTTTTGATCACACTACCTGGGCCTACTGGCTGCAGTACAGTGTTTGAGGAGTTTGGAGCTGGTCCTGTGGCTACCACAGCAGCTATTAAAATCATCCCTGCAGACACGGTTATCTGCTACTTTGAACTTGGCACACAGCCCTCTTTTGAATTTTTGAGTTGTTGTCCTATCACAAAAATGTGAGTATTAACTTTTCATGGGGGGGGGGGAGGGGAAGACATGAACAAATACCTATCCACACCAGATGGGGCGTCAAAGAGATGATCCCATCCAAACCCTCCATGGTCAACCAATGAGTTCAGTAGACTTACTTGTAGGAGCTCTGTGAGGAGTGTGGGTGACCCTCTCCCTCCAAAAAAACCCTGCACCACTGCAAAGTCCTTCTCCATGGCTGCATCTGCATAGCCACCATCTGCTCTGAGTTGAGCCTTGTACCTGCAGGTACAGTGTTTCTCAATCTGTGGGTCACAGCCCCTAGGGCGACGAATGACCTTTGACATGGGTTGCCTAAGGTAAGCATCTGCATATCCAATATTTACGTTATGATTTATAACAATAGCAAATTACAGTTATGAATTTTATAAAAACAGTTTTATGTTTGGGGGTGGGGGGGTCACCACAACATGAAGAACTGCATCAAAGAACTGCATTAGGAAGGTTGAGAACTGCTGCTTAGCACCTCCAACCCCACAGGCAGCAGTGTTAATATAGCGACGGGTGGTGGTGCAGTAGGGAGTGGCTGTTATCTCAGGTGAGGCCCTGGGGAACCTTCCTATCCCACCTGTGAGGAAACATCAACAATCAACAGGTACCGTCTTGAAGGTCATCACAGTGGCTGTGATGGCGAAGGCTGTAATTCTCAGGTAGTGGTATGCCACAGCCAGGCGCATAGTAGGCACACACTTACGTTCTGCATGTATACCCATAATGCTGAACTGTGTACATTTACAACATACACAAAAGAATTAAGAATAGAGAAGCAAACGTAGTATAAAATTTTCTTTCTAGAACTTTCTTTCACGCTCCCCTAGAATGCACACACTGCATATACTTTCTTTGGAGCCTTATGTCATGTCGTGTGCTGTCATTGTGACTCAGCTGTTTTTGCCGTTTGGGTGATGTTAGCAGGCTGTATGGTCGTGGGCAGATAACCTCATTTAGCTCACTTCTAAAGTGAGGGTAATTATTATGTGTTTTGTAGACTTGCTTTGGAGATTAAATTCAAAGAGGTGTTTAAAGTTCTTAGTAGAATGTCTGGACCATCGGCTGGTCCCCTCTTCCACTTACGAGCTGCTCACTCTTCCTCTCAACCTCATCATCTTCTGCTCATCTATTCCAGCAGTTCTCAACCTTCCTACTGTTGTGATCCTTTAACATAGTTAAAAACCCCAACCATAAGTATTGCTACTTTATAACTGTAATTTTGCTACTGTTATGAGTCATAACGTAAACATCTGATACGCAGGATATCCGATATGTGACCCCCGTGAAAGGGTAGTTTGACCCTCAGAGGGTTGTGGCCCACAGGTTGAGAACCACTGATTTATGGTGTCCACCTTCTGTTCCGCTGCAGGACTTTGCTTGCTGCCCTGGTTCTTCTTCCGGCTTTGTTCAGAACTCTCAAGTGTAGACAAAGTATCTATTTAAGTTTGTTGGTTGTGACAGTTGGTCCCATTTTCCCTGGAATAATCCTGACTTTCCCTGTGTCCACAGTGTAGTTGTGGTTCTTATATGTTGTCAAGGACCCAGTTTTGGAAGTAAAGGTCTTGGTTATCCTTCAAGACCATCAGGTAGCATGGACCCATGTGGGAAGGTGGGCTCCATGTGTGATGGCTCCCTCCTGGGCATTGCGTGCCTGAGAGCTGACCTTCTACAGATGATATATTAATCAGACATATTGACTATAAGGAGATGATGGGAAGGTAGGGCTGGTGAGTAAGGCTCAGAGAGATGTCCAGTTTAAGAGGCAGCCATCCTTCAGATGAGGCCAGGGCATTTGGCTCCTATAACCAGGTTGGCTGTCTATCCAGAGTGTAAGAATCAAAGTCAAGAATGTATTTAAATTGAACTTGGTGATCTAAGTCTCTGACTTGAAGCTCAACCTCACAATGAAGTTTTTCCCTGTGTTGAGAAAATCTTCTCTTGATTTGGGTAGTGCTGCTGAATGTGAGGAGGTTACAGCAGTAGTTAGAAATAGGTCTTGTTCTATATAAGGCTCTAGAGCAATGGCTTTCCACCTTTCTAATGCTGTAACCCTTTAACACAGTTCCTCCTGTTGAGGTGACCCCCAAACCACAAAATTATTTCCATTGCTACCTCATAACTGTAATTTTGCTACTGTTATGAATCATAATGTAAATATTTTTGGAAACAGAGATTTGCCAAAGGTATCGTGGCCCACAGGTTGAGAAACACTGCTCTAGTGAGAGAAATCATTTCTTGTTCTCTCGATGGCTTACTTAAGACTCTCGTGCCTGTCTGGTGAGTTTTCTCAAGTTTTCTCCATTTTTTTTCATTCTATTGTACACAAGTCAGTATTGAACAGCAGATGTGAACATTATTGAGACAATGCCAGGGAAACTGTGATATGTGAATCATGACATCATCCCGGGGTAGATAATTTAAAATTGCTCTTTTCTTTATGCAGTCATAGAAAATGCAGGCTGTAATTAAAAAATAGAGCATTAATGCTTTTGATATGTTCATTAAAATATTAATTTATTGTTCATGCAAGATGTGTGTGGGTCACATGATGCCACTGTGTGCATAAGATATGTGCGGGGCACATATGTGACTCTTGTGTGCATAAGATGTGTGTGGGACACATACATGCCACTGTGTACATAAGATGTGTGTGGGGCACATACGTGACTCTTGTGTGCATGTGTGTGGGGCACATACATGCCACTGTGTACATATGTGAGATGATTTTCTCCTCCCACCATGTGGGTTCTGGGAATCAAACTCAAGTCATCAGGCTCACGCTGCAAGCCCCTTTACCCACTGTACCACCTCACTGGCCCGTGATTTGTTTTCTTTTCCTTTTAAATTAATTTTAACTAGCACACAACATGGTAAGCTTCATTATGACAGTTTCACAGATGGATATCGTACCATGCTCATATTCAGCCCCTCCGATATTTATCTTCTCTTTTGAGATGGTCTCACAGTAGCAGGCTGACCTCAAACTGCAGTCCTCCTGCATCAGCCTCTTGAGTGCTGGGATTATAGGCATGCATCCTACACCTGGCAGGTTTTTGGTTTTAATTCAACTTTTATAACATTAGCCAGAATTGTTAACATTGAAAAAAAAATCCCTACAAACTAACAGATGTTAGTTGTAGCATTTTTATTTTTATTTTTGAGATAGCAAGACTTTGATTTCTAAAGTAAATGTGCTGCTCATACTGAAATGATCTAATCCAGAGCAGGAAAGAGACAGTTCCCTCTTGAGATTCAGGGGCAGATCCAAACCTGCACTTGAGCTCAGTGGTGGAGCACTTGCCCAACATGCGCAGGGTCCTGGGTTCAGATCCCAGCATCGAGGGAAAGAGAATGAAGAGCAGAGATCAGATGTGCTGCCATGTCTCAGCATTCTGTTGCTTGCTCAGAAGAAAAGCAGTGATTGGAACGCATCAGTGCGGTTTGATGGCCTCATCTGACATGATGCCATTTTGTTATATCTGACACTGCTCGGCATCTTATGTCATGGAAAGAGCAGCGGCTTTCCCGTAGAGCTTTATGGGTGATAATCCTGAGTGGCTGTGGCTTCGGATTACAGTCATTTTAAACTTTCTCACTTGAACATGTTAAAGTCAATGCTAATGAGTCATAATGTAGCTTCTTTTTGGATGCATCTCCATACTGCAGGGCAAATAGTAGCCCATAAGCACTCAATAGAGAGGCTGGGGAGCTGGCTCAGGGGGCAAACTAGGTGAACGAGGACTAGAATTCAACCCCTAGATCCCATGTCAAAAAGCTGGAGCATGGTGTGCACTTGTAACTCTGTTGCTAGGGAGGTAGATACAGGCTGTTCCTGGAGCTCGGTGGTCAGCTTGTCTAGCTGAATCTGCAAACCCTAGGCCAGTTGTCTCAAAAATCAGAGTGTATCCTGATCAAATAGTGACAGCTGAAGTTGGCCTCCATGTGCCTGTACATACATGTGCATGTGCACACACGCAAACTAAATAAGCAATCAGCCTGTATACTGCTGGATAGAGGCTTCATCAGTCATACATACACATACATACACATACAACATATACATACATATACATTTACACATACATATATATCACATATATACATATACACATATATACATATATACATATACATTATACACATATACATATACAGCATACACATATATACCATATACATATACATCATACACATATACATAATATAATATGCATATACATCATATACATATACACATGCATATTCATATACATATTCATATACATCACATACATACACATACACACACACACACATATATATGTACATATTTGTGTGTGTATCTTACAGCTAGACTCTAGTAATGAGTTTTATTTCTTTTTAGTTCTTTGTATACATGCCAAAGGTGTGTCTTAAATCCTCCTCTTTCATACTCTGTATTTCTGTATTTGAGTTTCCTGTGGCTTCAGCAGTCTCTGGGCTGGTGGAGGCTGAGGGTTGCCTTGTAGCTGTTTTACCTGCTCTGTCATGAGTCTCATGATCCCCAGGAACTCAGAAGCCAGATGAGCTTCTAAGTCTCTCCAGCAGTATGTCCTCCATGGATTTCCAAATCCATCGGCGGATTCACAGCTTAAAAAAGCAACTCATTCAGATACCAAGATTGGCCAGGGTGATTGTAAGTCTGAAAGGAAGGTCTGTCTCACGTGGGAAATGGAACATCCTGTGGACAAGGTACTGCAGACGGCAGGGGAGTCATTATTTGAAAGCTTTTGTGAAAAGCTGGTGTAGAGGCATCTTCCTGAAGTTTAGGTGGGAATGACTGTCAACAAGGAGAGAGAGAATTCCTTTGTAATAGTTTTAGAAGGTTAAAGTTCTGTAGCGAGTGTTTGTAGGAGGAATAGTTCGTCTAGTTTTGAAGTTGGAAGGACCTGTGTTGGTAGAAGGTTGGTAGAACAGTTGGTATGATGGAGTGGCCTGCTGAAGACCCATAGGAAGGAATGAGTCATGGGTTTGAACAGAGAGCCTGTTGAAGAATGATGAGAAGAAAAGGGATGAAGGAATAGCGTGAAGGAGATGACCTGATGTGGGCACTCAGCAAAGGGGCATGACTTAGAAGTGCACTCAATAGGAAATATTTAATCAGAGTTGGAAGAAACTGACACAGCAGTCTCAGAGCCGGACTGGAAGGGATGGTGAGGGATGGGCTGACCTAAGCAGAGGCATTGTCCCGTAAGCCATCAGCCTCCAGCAAACGGTAGGAAATGGGAAATGGAGTCTCAAGATAAAGCCAGGAACCTCATGGAACCTGATTAGAGTTTACAGCATTGGCTTGCACAGTGTGAAGAGGAAAGGATACAAAGATGGTTAGCGTTGACTATATATCAAGTTACTAAAATTTCTAAAGTCTACAGATACAATAGTTGATGTGGTTCTTTGACATTGAGACCTGGTTGGAATGGATTAACTACTTTTGAAAATGGATAATCTCACTAGTGAAGAACTAAGAACATGGGGGTCATGGTCACAGTAGATCACACCTGGTGATAGAGAACAAGGCCTTACGTGGGTATGGTATATGTAGAGCATTACACCATCTGGGCTGGTAGCAGAGAAAATATGCTATTGAAAGTAAGAGGAAGGGGAGGAAGAATAGGAAGAAGAGGAAGAAGAGGAGGAGGAGGAGGGGGAACAAAAGGGGGGAGGAAAAGGAGAGGAGGAGGAGCAAGGAGGGATGGAAAGGCTAGGGGAGAAAAGGAGAGAAATAAGATCTGTGAGGAAGTAAGCAGGACATTTTTAATCAATGACTTTTCTTTTGTAATTTGTATGTCTGCCTTTGTGTATAACCAAGCCTCAGATACAATAATATGTCCTTGCATGGCGCTTACCTGGTTTGAAGACTGACTATTCCTCAGATAGTTTGGCCCTAAATGACAATTGCTGCTTTGATTTACCTAAATATTTAGTAAGGTATGTTTCTGTGATTCTCCAGAAGAGAATCTGGAGGGATCTTTTGCTTACTATGATAATCATTTTTATGTAACCACTAGAGAATTAGAGCCAAATTAAGAATCTCAACAAAATGACACACACACACTCACACTTGTGCACACACATGCATGCACTTGCCCACACATACAACCTTGAGCTCTCTGGAGAGAAGGCAGATTTAGGCAGCAAGGCATAATTTTGCAGCATCTAGTTTGGAGTTATCACAGGACACCCCTTTTCTCTCATTCATGTACATTTGATTGGTGAGCATAGCTTAGTTGTGAATGACCACCATGTGCTTTGTAACAAATGGGGTTTGCCAAGCCAAGTCTGTGTGCTCTTGGCAAGCTAGGGGCAACACCACTGGCTGAGTGACACCACCCATAGACAAAGATCCTTAGGAGTCATCAGTACTGTTTTCACGGAGGCACCCACGATGCCAGGATCCAGAGTAATGCAAGAAGCAGTTTCTAGCTTTCAGGAGTCTAGTCTTCAGGGTGGTTCCTGCTCATTTTCTGTGTACAGGCACAGTGTCTTCCTGAGCTCCGCAGAGCACACTGCTTCTTCCTGAAAGTGGGACTCAGAGAGAGAATGAACTCATTCTGCAGACAGCCCATTTGCATGCACAGTGCAGCAGTCTTCAGAGAAGCAGCTCTTGGAGCCATGGCAGAGAGCATTCCTCTGTGTGTGTGTGTGTGTGTGTGTGTATGTGTGTGTTTATGTGTTTGTGTGTATGTGTTTATGTATGTATGTGTGCGTTTGTGTGTGTGTGTGTTTGTGTGTGTGTGTGTTTGTGTGTGTATGTGTGTTTGTGTGTATGTGTGTGTACACTCATACATACACACAAGAGCATGAGTGCACAGTATGTGTATATAAGCATGTGTGTGTACAGTGTATGTTCACAGCATGCTTGCATGTGTGTTCATAGAGGGTGTGCAGTGTATATGCATTCAGTGTATATGTGTGTGTGTTGTGAAAATATTGCATTTTGAGCTTTTTATCCACTTGGTGTTCCCTGCTTAGGTTCTGTGGGGTTTCTCAGAAGATTTATGTGCAGTTTATGAATTTGAGGTGCGTATGATCTAGTTGGGGAGTTAAGGATCAATGTAGAAAATAAGGACCAATAGAATGGTTTATATTTATAGATGAATAATGTATACAGCAGGGAAGAAGGGAATTCCTGTGTGGTTGGGTCATGTAGTCAGGAAACCTCTTTAAAGAGTAGAAAATGGCAGTTATTTAACATTCGCAGTCTTTGTATCTAGTAACTGGATTTAAATCTGGGTTATGAGTAAGGAGCTCTGTAGAGCTGTGGATGGTTTCTGTTAATTGTTTCTGGGAAACAAGGTCTTGCTTCACCCCTCCCTTTCTTTCTCCTTCTAAAACGATGTATTTCTGTGTAGTCATTCTTATTCCTCTCTCTCTCTCTCTCTCTCTCTCTCTCTCTCTCTCTCTCTCTCTCTCTCTCT
>NW_021620983.1:3042537-3087681 GCF_004785775.1 Grammomys surdaster
TCTCTCTCTCTCTCTCTCTCTCTCTCTCTCTCTCTCTCTCTCTCTCTTTCTCCTCCCCTCTCCCTCTCCCTGGACCTCACCTTCACTCTCTCCCAACTTTTTTGAGACAGCATCTCACTCTATCTCAGGCTGATTTTTAACTCACTACGTAGTGCATACTGGACTCAAACTCATGACAATTCTTTGCCTTGACTTGCCAAGTGCTGGGATCATAGGTGTGTCACCAGGTGGGCGTGGGGTCTGGATGCAGGTGCTGGGATCACTGGTGTGTCACCAGGTGGGCGTGGGGTCTGGATGCAGGTCTTCATGCTGCACGGCATGTGGTCTCACTCACTGTCATCTTCTCAGATCCCCAAATGACACATTCTTCAATTTTGCTTTCTTTCAGTTTGATTCTCCTATAGACTTCCGTAATGGAGGAATTCGTCCTTCTTCCAATAGTGGACGTCAGCTCCCTTGCTAGCAGAGCCTGCAGGGTTAGCAGTTTAGACATTAGGAAACAAATCTTGTAGCTTCTACCAGGTTATCAGCCCCAGGAGTCATGCTTCAGATGAACTTTCCTGTCTGAGGTGGGGCAGCTCCCGTCTTCTGTCTGGACTCTGTGACATAGGAGGAGAGGGTGACATCTAACCAGTAGGAGCATCGAGTATCATCTGGGCTGGCTCTGGCTTGGGGAGGTCATACCTGCTTTCTGTCTGTGTTTGTTCAGGGATAAAGGAAGCTCAAGGGCTCCTGTGTTTTCATCCAGCACCCGGGCACAGCAGCCTGCAGTTTCTCATTCTCATGATATGACGGCAGGCAAAGGTGTGGCTAACTTCTGGCCAGGATAAGCCTTAGTGAGCTGCGGGAAACATACTGCTTCAGTATCTAACGTTAAAGCCATTTTACAAGAAAAATTTCAGGAAATTTCTCCTTCCACCGTGTGGATCTGGGATATCAAACTCAGGTTGTCAGTCACGGTGAACAGTGCTCTCACCCACTGAGACATCTCACTGGTCTAGTTGGCCTAAATTTTAACATATACTTGTGATGATCTATAAATGAGTCATTGCACATAATTCATTTTCCTATGTATTTCCCAATTTTTTTGTCCATTTTTTTTTATCATTTTTTTTGAGACAGGTTCTTATGTACTCCAGGTTAGCTTTAAACTCACTGTGTAGCTGAGGCTGGCCTTGTGTTCCCAAACCTCTTGCCTTTGCTTTCTATATGCCAGAACTATGTAAGATCAAGCCTACATACATTTTTCTTTGAAAAGCTTGTAATATCCACTTTTTAAATTTTATTTTATTATGAGTACACTGTAGCTGTCTTTAGATACACCAGAAGAGAGCATCAGATCCCATTGCAGATGATTGTGAGCCACCATGTGGTTGGTGGGAATTGAACTCAGGACCTCTGGAAGAACAGTCAGTGCTCTTAACCGCTGAGCCATCTCTCCAGCCCTGTAATATCCACTTTTGAAAACTATTTAAATGGCAAGGCAATCAGCCACACATGCAAACACACACACACACACACACACACACACACACACACACACGAGTGTTTCTTTTGGGAGAGTCAAGGCATTGCTATTGTCTCATAGAGCATGTCCAGTCTGCACCATGTTCTCAGTGAGGCACTGCTGTCTTAGCATATGCCAAGGCTTCTAATCTTGGTTCGTCTGTGGCTCCTGTCCCTTACACTTCATTCAAAACCAACAAAACCCCCATAGGTTTTTAAAATGTCTGCTATGAATCTGTGATTGATGTCTCTCTGTTGGGTAAACAAAGCCCTCTGACACATCCCCTGTTTTGACTGTCCTTTCTCTACACAGTCGGTGGAATGACCCTGTTACAGTAGAAGTTGGGAGGACACTCAACCTCTGCTCGCCTCCCAGGAGTATCTCCATCTCACTCTGACATCCAGAGCCCCAGCTGGCCCCCGAGACCCTGCCTAAGCTGGCCGGCCTGGGTTTTGCTGCCTCCCGGCCATGATCTGACCACCTACTGGCTTCCCCCAGCGGTGCCTGTTGGCTTCTGTTAAGGGTGCTCATCTGGAAGACTCCCTTTGAGGGGCCTTCATGGTCTGCTCATCTCTTCTGTGTTGCAAGATGTCAGCAGAGTAACTCTGCCTCCTCTCTTGGGCTTCTGTTCAAACATTCCCCTCTCTCTCCAGCGTCCCTCCTGGCCAGGACCTTGGTCACCTGGCATTATCTTCCTATGTGCCACCCACCATACCATCTGACAAATGCCCAGCACCTATTAGGTGCTCAATGGATGTTTTTGAGTGTTTTTTGTTTCTGTTTTGTTTTATGGGACAGTAGCTCTCACTGTCCTGGAACTTACTCTGTATACCAGGCTTCCCTCAAACTCAGAGATCCACCTGCTTCTGCTGGAATTAAAGGCATGTACCACCATGCCCAGCGTGAGTGTCCATGAATAATTGAATGAAAGATCCAAAGTTATTCATCCATGAATATGAAATGAAATTGCAACAGTCTTTGGTTCAATTTAAAGGCTTTAGCATGAATATGGATTACATTTTATGATAAACAGGAAGTAGAGAATATGCTCATAGTATTTGGTGCTGCCAATGGATTCTATTCACGATTTTCCTAAGATGAACAAAACCAATAAAAGATAATGCTTTGAATGCAGGTTTGGCCTGGTGGTGCACACTTATGATGCACACTTACAATCCCAGTGTGGAGGAGGTAGAGACAGGATGCTTGTGAGTGTGAGGCCAGACTGACCTACATAGCAAGTTCTATGGTAACAGTAGAGGCTCTCTCTCTCTCTCTCTCTCTCTCTCTCTCTCTCTCACACACACACACACACACACACACACACACACGGAATGATAATGCTGTAAGTCAAAAATCCTTTTTCTCCTGAAAATTCAATGAAGGCCAGGGAGATGACTCAGTGGATAAATACCAAGAGGCTCAAAGTCCTGAGTTCAGATCCCCAGAACCCAGGGGAAAAGTTAGGCAGGTGTGTCAGCTGCCTGTCATTCCATCGCTGGGGAGGTAGAGCAGGAAATCCCCAGGGAAGCCGACTAGCTCGACCAGCTGGAACCAGCAAACTAGCCTCAACAGGTAGAGTAGTGAGCAGTCAGGAAAGACACTGATGTCATTTT
This sequence comes from Grammomys surdaster, assembly GCF_004785775.1. NCBI lineage: Eukaryota > Metazoa > Chordata > Mammalia > Rodentia > Muridae > Grammomys > Grammomys surdaster. The sequence continues at coordinate 3,045,661 of NW_021620983.1, forward strand.
CAGGCCTCTACATGAACACGTACATACATGCACACGCTACCCCACACTCACATGTGAGCTCACTGACATGCAAACATACACATACATGATGAATCACAGCCAACAAACCCCATACGTCTTACTTTTAAACTTACAAGTATGATGAGTGTAGCCTTGAGACATTGACGCGGGGCGTGTAATTTTGTACGTTAACAGTGCCTCTGTCCTGTGCGAGAGGGCATGCTCAGCTTGGTGCAGGGTTCCTCTGCTTCTCGTGTTTGTCTATCTGCTGTTAAGAGACACTTGGGGTCATACATACAGCCTTTATGACAGGAGTCTTTCACTTCAATGCGGTTCCCAAGGCTAATTCACACTGTAGTATGAACCAGTACCTCATCCTTTTACAACAGAATGTAGCTGGGTATGTAGACAGAGCTCATTGGTCCACTTTGGCTGTGGAGCTGATGGGAACAAGGCTACTGGAGACATTCGCGCGCGTGCACGTGCTTGTGCAGGCAGCAGCTTCTCTTGGCTCAGGTGTGAACATAGGAGTGTGTGTCTCACTTAGGCTGTTGCTAAACATTTTTTTAAAAATCACATTTTGGGGAGGAGTACAGCTTAGACACATGCCAGGCAATCACCCCACTGTCACGTGGCAACCTCCCCACCCTCGCGCCGCAACTACCCCACCCACACACCACAACCACCCCGATGTCACACGGCAACCACCCCACCATCATATGGCAACCACCCCAACGTGATGCGAATCCCCAGTCCCTTTTGTGTTTAATTTCATTTTTAATTTTGAGGCTGCCATGCTGAGTGCTCAAGTTGGCCTTGAATTCGCTCCGGATTAAGGTTTTGAAACAGGGTCTCCCTTTGTAGTCCAGCTTAGCCTTGAACTCTTGAAGTTCCTGACTCAGCTTCTGAGGTACTGCGGTGACAGTGGACCCTGACCCCCCAAGAACTTACACTTTTTATTAAATGAATATTGCATGACACTCAACTGCAGAGTTCCTGGGAAAGGAACACGCATGGAATAGACAACCTTGAAAATTAAATGAAACCTTCCTAAATGTGGTGTGTACCTTTTTATGGGTGCATAGTCATTGTCTGTAGTGTTGATTCACGATGATAATTTCTTTAGCTTCCTTTATGTTTCTTGACTGTATTCACATGTAATTTCTCCCCCCCCCCGGGGTGTGTCCCTCTCCCCCCACTTCCTTCTGCTTTCATGTCATATTTACAAACTTCATTTTATGTTTTTATGCAAAATCCAGGACCCACAAATGAGAGAAAATACGCGATATTTGTCTTCCTGAGCTTGGCTAATTTTGTCTAATATTTAAAATAATTTGATTCTGGCAAGACGGCTCCATGGGTAAAGGCGCTTACTGTGGAAGCTGGCTGACCTGAGCTCAATCCTGGAACCATGTAAAGCTGGGGGGAGACGACTGACTCCACGCGTGTCCTCTGACACCACGTGTGTGCCACGGCACTTGTGCCCTTGCCAAAACAATAATAAATACGTGATCTATTAATTAACGATTTTCAGTATTATTATTAAAATTAAATTTTAATTTTGAATTGACAGTTTTAACCGTCAGTTCAAGATAGCCTAGAGTCATTGGTAAAGAATCTCAATTTTGAAGGGTTGTTCAGATCATCTTGGCCGTGGGCATACTTGTAGGGGGTTGTCCTGATTGTTAATAGATATAAGAGGACCTAGTCCACTCTGGGTGGCACCATTCCCTGGGCTGATGGTCCTGGGCTGTGTAAGGAAGCCAGATAAGCATCATTCCTTCATGGTTTCTGCCTTATGACCCTGCTTGAATTCCTTCTGTGACATCTCTAATGATGGACCATAACCCGTGAGCTAAAATAAACCCTTTCCTTCCTTAAGTGGCTTTTGGTTCTGCTGTTTGTCAGTAACAGAGAGGAACTAAGAATGTAAAATGTTCCAGGCTGTTCTCTCCAAGAAAAACTGAATGGTGGCCTCAGCTTCAAATTTATTTCATGCTGTGTTTAGAAAAATTTATCTCGGGCTGGTGAGATGGCTCAGTGGTTAAGAGCACTTACTGACTGCTCTTCCGGAGGTCATGAGTTCAAATTCCAGCAACTACATGGTGGCTGGCAACCATCCGTAATGAGATCTAATGCCATCTTATGGGGTGTCTGAAGACAGCTACAGTATACTTACATATAATAAATAAATAAAAAAGCTCTGGGCTGGAGCAAGTGGGGCCGGAGTGAGAGGGAGAGGGGAAGGGAGCAGGGGAAGGAAAATTTATCTTAAGAGGCTTAGCCAGATTTACCTGCTGCACCCCAGGGAGTGTCTTATCAGCCAAGCATCGAATACTTTGGAAAGCTACTGGGACAGGGAAGTCTCTAGATCCTGTGAGGCATCAGACAACTACCACAGTGTTCCCCGCCCACTTACTAGGCAACCATAAACACAACAGCCAGAGGAGAGCCTATGGCCTCAAAGCGTGTCTTCTATCTTGAGCATTTATGAGAAGCCACTGACCCGTAGAGAGCAGACATCCGATGGCCAGGTAGAAACCTTAAAAAAGAAACAGTAATTATTTACCATTCAGTTATTTTACGTGTTTACTTCAAGAAATATCGATCGACAGACAGTGGAGCAGTGAGCCAGGCAGTCGCTCTCCCACCGTGAGGAAAGCTCCTCTCTACCCTTCGTGGTCCGTCCTTATGCATATGCATGTAGGCACCCCTGGAGGCCGGAGTGTTGGGTGCCCTGGAGCTGGAGTTACAGGTGGCTGATTGCTGCCTGATGCAGGTGCTGGGGACTGAACATGGGGTCCGCTGGAAGAGCAACAAATGCTTTTAACCACGGTGCCACCTCTCCATGTCTTCTGAGTATCTTTTAAAATGCTTTTTAAAAAAGTTATTTATTTTTATTTATATGAGTACACTGTAGCTGTCTTCAGACACACCAGAGTGCATGGAATCCCATTACAGATGGTTGTGAGCCACCATGTGGTTGCTGGGAATTGAACTCAGGACCTCTGGAAGAGCAGTCAGTGCTCATAATGGCTGAGCCATCTCTCCAGCCCTTAAAATGCTTTTTGACTTTCTATATCTTGTGTATGTGAAGAATGAATGTCCAACTCTTAATAGATTTTGTCTTTTATTGAACTGGAATAGTACTGTGTGTATTATTCATGGGTACAGAACACCTATGAAATATGCGCTTTAATTTTTTTTGCTAAGTTTTGTCAAGAAAGTATTCAACTTCTTTATGTCTTAAATGTGAAATATGAAGAACATACCCTTGTCCAAATAAAAATGATGATGATACATGCTTCAGAAACAGTTTATGATCATGGAAGGGGAGAAGAGACATAGGAGAAAATCCAGAGACAAAAAAGAGAAATTCAGGGGACAGAGTGATTTAATATTGCAGAAGGAAGAACCTGATTAGGAAAAACGGAGAGGTACTAGACAGAGGGAGAGCCTGAGAAATGGAGGAGGAGAAAAAGAACAAATTTAAAGCTGGTGCTGGGAGACACGGGTGTGAGATGTGAGGTGAAGTTCCCATGGTGCCTTGCTCTCCGGTACACTGTTCACTGCATGTGCTGCTTGCCTCAGCTGCTCTCCTCCTCTCAGCTGCTCTCCTCTTCTCAGCTGTTCTCCTCCCCTCAGCTGTTCTTTCCCTCAGCTGCTTTTCTCTCCTCAGCTACTCTCCTTCCTTCAGCTGCTTGTTCTCCTTCTCTCAGCTGCTCTCCTTTCCTCAGCTACTCTCCTCCCCTCAGCTGCTCTCCTTAGCTGTCCTCTCCTCTCCTCAGGTATCCTCTCCTCCCCTCAGCTGTCCTCTCCTCCCCTCAGCTGCTCACTTCCTCTCAGCTGCTCTCCTCCCTTCAGCTGCTCACCTCCTCTCAGCTGCTCTCCTCCCCTCAGCTGCTCTCCTCCCCATCTCCTCTCCTCCCCTCAGCTGTCCTCTCCTCCCCTCATCTGCTCTTCTCTCCCCACCTGCTCTTTTATCTTCAGCTGTTCTCTCGTCAATTGCTCACTCCTCAGCTCCTCTTTTCTCCTCAGCTGCTCTTTCCTCAGTTTCCCACTCCTTAGGACTAGCCTGCTTCACAGAAGTCCCTCCTTCCCGCCCACATGTCATTACTGTTGCCCTCCAACATACAAAACAGCTGGTTGCATTTGTTCTGTCTTTAGCACACAAGAGACAGCTGGTGGTGTTGCTGGTGTGGCTTTGAATCTTAGCTTTACCACTATCCACTTAGCTGTGGCGCGGGCAGACTCTGATCTTTAAAATGACAGCAGCCGTGGCATCTGCTAGAACATCGCCACAGATTAAAGAATCGATGCCGAGCTTTTTATTGGGCTTAGCACGCAGTGCTTAGTCATGAGCTGTCACAGAAGCTGTTGGGTGTTGGGGGAGGGTGGTTTGGACTGTGCCTTCCATCTTTGGCTCTCTGCTCATCGAGTCTGGAAGCTCAGTCTGCCTTAGAGACCTGTGACACAAACACAACTGTATTTGCTCATCTGCAAGGCCAAGTTGGGACTAATAATAATGGGTTCTGACATCGCCTGAACTGTGAGCATTTTAACCTCACGCCGACACGTACCTGGTGGCGGAAAAAGCTTCCTGGTTCCGGAACGTTGACAACTCAAGGCAAATGGGTTTAGTAAACACAGCGGAGGTGGGTGAGCTGTGTCCTTCTCCCCTCAACCCCTCTGAAAACCAGAAGGAAGGACTTAGGACTCTGGCTGACACAGGATCCCTTCTGCCCGGTCCTTGTCTGTCCTTGCCACAGCACGATGAGTAAAAGTTTACGTGTCTGTGAGTGACTCACTGCTTTTGATTAGTTGCTGGCAAGGTTCCCTTACACTGATCTGAGTTTTGCTTTGATCCTGGATCAATATGGGGAAATAAATTCATATTCTCTCTCTCTCTCTCTCTGCTTTAAACCAGTAGCTGCTCATTTCTGTGAAACGTGTTTAAGTACCTCTCTTCATTTTCTCTCTACAATGCAGCATTTTCTAGTCTTTACTGAAATTCTCCAGATTCCCAGTGTCCTTGTGTCCTGACATCTGCAGCCCCAGTACAAGCTCCTTTGTCTGTTTGTCTCGAAGCCTCATAAAATATGGCTCCTACAGTGCTGTCACTTTCCCTTCTGTGAGGTCCCATTCATTCCAGCTCTACATGGTGGTCTCAGCTTTTCAGCAACTACAGTCCCGTGACTGTGAATTATATTTGGGGGGATCATATATGTGTCATTCACACTAGGTCACTGGGGAAGGCGCAGGGGCACAGTTTACCACCAGGCACGGGCAGCTGGGGCAAAGCAGTGACGTCTCAGGCTTAAGCTGGTGATGTCTTGGTATACAGGGATGCATGAACATTATATTAGTTGTCTATTGTTGAGATACAAACCCCAGGCTGCAAACTTATAAAGAAACGAGGCCTGTTTAGCTTCCACTATCTGGGGTGTAAAGCATGGTACCAATACACACTTGGTTGGTTGAGGATTCCTTCTGCTACATTACATCACAGTGATGAGAGAATACAGTGAAGAAGGAACAGGGTAGGGAGGAACGTCCTGCTCTTCTGAAACAATCACGGCCTGAGAACCAAGCAAGCTTCCACCAGAACTACCTTAGTTCCCCCCTGAGTGGGCACCCAGGTAACCTAATTGTCTTCCACTAAACTCCACCCCTTGAAGGTCTCACCACTTGTGAGCCTAGTCAAGCTTCCCACATGAGTGCTAGGACTCTAGATAAGTCACTTCCAACCACAGAGCTACTCCATGTATGTTACCTTTGGATTTTAATACTAGTTGTTTGTATTCACCCCCTGGTGCCCTCTGTGGAATGCTTGGGAGGTTGGGTTTTTTTTCTGATGGTGTGAGCTTTAGTGTTAACCTTATTTCACCTTCTGGGAGGCAGGCTTTAGAGGTAAAATGGGAACAGATTCTCAACGACTTCTACAGTTGGGCTCTAAAATGTCTCAGAAGAGCAAGGACAGGCATCTGAGGATGCCTTCTCAGGAAGCTGCATGGCATTCTCTTTGCAAAAATCTTCCCATTGCAGACAGTAGGTGCTACGTGCAGACTCATGTGCAGAGATACTGGCTAAAGAAGGCAGCAGCTGACAGGCACCGCTGTAGGAAAGAAAGGTCAGGCTGAAAACGGGAGGAGGAGACATTGTAAAGCTCTATTGATCTTTACCTTTTTATGTGTCTGAGCGTGTGCATGTATGGATGTGCACCATGTGTACAGAGCCCACAGAGGTCAGAAGAGCGCACCAGGTCTTCTAGAACTGGAGTCACAGATGGCTGTGAGCTGTCATGTGGGTTCTGGGAACTGATCCCAGGTCCTCTGCAAGAGCAGGAATCATTTGCAACCACTGAGTTATCTCTAGTTCCCCTGAACGCTTCATTGCAATGTTCAGAAGTAAGTGCATTTTGTATTGCAACCCAGTGTACACGCACGTGTGTACAGGTTAGCGTGCACAAATGCATTTCTCAAAAGAGTAACTGCTACCTCCCTCTCTCTCCTCGTTCCTCACTTTTCCTGTTCCTGTCTCACTCAGTCAGGTCTTTTCTATCTTATCCAAAGGGTTCGGGTCACATTGCCTATGCGGCTGTAAGGTGGTTGTCCATGGTCCTGGCCTGCGTGCAGACGCTCCGTGATGGTGTTAACCAGTGGAAAGTCAAGAATCTGCAGTGGTGGCCATGGGTGGGATCCAGGATCATATCCTTATGCACGGGAGCTTGCTCCCTGAGGACACCAGCAGAACACATTGGTTTTACGGGTGGAGCAGTGTAGCGCACTGGTTTCCGGGAGGGGCTCCCATAGGAGGAGGTAAACACTGTGCAGCTGCAGTTCTGCAATCTCCGTATCTCTGTCACACAGCAACTACTTGGCAAGAAATATTCCACGATGGGCCTTTTAAATTAAAGATTCAGACCAGAGGCTGTTATTACTATGTTGATTTATGTATATCGGTTCTTGTATCATTCACCTCAAAACTATCCTTCTTGGGCAGAGATCTCAGGCTACTCAATCACTTCCCTCTGTCTTGGCTTACAGACAATCGGTAGGCGTTTTCTAGTGTGGTTTTTTCGGGGAGGGGTCCTTGTAGGTATTTCATCATCGACAGTAATAGAATCTGGGAAAAAGTTAGATCACCTTTTGTGTTTTAACTTAAGTCAGTGTAAAAAGATCTAAATTTTAAGGTTTTTTTTTTAAAAGCAGAGTTAAATATGATGTTTCCCTATAAAATTATAAAAACGGCTTTGGAAATAGATGGCCAGGGGTTAAGCACTAAAACTAATTTTGAGACTTTAGGATTAATCTGTAAAATGTTCTGAGTTCCTGTTTCGACGCTTATAAACCTAGTGCCTCCTGGGGCTAGAGCTCAGCTGTCCAATATTTATTTGCCCAGCAGGTGCAAAGTTATGGTTTAATCTTCATACAGTCAGAAAGCAGTAATAAGCCCTCTGAGAGAAGCTAATAGCCATGCATATATACATGCACACATACATACACATACACGTACATATCTCCTGGTGTGTGTAGGTTGGTAGAGAAATAAATATTTTGGCTTGACTTTTGTCATAGAAGATATATGTGTGTATATATATATGCATTTGAGTATTATATTATAAATATCTTTTATATGTATCTAGTTCACATGTTTGTATGTATTTATGTATGTATGTACATAAATTCAGTTCCATTTCTTCTCTTTTGGCTCTTATATTTGTTTCATGAAATTTAGAAATGTGTATTTGATTCCTGAAGTGAATTCATCCATTACAATTTAATTGTCAGTGTGAACATGACCTATCTAGATAAACTAATTGAAAAAACATATTGGGTTTCTTTTTCTTTCTTTCTTTTCTTTTTTCGGATAGCAAATGATGCTTACACACTGGTCTGTTGAGTGCTGGACCCCAAACATAAACCAGAATGTAAATTATCCATAATGTGCTTAAATTGTTTCTCTTCCTGATACAAATGGAGCTTTGTTTCTGAGTCATTAACATTTAACTCATTAACCCTCATTAACATTTAAATCAGAAAACTAATCTCAAGGGGAATAAGATTTTGTAACATTCTCATTGGTGTATTTGCAGTTATTTTATTAAATATACATTAATAAAATTCCCCCGAAAAATCATTCATCAGTTTCTTTTGATGTAACATAACCATTGCATACATGTGTGTGTGTGTCTGTCAATATATCACATAGTATTGATCTGAAAGTTGTTTGTGTTACATGGCTTCAGTAGGATGGATGAGAAGCCATTTCTTATTGTCTGGCCAGTATTTTTCCACTGTCTGCGCTTGCTGGCCACACTCAGGCCTTGCTGTTTCATTGAACAATCACCTCTATTGTGGAGACAACAGACCTGGGTCTTGCTGTGATGATAAGGTACAAGTTGAAGTGCAGAACTCAGAAGGATTCTGTTTAGGGACACAGGGCTTGTGGTAGAAGCTAGTTCCAGCTGGTTCTGAGTGACCTTGGGATCCACAGGTAGAACAATATTCATCGTCAACATGATAAACATCTGATTGCTTTGATCCATCAGCTGCCCATGAAATTGGGTTTGGAGGCTCCTGGTTCAAACTCCAGACCGATTTCTTAGCCACTTTGTGGGTAGAAGAACTCTGTTTTCGTCTCTGTAACCCTGACTAACTCTCAAGGGTGGAGGGTGAAGAGGAAATGACTTTTGTTGTCAGTAATACTCTTCACTGTTTACACAGTGTTTGCTGATAGCCGGCAAATTGAGAGAAGGAACGTGACCACAATGTCTTTATCATCAAGGTCAGTGCTATAGTTTGGGTCTTAAATGGGCCCCAAGACCCATGTGCGGAAGGCTTGCTCCCCAGTCTGTGATCTATTGTGAAGTAGAGAAGCCGACAGTGGGGCCTAGTGGAAGTTAGGTACTTGGTCTACCATGGAGGGGCAGTTGGTGTCCCAGCCTCTTCTTGTCCTCTTTGCTTTCTGTCTGTGATGATACACGCGGTTCCTTCCTTCACACAGTCCCACTGTGATTTACTGTGGCGTCACAGGTCCAAATGCAGCAGAACTTGCCGTTACTGTTAACTTGACTACCTCAGGCATTTTGTCACAATGACAGAAAGACGCCTAGCATACCCCGTCATTTGCCAGGGGACTCTCAGTTCCTATGTGTGGTTGAACCTTGTGTCATGGGTTCTAATCTAGAGTCTTATCAGCCAAGATCTTGACAGCTCACACCCTTGAGTTTTTGCTCTTTTATCTCAGAGAGCAGAAGGTTGGATCTTATCTGAGTCTCCTTGGAGGTTTAACACTTGAGTGTTACACAGCCCAGAGCTATGAGAGACAGGTTCTCTTCCCTGTAATGATGAGTAGATGGCTGTCTGGAGGGAAGAGATTGCTGTGTTCATGGATGCTGGCCCATGCTGTACTATGATGAACTTTAGTGTTTCTTAACATAGGCCAGACATTTCTCCTGGCCTTTGTAACCTCTCTAGGCAAGGCCAAGGTAGAAGTTTGGTTTGACATTCCCATGCTTGAACATATTGAACATATTCTCTCTCTCTCTCTCTATCTCTCTCTCTCTCTCTCTCACACACACACACACACACACACACACACACACACACACACACACACAACTTCTCAACATTGAGTTTGACGTAGACAGGTTTCTTAGACTGAAATATGAGCAGAGCTACAGCTATTGCATATTTTCCCTACATATTAATATTAATTAATCCATATTATTTGCTTCTGTGTCCTGGCCCTTGTTTTCTTGTCTCCTACCTGAAGGAATGTTCTAACACTGTTACTGGGAAAGACCACTGGACTCTGCTGCATCCCCTTGTAAAGAGAAAAACTTCCCCAGAGCTTCATTCACTCTTGAGTCCGTCCGCACTCAGGGAATGAAGTCTCTGTCAGCAACACTCTCTAGTCAGCATGAGCTCATTCTGCAAGTCAGCATGGGAGAGCATTGGGTGGATGTCCGACTTGCTGAATGACAGCTTGCCGGTGATTTAATATGTTATGCTTCACTTATGTCTTAAGACATCTTTAAAAAGGAGGAGATGTGAGAAAACACGACTTCTCTTTACTCTTGGCTAAGACAGTGAGATTTACACACTGGCTTTGACCAGAGCACTGAAGGTGGTTTCTGGGAGACAGAAACAGCTTCGGGGGCAAATATTTTAGAGGTACAAAGAAAAACGCTTCAAACTTGAGTAGGTGGCTACCAGAAGTGGAGGTATGGGTTAGTGTACTGTTAGGTTTTCAGGGCCTCAAGTTGGGTGTGGGGAGGTTAGTTCTGGGGTTCACCCAGTGTGGAGTTTCTGCTACACACCATTGAGAGGTTTCGAGGGTCTTCCTTCCACAAGTGTTTCAAATGAGTTTGAAGCAAGTGTCTCTGGTGGCTTCATTTTCTTCCAAGGTAATTAGAAAAGAGGTCCTGATGTTGAGTTTCCTCTGACACTGCATGGTGAACCCCTCGGGTCTTGCTGGATGACTCAATTGTCCAGAGAGGCTGTGTTCCTGCAGATTATTGGCCTCTGGGTGAAGATTAAATTTGTAAAATAATTAAACTCAAATCACTTCTTTTTATTTGTACTTCTCATGATTGTCCTATGAAGCAAACTTTTCCTTTTCCTTTGTTTTAAAACTTTTTTTTTTGTTGTGCCTTAAGATGATGAAGAGGCCATTGTCTAGTTACCAAGTGGCTCTGAGGGAGTTTCTGACTGGAGAGTCCCTTTCAAGTTGAGAGAATGAACAGATGTAGAGAGATAACTTCAGTTTCATTTTGGGTTTTGAGACAAGCTTTCACACTGTAGCCTAGGCTAGGCTCAAAGCCATGGCAATCGTTCTGCCTCAGACTCCCAAGTACTTGGATTACAGGTGTGAGTCACCACCAGCTTTTTAGAGAGCTGACTGTAACAGCAGGGCTGAAAAAGTCTGGGTGTGTCTGAACTAGCTGAATTCTGCAAGCAGTGAAAAGTGAGCCTGTTTGAGGTGCCAGTCATGCTGGTATTGTGGCTGAGCCTGAATCATATTGTACTTCTAAAACAGTGAGAGACGAAAAGTCTCTCCGTTCCGTTGTATTAGTGTTCAGTGTTGTTCTGCTACAGAGACTTCAAGAATTTTATACAAAAACACACTGGACCGTCTCCCACCGAAAGGTTGAACGTGTTGTTCATTGCACACTCTTGGGGTGTGTTCATGTTGAACCTAAGATCGCTTTTTGCTGCTTGCTGAGGGCTCAGTCACTTCTGAGAGAAGGAGACAACTTTAATCATGCTGTCTCACATTTATGACAGGCTTTCAAGTTCACAGAAAGATTTCACAGTTTATCTTCTTGTCCGTCTCAGCAGCCCCGTGAATTAGGTGTGGCAGGCGTTATTAACACTTTCATTAGGCAGTAAACTTAGAATTGGACAGAACATCTGACCAGCCCTCTATTAATTAGTATTTATATTCTAACATCCCCCGGAGGCGGCAGAGTGAGAAAACTAATCGCACATAAGCTCCACTCCCCCAACTTTTTCGTAGAAGTTGATTGTCAGTCCAAACTGTCTTGCAACCCTAAATCTCATGCCTTATTTACTGACTTAGAAAATGGAACGTTACCTGTGGGAGATCCCCAACGGGCAGTTGACTAAAGCCCTGCCATGAAAGGGATTTTGCAATAGGAGGCTTTGCCTGTCAGGCAGGATGAGTGGAATATTGTTCATCTGCCCCACTTCACCCCTCCCTTCCCCTGTCTGCAGCCCCACAGCCACGAGGCTACAAGCATTGGTCTTGTCCGTTCTAGTGCAGAGCCTTACCAAGTCTCACTATAGTGGTTCTAGGCCTTTGTGCTCGTCTTCTGGCCTCTTGTTCCTGTCACCTTTTGAGTGCTGTCAAAGCTTGAAGCTCATTGAGAACTCAGCATTTTCCACGGGCTGTATTGGTGCACCTGAGTCCGGGTTCTCTCCCTACAGGACCGGACCTCAGCCACACACTTGGTTTGCATGTCCCAGCCAAGGTGCTGGGCTTCTTGCACTGGAGCACCTTTCACAGCTGTTGGCTCTGCTGCAGTGATCTTGCATCCCCTTTCTGTGTTTCCTCCTTGGGAAGCCTTTTCTGACACTTGCCGTCTGTATCTGCCACGTGCGCCTGCGTCTGCCCTGTGCGTCTGCCCTGTGCGCCTGCCCTGTGGGTCTGCCGCATGCGTCTCTATTCAACATCTCCAGACCCCACCATGGGAAACTTCACAGAGGGCTTCCTAAGGGTGAGACCTGAGTTGTAGCACTCAGGCTGGACTCATGTGGAGAATTAACAGTAAACAAGGTTGGATGTTCCGTGTTTCCTAATCACTTCAGCCACATACTCAGGCCTCAGTCTGCACAGACATTTTCCTGGCTTCCCAAAGATGTCATTTTCAAAGGAGTGGCGTTTTTGTGTTCTGGTATTTACAAAAAAGTATTTTCTGGGTCAGAAGTCTTCTTCCTGAAGAACTATGACAGAAATCTGTAGCAAGTGAGAGACCTGTTTCTCTTCTTTTTACAAGTGATTGAGTCGATGAGGGCGGGCCATGGATTCTGGGGCTCTGCTCTGTTAGAGGAGCATCGACTTGCGGTTTTGTTGTACTGAGACGGCTCAGTTTGGTCACTGCCTCATATTTGTTGAAAGAGTCTACAGCATTAATTCCCAGACTTTCCTTCAGGGTTGTGCTTCATAACTCTGTATAACTCTCTTTGTAGTCACTAGTATGTAGGAAATAATTTCTGAGCCGTGTAGAGAGACACTGCCAAGGACAACATGTCTCAACTGTAGCCTTTGGTCTTCATCAGCGTGCCAGGTACTTCTGAGTCACGTTGAAGCTTCGATGCTCTTCCAGCCTGGGTTAGCAGTCTGAAGGCGTCTATTTTCTGCTCCATAGAAACTATCATTTTGGGGATGGGGTTATATCTTAGTGGATCTATAGCTTAGTGCTTGCCTAGCATGTTCAAAGCCCTAGGTTCAATCCTTAGCACTGCCAAACCAAATACACATTTATTGATATTAGTATACATGTATATAAATTTTATTTATTCAATGTATGAGTGCTCTGCTGCATATACACCCACCTGCCTGAAGACGGCATCAGATTCCCCTATAGAGAGCCACTATGTGGTTGCTGGGAATTGAACTCAGGACCTCTGGAAGAGCAGCCAGCGCTCTTAACCGCTGAGCCATCTCACCAGCCCAATATTAGTATATTTACAAAACAAAACCTTATTATTGATTCTTTGTGAGTTTCACATCATGCACCCCAGTCCCACTCATCTCCCCCCTCCCCGCTTGTATCTGCCCTCTGTCTTTGCAACCTCCCTCCAAAAGAAAACACACACACACACACACACACTAATAAAAATAAACAAAACAGAGCATAGAAAATATCTCACTGTAGAAGCCATAGTATGTCACAGTGTGTCCTGCAGAATGTCCCGCTGTCCACACATCTTCAATCGCGAATGGTCATTGCAATGAGTCATTGGTCTAGTTCAAGGTCTCTGGCTTCTGTGACGCCATCAATATTCTTAGATCCCCACCGGGACTCCTTTGGGTTATCCTGTTGTTGTCCAGCCTCATGGAGATCCTTCAGTTTTGGGTCAGCAGGACTGGCTCTTTCATGTGCCCCATCAGTTCACAGATAATACAGATTTTGCAGTGGGCCGACTCTGGATCTGGGCCTGGGTGGTAGCTGAGCTCATCAGCCCACAGGTTCTCCCTCATCCGACCACCAGGGGGAGCTCTATAGCACGGCTCTAGGTAGGCCACTCAATGCTACCATCACCAGGAGGCAGGGTCAGCTTTCCTGCTGGCCTCAAGGCCAGCTCACGTGTACCCACGCCTCCAGAGCTTCTCTAGGCAGTCCAGTCAAGGCATGGGGCCCACTCTCCCAAGTGCTGCAGCCTGTGAGGGGCTGGCCAGTCCTGCACAGGCCCTGGACATACACGTGGTTCTGGGTGGCTGGCCAACCCAGAGACTTCCCGATGGTCTCTATCTAGTGGTAATATGCGACACCAACTCCTGCTGCCACATAGTCACTGACCCAGACAGAGCCCTCAGAGCAGCAGCACAGGCCAGGACTTTACCAGGTGGTGGGATCGGGGGCGTGGCTGCTCACAACAGGCTATTCCTCTACTGCGTGGTGTCTCTAGTTCTATCTCCCTCTACAACGCTGAAACGGCTGTTCTTTTCTCTCATCTATCTGCCCACTACTCGCTTGCATATAGTAGTGGCTCTCGCTGCAGACTGGGTGACCTATTCAGTGTTGTGTGGCCTCTAGGTGTCCCATGAGGCATGGCGGTGGGTGGGTCTATGGAGATATTCCCCTCCTCCAGGGAATCCTGCGGAGGCAGGCAGGTCTCTGGACCTCTCTCCCTGCCTGCACCCCACGGCTTGCAGTGGGAGGGTCTCTGGATGTCTTAGTCCTCCGCCGGTGCTACTTTTGTGTGGCGGCAGGCAGGGGTCTGTAATGGAGTGGAGGGCATCTTTCCCTACTCAAGATGTGTGGCATGGCTGTCAGCAGGTCTCTGGGTGTCTCCTGATTTTACTTTTAGCCTTCACTGCCATCAGTACAGCCCTGGGATACTGCGATGACCTTCTTGTCGCTAACCTCAGCACAGCAGCCAGAGGTTCCAGCTCAACGCCAGTCAAGGCGTATTAGTATTTTTTAAAAAAGTATTTCTATCTGTATGTGTTTATACGGTGTGTTCCCATGCATGCGTGCGAGCGAGCGAGTGAGCGACCGAGAGACAGAGAGCTCACACGCTGAGCGAGCAAGCAAGCGAGCAGTACCTATGGAAGCCAGGAGGGGGCACCAGATTTCCTAGAACTGGAGTTACAGATAGTTGGATGTGAATCCTCAGTCTAGTGTGGGTGCTGGGAGCCAAATTCTGGTCCTCTGTAAAAGCAGGAGATGCTCTTAACCACCGAGCCACCTCTTTAGCTTCATAGTAGTATTTTTAAAGTTAGGAATTAGGAGTTAGTCTCTGTAATATGAAAATAGGGCAATGAATAGAATTTGTGGGGTAAAGGGTCTCTCTCTCTGCGAGCCGGATGACGCGAGTTAGATTCTTGGAACTTACAAGGTGGAGGGAGAGAACCAACCCCCACAAGTTGTTCTCTGACCTCCACGGCATCCCCGCAAATAAATAAGTAATAAATAGATAAGATAATAGATTCTATGTGTATATTTTAAGATCATTTTATTTCCTGGTTTTCTTTTTTTAAATTTTAAAAAATTTTTAGTCATACTCCTTTGTCGGTGTTCCATTGCTGTGAAGAGACAACGTGACCACAGCATTCGTATGAAATAAAGCTTTTAACTGAGGCTGGCGTAGTCTCAGAGGCTTAGTCCAGGATCCTCAATGGTGGAGGACTGCATATTTGTATACACATGCCTGGTGTCCAAGAAGGTCAGAAGAGGGTGCAGGATGCTCAAAGTTGGGGTTACAGTTGATCGTTGTCCACCATGCAGCTGCTGGGGATTGAACCTGGGTCCTCTGCAAGAGCAACAGGTGCTCTAAACCACTGAGCCACTTCTCCAACCATGTTTTAAAGTATTCAGTGTATGTGAGTGTGTGTGTGTGTGTGTGTATGTGTGTGTGTGTGAGGAGTGTATGTATTGTATGAGTGTGTGTATGTGTGTGAGTGTATATGTGAGAGTCTTTGTGTAGTGTGTGTATGTGTGTGAGTGTATATGTGAGAGTGTATGTGTGAGTGTGTGTATGTGTGTGAGTGTGTATGTGAGAGTGTATGTGTGTTTGTGAATAAACATGTGAGAGTGAATGTGTTTGAGAGAGTATGTGTGTATATGTGTATGTGAGTGTGTGTGTGTGTGTGTGTGTGTGTGTGTGTAATGGAGACAATGTTTGGGTCTGATTTCATTTACTTATCTGTGATGTCAGGGTTAACTAGAAAGCCATCCTTCCCTGCCTGGGATCCTGGACTGTGTGAGTGGAGAATGGGACTGAGCAGCCATTCCTGTCCTCTCCCTGACGGTGCCTGAGCTCTGCCACTGCAGCAGGAAGGGCACCTAGGGCCCTGCAGACCGTGGGAGCTGGCCTCCATTTCATGTTGAAGTCACCTCATAATCCCATGACATCGGTAGCCAATGGGGAGCCGCTGAGCCGGCTCTTCCCGTTGGAGAAATCACTGCTGCGCTCTTCTGCTTTTGAGGGGCCACCACCATACTCACCTGTGCCTATGATTTCTGGCCCGTGTATTTAGGTATTTAGTATCAGGACTACAATATTGGCCTTTGTTTTGTTTGGTGTTTTTCCTTCCTATTATACAGACTTTCAAATTTCCACCCTGTGTTCGGCCCAGGTCTTTGTAGCCTGGAGGGGTCTAGGTGGCTGTCATGGTCGTGTGGTTGTTATTTCTTGCAACAAATATACTGAACGTGGAGACGGAATCACAGTATAGGAACAGATAAGGCATTGTTTTCATTTGCTTTTTTGTTTTGAGGCAGAGTATTCCAGTCTGGCCTTGAACTCACTACCCCGCTGCCTTGGACCCCTGAGTGTAGGATGGCCAAATTCAGCTTCACTGTTCACATTCCAAGATCAAACACCTCTTGACAATTAAGAAATACTTCATTGGCGAGGCATGGTGGCTGCGCTCACAATCCTAGTACTGACAAAGCAGAGGCAGGAGGATTAGAAAATCAAGGCCATCCTTGTCTACATAGTAAGTGGGAGGCTTAGCCTAGGCTACATGAGACCCTGTCTCAAAAGTCCAAAGCCAACTAAGAACTGCATTCCTTTCCTTGTGAGTTACACTAGCTAGAATGTTCCACAAAGCCATGATGAAGGAAGGTCGATTTTAATGAGATATAAATAGGTGGTTGATTTTAATGAGATATAAATAGGTGTTTGAAGAGGATGTTTTGGAGTTAAGAGTTGCTCAGAGAATGACTAGCGTGACCTCTGCACTGCCTCCCAGATGCTGAGATACCAATACTCCAAACCAGCCTTACAAAGGGTCTAGAGAGCGCCGGGGGCCTTAGTTACTTATCACTCTGTCTGTTGTTTCCTCAGACTGCCTTTTCAAGGTGTGCCCTATGAATCGATACTCTGCCCAGAAGCAATACTGGAAAGCCAAGCAGGCGAAGCAGGGAAACCACACTGAGGCCACCTTGCTGAAGAAGCTCCAGGTAAGTGCGGCCATCTTCCTCCTGAGAGGAGCGGAAGAGGCAGCCAGTGTCAGCAATTTCAGATTTTCGGATAGACCGCAGGCGTGGTGCACAGGCAGGTCCTTTCAGTTGCAGGCCGTGCCTGCTTACTTCCCAGCACGTGGACAGCACATCCCCACGGTTATTTTTTTAAGGTGTGCCAGACTAATTCTAAGCTTCTTACCAAACTGAAAATGAATTAAAAATCTCTGACTAGTAAATATAAATATATTTTATTCTACCAAGTACTTATTTTTTTTTGTAATAGACTATGGAGAAAATAAAGGATCTTTTTTGGAGGGGGGGTGTTAGTTTGACTGAATATGAATTTGTCTTTTATCACTTAAATGCCAGCCACTCTCAGAATTGAAAGTTTTTTTTTTTTCTTGAGGTTTTAATTAACCCACTCCCCCAATAGTTTTATGTTTACAAGTTCCACGGAGTCTTCTGCTTAGCTGAAACTCACTCTATAGAAACAAAAGACCCAAGACAGGTTTGGCTGAATTCAGCATAGACTGCAAAGTTGTGGTACATGGGGCACTGGAATCTGGGTGCTCTCAGTAACAGAAAACTTTCTTGCTGGGCATGGTGGTGCCTGTCTTTAATCCCAGCACTTGGGAGGCAGAGGCAGGTGGATCTCTGAGTTCAAGACTAGCCTGGTCTACAGAGTAAGTTCCAGGACAGCCAGGGCTACTTGAAGAAACTCTGTCTTGGTCCCTCCTCTCCCCCTAAAATGTGCAAAGTTACCACCTTATATTATATCATTTAAGTCTTGCCCCTCGCCCCATCCCGCTCTCCGGCGATGCAGCCAGTCTGAATTATTCTTGTTACTGAGAATGCACTGTAAGCCATCCTTTCTGCCTGCCGTGTTTCCCCGCTGAACACTCGGATGCTCTCTCGTAGCATGCCGCAGAGCTGGAACAAAAACAGAATGAGTCAGAGAACAGGAAACTTTTGGGAGAAATCGTGAAGTACAGCAACGTTATACAAGTAAGTCTCCATTTTGTCATCAAAGAGGAAAGCATTTTATGGGTGACTTGTCAAATCACTCACATGGCCGTGTACCAATATTTGAGGTGCTGTGTTTGTTCTTTGGTAGGGATGGTAATTAGTATGACAGTTTCAGTAAACACCCATCGTACCACGTATGTATTAAATATGTCTTGCACCAGATCCCCAAGCCCAGAACAAGGGAGATCCATTCAGTGACCTCGGGGTGTGTGCCACACCACAGACAAGACTGTGCAGAAGGATTTCTAAGTCCCATAAGAAGGGAAGTTTTCAAGTTTTACGTTTAACAGGTAGTCTTTGATTGGCTTTCAGTCTTCACTGTCAGTTTGTACACAAACCCTGATTTATCTCTGCTGTGTTCCTTTCTCCTGCTTCATTTGGATCTTTTTGACTTTTTTTTTTAATTTGCTAGTAAGTGCCACACCTTGTTCCAAAAAGAATGTAAGACCTTTTCCAAGAAACACAGCACACTGGGAAATAAAGCCCCAGTCACTGAAGAGGCACTTGGGTAGCTGGATGAGGTGAAGTCAAGGGTGAGGCTTGTTTGGAAAACCTGTTTGGAAAGTTTGGTAAACCTCCAGCCCAGGGCATTTCTGCTGCTGCCTGGCCACCAGGAATGACTTTGTCACTGTCCTGTTAGGGGAGGTCTGCAGTATAGCGTCCATCTGGAGTCTAGAAACACAGCCATTCCCAGAAGTGAGACCAGGAACGTGTTTCTCTTGTGTGCTCATAAAGACGATTCTGTTTAAAGTGGTAAACAATGGCCTCACAGGTTCCTTACAGTAATCGCCACAATGAGGTACTTTATACGGCTGCTTTAAAGAACAATGTCTCCTGATATTTTGTCCTGGACCAATAGCAGTGTGCCAGAGGGCAGAGCAAAGCTGTTCCTCCAAGGGCAGGATGGGCCTCACACTCTTGACTGTGGGACCTCATCTAGTGATAGAGAGAGTGGCTTTCAGCTTGGTGGGGCTGCATACCCCCAAGTAGTCTTCCAGAGAGTGTCCCTTCACAGAGTTCTTGTGACTCCCTTGAGCTTCTTCTCAAGTATTTCAAGTACAAATGTCTGTCTTCTCAGCTAAGGGCTGAGACTTTGACATAGACCACGTAGGTACATACTCAGGCTTGAGTGTGCGTGTGTGTGTATGAGTATGTGAGTGTGTGTGCATATATAAGTGTGCATGACTGGGTGTATGAGTTGTGTTTGTGTGTGAGTGTGCATGTGTGTGAGTGTATATGAGTGTGCACGAGTGTGATTGTACATGAGTGTGTGTTTGTATATGCGAGTGTGTATGTTTGTGTGAGTATGTGTGCAAGAGTGTGTGTTTGTGAGTGTGCATGAGTATGTGTGTGAGCATATGAGTGTGTGAGATGTGCATGTGTGAGTCTGCATGAGTGTGAATGTGCATGAGTGTGATTATATATGAGTGTGAGTATGTGCTTGTGTATGTGAGTGTACATGGGCATGAGTGTTTAGTGTGTATGTTTGTGTTTGTGTATGTGTGCATGAATGTGTGAATGTGAGAGTGTGTGTAAGTATATGAGTGTGTGTGAGTGTGCATGAATGTGAGTTGTGTTTGTGTGTGACTATGTATGAGTGTGTGTTTGGGTATGTGAGTGTACATGTGCATGAGTGTGAGTATTTGTGTGGATGTGTGTGTGTGTACATGTGAATGAGTGTGTGTGTGTGTGCATGAGTGTGTATGTGCAGATGTGTGTGAATATGTATGAGAATGTGAATGTGAGAGTGTGTGTGAGTGTGCATGTGCATGCCTGAATGTATGAATGTGAGAGAGTGTGAGTATATGAGTGTGTGTAATTGTGTGAGATTTGCATATGTGTGAGTGTGCATAAATATCTGTGTGTGTAAGCCTGGGGTCAGCCTCATCTCTGTTGTTCCTTAGGAGTTACCCCACCTTGTTTTGGGGACGAGATCTCTCATAGGCCTGGCACTAGTGGATTCAGCCAGACTGGCTGCCAGGGAGCCCAGGGACCCGCCTTCCCTGTGTTGCAATAACAAGTGTGTGTCACCTCGTCCTCCTTCCTATTTTGACTTTTTAACTTGGGGGACTGAACTCATGCTTGTAAAGGCAGCAAGTGATCAGTTGAGTTATTTCCCAGACCCATGGGTCTTTGTGCCTTTATTGGTACAAAAAGAACCAAGGGTAGTGCCTTGAGTGTTGCAAGAAAATGATTTTTTTTTCAATTAAAGACTTAGCTTTTACTCTGAAATTACTTCAGCCTCATCTTGTGGGTACTAAAATGACCACTCTCTTCTGAAAGGTTCTGAAAGCAGGCGGGAAGTTTATCTTCATGTTTCTATTCAGTAAGGTTATATCTGGGGAAGACTCTGTCCACAGCATCCATGGAGATGGGAGAGGTGAGGGCTGTTCCTTCTGCATCTGAGAAGTGGAAGGTCAGGTCTCTGTTGACTGTTGATGCCACAGAACAGGAGTTAATGCTGTCTGTGTGCAGAAGTGCTTAGACACGCAGGGTAGGTGTGTACATTCTCTCAGGGGTTTTGTTTGTTTGTTTTTAGTGGATTCTGCTTTTGTGGTTGTACAAGTGTTGGTAATGAGTGGAATCTGGGGGATCTTCCAGGTCATTTTGGAAAGACAGGTTTTAGTCTGTTATTTCTGAGTAGGAGAAGATGTCTTCAGCATCTCCTGGTGTGTCCTTCTCACACAGACAGCATCACCCTTGGAGCAGAACTCAGAGCCGAGGCAAGGAGCAGCTCAGAAAGTTGGTGCTTGTTGAGTCTTAGAATCGGTCACCCGTCTAGTGTCCACCATAAGCCACGACGTGTAGGTTTGTGAGTGTAACTCCTGAGGAGGCCATGAGTACAAGCACTAATATACATCTTCTCCCTGCAGCTACTGCATATAAAAAGCAACAAGTACCTGACCGTGAACAAGAGGTTACCTGCTTTACTGGAGAAGAACGCCATGCGTGTGTCGCTGGATGCTGCAGGGAACGAAGGGTCCTGGTTCTACATCCATCCCTTCTGGAAGCTGAGAAGCGAGGGTGACAATGTACGTGTGTGCAAAGCCAAGAGGGAAATGAACATCATGTTCTTAGAGAACTCAGGAAGTACATACAGAGGCGGGAAATGCAGTCTTCAGCTAGTTAATTCTTAACAATTTAAGGTAGCATATAAAGCAATGGGTTACATTATAGTGTCTTTTGCACACGTGTGACTGTACTTTCTAACACATTTTGCTTTAGCATTTTTTTTTTAACGAGGCTAAATGCATTTGTTTACAGTTTACACCATGCTCAGAAATCACAAGTGAGATGTCAGCTCGAGGTAGAGTCATCTCCAGCCTGAGTATGTGAAACCTTTTTAAAGAGGCAGGCTTGCTTAGACAGGATTGGGGTTGCTTGCAAGGACGAGAACCAGTATGGCTCCTGGCCTTCTGAATGAACAGGAGAACATGTGGAGAGTCATGCCAAAGCTCCGTTCAGTGTCTTCAGAGCCAATTCCTTACAGTGTTGTCATGGGTGTGCAGCATCTGAGGGAAGGGGCTGTGGCATGCTCTCATTGGTGTTGACTGCAAATTGGGCTGTGCAAAAGATTGTGATGTCATGACTGATTACATCAGTGGGTCTCAGCCTTGCAGCTCTTTCATATAGTGCCTCATGCTGTGGTGACCCCCAACCATAAAATTACTTTGGTTGTTACTTCATCACTGTAAGTTTGCGATTATGAACAGTAGTGCAGACATCTGTGTTTTCCAGGGGTTCCAAAAGGGTTCATGACCCACAGGTTGAGAACCATGGGCTTAGGTCTTTTCTACTATTTTGTGGGGAGGGAGGAGTGAAATAATTTCATAGGAACAATGATTTCATCTTATTTACTGAGATGGATCTCACTATATACCTGCCTAACCTGGCACTTGTTATGTGGTTTAGGCTGAGGTCTGACTTGGATTGATCCTCCTACCTCAGTACTAGCTTAGTACTAATACTAAGTACTAAGCACTCAGTACTAATACTAAGTACTAAGCACTCAGTACTCAGTACTAATACTAAGTACTCAGCACTCAGTACTAATACTAAGTACTCAGTACTCGTACAGGCTGCTGGGATTACAGGTATGCACCACCACATCTGGCTAAAAGATTGATATTTTTGTGATAGTCCTTAGCACTTGGAAGATGCTCGATAAAGGCTGGCTCATAAAGTAAAACTCCTTAACAAATGTCACATGAACAATACTTGCCATGTGAGAAAGTTAAAGTGACTGACATGAAAATAAAATTCTCTGTCAGAGTTTTCACAGTAGACACTTTGGTTACATCTTTAGTGTGCGTGGAGGTATTTTGTCTGTTTGAAATGTCTTCCTTTTCTAGAGAATCTCTTTTTCCAGTGAATTTTAAAATGTAAATTCAATTCCACAGGACATGAGCGCCATGATTTATTGGGTTAATAAGTTTTCTGGTGATGTCTTCCTTAGGTAAGGCTTGCTCTGCATGGCATGCAGGAATGTGTTGGTTTCCTTGGAAAGGCAGTGCTCCCCTCCCCCATGAAGTAGATCTGTGCAGTGAGCATGCTGTGTCTTTACTCTGAGTGGGTAGTTAATTACAATCAGCTCTCAATTACTCAAGGGCTAAAATGCAGTTTGTGAACTACGGCCATCTAGGATACCTTTCCTTCTGATGCTGTACCAATCCTGCAACCCCCATGTTACCATCTATAGGTCATCACGAAAACTAAAGAGCAAACCAAAGGAATCCTAAGCTCAATCCAGGAAAGAATATGTTGGCATACTAGAATGGGTGTCTCGGCTATTAGGTTAGATGCGATCTCTTTTCTCTTCAGCTTGATGGTATCAGTAGAGAGTTGAATGTAACCAACTACTTTAGACAATTAGTTTCAGTAGAAACAGTCTTTCACTGGAGCCCGTTTTTTGTGGCCACCCACAATTCGTTAATTTGTTCCTATCTGAATTCACTCCCCATGGAGCCCAGTTGAAGGTCTTCCACCTTGCTGCTTGCAGAAACAGTCACTGCATTTGTTCACCTCCATGTAGCTTTGTGTGTTGCTGAGGAAGGCTGGCATGCCCACAGCCCTGTATCAGCTGCACATGGACTTGTGTCACAGCTCTTCCTCTCTTCGCTAGGAATAGGTAGCATTTTGAAACATCAACCTACTATAGTTTGTTGAAGGCAGTTGAGAATACTGTCTCTTTGAGTGTGGTTTAATCATGACTGAGTTTCTGCAGAAGTATATTAAATGAAGAGGAAATCTCTATGTTTAGAGGGATTTTTAAATCACAGTTTGCTGTTTAGCAATGAGTGGAGTAGCGAATTCGGTTGTGCGCATTCAACAGGCAGCCCTCTGAGCTCAAGCGGAGGGTGATGCAGATACCAGCTGGAGTCCAGGCTGTTGGTTGTGCTAAGTGCACAAGGCTGCACTCCGTAGGAATTGGGGGAAAACAGTCACATGCTCTCCCTCACACACAGCCATATACAAAGTCCTTGGTTGCTGCTAAGCTACCAGAAGAGGAAACCTGTGAGTGGAAACATCAGTATTCCATTTGTCCTCCTTATGTTTGAGTAGTTACTTTTTTGTTTTCAATCTTGACCTAAGTAGACAAGGGTCCTTTATGCTGATGGTAGATTGCAAGGTATGAAGAGGTGGGATTGTTTTTTTAAGTCAGTAGAAAATCCTAGAGCTTAGAGAGGGATTCTATCTGGCAAGCAGACATTGCTGTTTTACAAAGCGATGTGTCTGACATTTTTTGCAGAGGGCTCTGGCATTCTGATTCCCATTGTGAGGTTCTTTTTATCGTCCCAGGTACCACTTCAAAGCAGGGCTAGCCAGCTCCAGGTGGTATCTCCGTCATTGAAGCCGCAGCTTGAATGTGGCATAGCCGTTATGTGGGCCCAACAGATACTTTGGGGATTTCAGTTTCTTTGTTAAAATATGCTAGAGAGACAAGGGTTGATTGTAAGATGTAAAATAAAAAGCCCTCGTGCTCCAGTTATGTGCCAGATAGACAGCTTCTTAGACAGCACCATCAGTACTTCAGGCCTGAAGCCTCAGTCCTCGGAGAATAATTCCAATATATCTAGTAATATGAATTCCCTGAGATTGTGGGCTCTTTCTTAAACACATTTGTCTTCTTCCTAGCCCCTCTTAACTGTTCTCTAAAACAAAGATTTACTTATCTTTATTTTCTGTACATGAGTGTCTAGCTGTATTCATGTTTGGAAGGTTGGACAAGGACCAGAGACCAGTCCCACAAGTAGCAGGTGCTTGTCCCACAAACCCAAGGGCAGCCTTCCTGTGTTTGATTAGTGAACCTGAGGCTTCTCTGACACACTCAGACCTCCATAGTTGGGGGCAATACAATCCTCAGCGTTATCTACTTAGGGTCACATGGCACTGGAAGTGTGACTGTGTTTTGATTTAAGGTACATTGGAGATGTCCTAAGTCCCAGTGGCTTTATTAGTTACAGATCAAACTAATCTATAACTGTTCTAATATGCAACTGGTATAAAACATGCAAAGGGAAGGTTTTCGATTTTGCTTCAGAGTGGGAAAGCCCCGCAGGTGGGAGCAGAGATGGCAAAACAACCATCTTCTAAAGAAATTTAATAATACACATCTCTCTCTAGTCACTAGATCACACCGTTACTGACACCAAGAAAAGGGAATTTTAATTGCCTCGAACTGAGTTAGATGCAAGGAAGCAGACGTTGTCATCATGCCCAGACGAACATCAACACAGACTTTGATACTTAGCGCTTTCCCCTGGAACCCTAATAATTCTTTTTTTAAAAAAATGAAGCACAGGCTCTTACAGTTCTGGTTTTAGACATTTCAAATAAGAGAGACCCAAAGGCTCCAGGCCAGACAAAGCATAAATATTTTATAAAGCTGTGCCTTGTCCTGTATTTCCTGAATCTTGAAGATAGCAGGATGCTTCATAATTCTGAGATTAGGGGATGATCAGTTAACCAGACTTGCCTTTTAGTGGGTAGGGAACACTGAATGATGTTCTCTGCTGCCCTGTTGAAATTATAAAGAGTGTCTTGGCAGCCACCTTTAATATGTCTACCGCAAGGTCTTGTGGGAGGAAGATAACCCAGTTATGGCTTTCGAGGAATCTGGCTGACATGGAGACAGACCAATGAAGAATGGAGCTGGACCACCTTCATGGACGGGTTTTTGGCAGGGCACCAGAGGATACGACTGTATGCATGAGCGTGTATACAAACAGGCTTCTCAGGGAGAAGAGTCAAGCTGTAGAAGATGACAGCCCAGCAGGCAGGTTGCTGGTGAGGCTTGCTAGATGTTCTTAGCCCCACAGAGCGTCAGAGTTTGTTTCTGATTCCTAGATCGTCGTAGGAGATAAAGTCGTTCTGATGCCTGTAAATGCTGGGCAGCCCCTGCATGCCAGCAACGTGGAGCTCTTGGACAACCCGGGCTGCAAAGAGGTGAATCCAGTCGGGAAAGGAGGGAGGGGGTGGTTATTGATCTTTTCTAGAAGGAGGGAGGTAGGGAGGGAGGGAGGGAAGAAGAGAGAGGAAAAAGGGAAAGACAGAAAGGAGAGGGAGAGAAGGAAGAACACGCAGAGGGGGAGGGATAGAAGAAGAGAATAAGGGAGAGGGATAAAAGGAGGAGGGAGATCATGCTATTTCTAGATTCTCTCAAGTGCCATCTTAGTGGCGTTAGTATCCCTGTGGCATCTGTTGGTACTAGCTGTTATTTGAATGGTCCTTTGAAGATGCTTTTATGGAAGCCGACACTTCATCGTTTACAGTTGCTCTTTTTTTTCTTCTTTTCCTGATTGAAATGGTGATCTGGTATGGAATATAGAGTTTACTGTCTTATGTCTTTTAACACTTTTTTTTCCATTAATAGGTGAATGCTGTTAATTGTAACACTAGCTGGAAAATCACTTTATTCATGAAATTCAGTTCCTATCGAGAGGATGTATTAAAAGGGGTAAGTACACGATCCACACAGATCTTTATCCTCACATTTCACTGAGCACCAACCCCTAGTACTCCGAAATGTGCACACATTCAAGGGAAGTCGCTGGCCCAGAGTACCAGAGCCAGAAAGGGACGACTGGGTCTCCTTGGCTGTTGGAAGGACAACGTTTCTTCACCTGTCTCTCCAGGGTGATGTCGTGAGACTGTTTCACGCAGAACAAGAGAAGTTTCTGACTTGTGACGATTATGAGAAAAAACAGCACATTTTCCTTCGGACGACCTTGCGTCAATCAGCAACTTCGGCTACTAGTTCTAAAGCACTCTGGGAAATAGAGGTGTGTACTTTTTTGGGGGGAGGGGCAGGGGTCACTTTTGCTAAATATTTAGATAGAAAGATAAAGACACACTAGGCTGTTTGTTTTGCTGTCATGGGCATGTCCATGACACGGAATGATTTTTTGTTAATTAACATTTATCTCTTTATGGCTGTGACCAACTTGAGAGTAACATGCCACAATGGAACCCTTTATAAAGCAGAGTAAATAAATCAAGGGGTTGAAAAGAGAAAAAAGTTCCACTGTGAATTCACCATTGTTGATCAGACTGGAAGCCGCGTGCCTCTGTGGTTCAGCCTGAGCCATGGCAGAAACAGACCTCATTGCCACAAAGAACAGTGCATACTTTTTTCTTTGAATGCTATTGAAATCAAAAGACTCATAGTTAAGAATGTTGCTCACCAGGCTGAGACAAGAGGGCAGCCACAAGTTTGAAACCAGCCAGGTCTCCAAAAAGAGTTCCAGATTAGTCAGAGATGCGTGTCAAGACTCAGTGACAGAGAAAGAGAATGTTTATGTTTCTGAAAGCTTTCACTAATTAAACATGGCAGTATGGTATAAAATGTGGCATTTTATTTAAGGAACTATTCTGAACAGTGGAGGAAGTAAGACACACAGTCTCCCTGGACAAGCCAGTTCTGAGATCTAATGGACACTGTAGTCTACAGCAGCAACTGTAACAGTTCAAACATAGCACCCCCTTCTTCCTCCTTCCTTCCCCCTCCCTCCCTTCTCTTGGAATGATCCTCCAGCCTCAGCCTCATGTAGAAATAAATCACAGCTGGCTTTCACTCCTTGCATTGAAGATGTATGTTTTGCAATGGTTTCCATAGTAACCTAGCATAAAATTGACAGGTTTGTGGGTTTAAAAAAAAAAAGAAAAACAACTAATGAAATACACTGAAGCAGAAGAACTAAAATAAATGTCATCACATTTCACATTTAATGACTAATGTTTCTATCTGTTCTACTCTACTTTCTGTTGCTGTGATAAACACCAGGATGAAAAGCAACTTGGGAGGATGAAGAGAGATGGTTTGGCTCATAGGTTCTAGGTCACTGTCTATCCCTAAGGGAAGGCAGGGAAGGAACTCGAAGCAGAAGCCATGGAGGCATGCTGCTTGCTGGCTCACTGGGGCCCATGCTCAGCCTGCTCTTACATAATAAAGCTCAGTGTACCTGTGGAGGGAATGGTGTTGCCCATGGTGGGCTGGGCCCTCCTCTGTCAGTGAGCAATCCAGAAGATCCCCACAGTTGTACCTGTAGGCCAATCTGATGGAGGCAATTCCTCTATTGAGGACCCTCTTCCAAGGTAAATCTAAGTTGTGTCAAGTTGACAGTAAAAGCTAGGTAGCACAGCATCCACTTTAAGCATTTTTTAGCAAACTTATTTGCGCCTTGTCTTAGAGAGGAATAGCACAAGGTGGTCAGAGGTTGTGCTGCTCAGGTACAGGGAAAAGAGAGTGCCAAGGTAGTCATGAGACCTGCAAGTCAGGGAATAGGGGAGGCAGTAGCAGAGTTAGCTAATTTGCTCTTGACAAAAAATACAAGAAAATAACTGTAACTAAGAGAGTAACAGGAAAGTCAGACAAAGAGATAAGGTCATTAAGCAACTCCCGGAAAGGGTTTCATGCAGCCTGTGGGTGCCTGGCTTTGATCCTGGTGATTTGCTCATACTTTTTCAATTCTGTGGGCTAGTAATGATACACATTAGGCAGAGACTCATTTTGTAGCCCAGGCTGACCTGGGACTCCCTGTGCAGCACAAAGCAACCTTGAACGTTTGGACAGTCCTTCTGTCATCATTCCAAACACTGGGATTTCACTTGTGAACCACTACCCCTGACAGGAACTTTGTATTAAGACAGCATTTGCAGGTGTGAGGCACGGGCACCCACAAATGAGACACGGTGTGTTTCTTGCTCACTGATGGAAAGTTTTGTTTTTCTTCCACATTGTTATATATGATAGCTTGGGCCACACAGCAGGGTACTCTGTGGCCACTGACTCTTGCTGACTGGCATGTAGATACCATTTGGTCACTGAAATACTCCTTCTCTTTAGGTGGTTCATCATGATCCATGCCGTGGAGGTGCAGGACAATGGAACAGCCTGTTCCGGTTTAAGCATCTTGCAACTGGGAACTACTTAGCTGCAGAGGTGAGGCCTGGCCACCATTTTCTCTCTCTCTCTCTCTCTCTCTCTCTCTCTCTCTCTCTCTGTCTCTGTCTCTGTCTCTGTCTCTGTCTCTGTCTCTGTCTCAAATAATGAACAAGGAAACCCCTTGCTACAAAGTTCATTGTGTCATCAGGGGGCCAGTTTATATAACTCAGTTTTTGCCTATGATCTGGGCTGGTGGTTTTGTTATTTTTCCTGTTGTTTTGATAAAAAAAAAAAAACCCAGACAAAAGCATCATAGGTGAGAAAGGAGTTGTTTCAGCTCATGACTGAAAGATACAGCCCGTCATGATGAAGTCAGGACTGCAGGAACTTGAAGCAGCCAGTCCGTGGTAGGAGGCAGAGACTTAAATGCTGGTGCTCAGCTGGCTTTTTCCTTCATATGCTGTCCAGGGTCCCAGCTTAGGGGATGATGACACCCACAGTGGTTGAGTCTTTCTACCTCAGCCTTCTCAGACTGCCCCCCCACCTGTGTGCTCAGAGACCCTTCTCTCAGCTGATGCTAGAGATCACCAAGTTGTCTACTGCAATTCACCATCACAGTTAGACAATGAATTACTATGTTTTTGTTTGTATACATAATGCATGTCTGTAATGTGTTCAGACGTGTGTGTGTGTGTGTGTGTGTGTGTGTGTGTAGGATGGATATGCTTGTGGGTGTTTGTGTATGGAGTCCATTGGTCAGCCTCAAGTCTCTTTCCTCAGGAGTCCGTCCACCTTGGATTTTGAGACAAGATCTCTCATTTTACTGTGCTAACTGATCAGGCCAGGCTGGTTGGCTAGGGACCCAAATCTTTACATTTCTAGACCTGGGGCTATAAACGTGTACAACCACCCAGCTTCCCCCCTCCTGTCTCCCCTGCCACACCCTCTGTGTGGATTCTGAGGATCAGACTCAGGCTCTTATCTTTGCAAGGGGAGGACTTTATTGGCAGAGAGCTCTCTCCAGCTCTGGCACGGAGGTATATTTAGGATGAAAACATTCGTCAAAGACTTGAAAATCCAAACCAGCACAGGGGCTGGGAATAAAGCTCGGTGTCAGAGAATCTGATTAACATGTGCAGGGAGCCCTGGCTCCATCCCCAGCACGGCAGCAGCAAGCTAGCAAAGGAGGCCCACCGGAATGGGGCAGCTGGTTCGCTTATGTATGTGGCTTGGTTTGGAATGTTCTGTGTGGTATCACTCTTCCCACATCTGTGTGTTATAGACATGGTTGTTCCCTTCTGGTGTTGTGTAGCTCAGGTGGTGTCGGGCTCAAATCCTTTATCCATCCCATCATGAGCAGCAGCTGGCTTTGATGGCTCACACTACAGAGAGGGAAGGGATTCCTCCTCATGTGAATTAG
The DNA here is from genome assembly GCF_004785775.1 of Grammomys surdaster. Taxonomy (NCBI): domain Eukaryota; kingdom Metazoa; phylum Chordata; class Mammalia; order Rodentia; family Muridae; genus Grammomys; species Grammomys surdaster. The sequence continues at coordinate 3,075,655 of NW_021620983.1, forward strand.
CTTGCCCTCAAACAAGGAAGTGTGTGGGGTCCTGTGGCTGATCTGTAGCATGGATATATTTGAGTTTGGAAGGTTATTCTGGAAGATTGAAGGGGAGCTGGCAGGACCAGAAATGCATGTAGCTCAGGGCTTGGCTGTGAACTGGAAGGGGTTGGGCATTGTTTTTGAAGCTAAGGAATGCCGTAGTAGAATTTGCATTTAAAGAAGAGTATTTGGAGCGGAACTGTCCAGTGTGGTATCTGTGAGCTGTCAGTTGGCTACTAAATTAAAGTGAATGTGGTTGAGGTGAAATAGTATTCAAAAGTTAGCCTCCTGGTCGTGCTGTCTCCATTTCTGTTTGTTCATTAAGCATCTCACATGGGGTGTCCCAGATGGGGACACTTCTGTCACCTATAGAAAGAGCCAGTGGGTAGGGGTGACTGCAACTGCTGTGGAGTCCCTGGAAGAGATGGAGCCAGAGGCAGGAGCCAGAGGGCAGACACAACTGAGCAATCCTGAGGACTAGGACCCAGGGGGTGGTCCTGGTGCCGGCAAGGACAGAGAGCTTGAAGATGTTTCGAGAAGGCAGAAATCAACAGGACCCCATTAATAGTACAAGCAGAAGGATTTTGGCTTTACAGGGTTGGTGAGGACACTGGCTGACCTGGAGAAACTGATAGAAGTGTCACACTGGGGGCTGGAGAGATGGCTCAGCGGTTAAGAGCACTGACTGCTCTTCCAGAGGTACTGAGTTCAATTCCCAGCAACCACATGGTGGCTCACAACTATCTGTAATGGGATCTGATGCCCTCTTCTGGTGTGCCAGAAGACAGCAACACTGTACTCATATCAAATAAATAAATAAATAAATAAATAAATAACTAAATAAATAAATAAAGTTCCACATTGGCCAATAAAGTAATTCAGTTAATTATTAACTAATTAGCTTAGGTATTCTGAAAAAGAGGCGGGCTCTGTTGATTGCTACGCCAGCCCCTACCCTTTACTTTATTACGGTTATTTTGAGATACTCAGAACATGTCCAGGTATCAGAGTTGATGGCCTCAGGCTTCTCAGCATTTAGGAGTTTGGAGCTCGAGCACGGCTGATAGAGAAGATTTTGATCTCATCAGCATGAAGGATCTCAGCAGAGGTGCGTGTGTGAGGCTGATGTGTTTAGACATGAACCTCCCAGAAGCCTGGGAGCCTGAGAAGCTAGGACAACCGAAACCGGAGTGGACTGTATCACAAATGCCGGGAGTCAGGGCAGAGTCTCACAGGATTTGGGGTGGGGGATGGGGGCACAGGGTTTGGGGTGGGGATGGGGGCACTGCTGCACAGGTCTGGGTGCAGCCATGAATGGATTCATGTAGAGTTCTTCTGGGGAGCCCAGCTGTAGGAAAGTAGACTGAATGCTCACAGGATGGCTTTCTCCGGGAGAAGCAAAACCAATAAAGGGACCCCCAAAACTCCAGTCGATGTTTTGTGTAACATTTATTTAAAAATCAGACTGAGGATTGTCCTTTTATTGCATGGAAGGCGAGCACCCAGCAGGGGACTTGGACATACCAAGGCCACGATGTTTTTTTTTTATGAAAGTGTTTTAGACATTCCTGGTCAAAAAAGATGATGTAATCCTTAGCCGCTTTTGAGTTTATGGTTATTTACTGTGGCAAAGAGAGCCTAGAGTAGCAGTACAAAGAAAAGACTATGACCCCCTTTGCTTTGACTGTGGCCCCTTGTCTACCAGATGCTACGCAGACATTTAACCTCTCTCTGGACCTGAGTTTCCTTGTGTGTGGTCAAGACAATCATATATGTATACGGGGTTGTGCTAGGAGTAAGAGGACAGAAACGTGCAGCGCAGAGTGCACAAGAATCTAGGAAACACTGAGTGCTTTCTCTCTTGTAGAGAGGAAGGAGAGAGTGGAGAACAGCACCCTGCCCCCACCAGCATCAGGGCTCTTGTAGCCAGTTATTGGCTCTGTCACAGTGTGTTTATGTGTTTGCCCATCTGTCTGTGCATTGTGTGTATGTCCGTCAGTGACTGTCTTGTTCTTCATAATGCACCCTACCTGACTCTCCATAGTGGGAAGAGTGTCTCGCACTGTAATCAACATCTGGTGTTTGTTTCTTTGTTAAGTAACTTTGTGTGTGTGTGAGTGTGTGAGTGTGTGTGTGTTATTGAGGCTTAAAGCCAGAGTTCTGGCTGTGCAAGTCAGGCACTCTGCCAATGAGCTATACCTCCATGTCTAGTTTTTGCTAAATGACAGACTGGCTTTGACTTACTAGGTAACCCAGGCTAGGCTTGAACTCGTGACCATCCTGTCTCAGTCTCACAGTAGCTGGGATTGTAGGTATATACCAGCAGGGTCACCTTCTTCTTGGGATAATCCAGGGGGAGAAAGTGGGGTAGGGCAGCTTAGTTAGTACACCTGCCTGTTCAGGAAGGAAAATCTGCAAGGCTCTGACATAGGAAGTGCCGTCTCCAGGAGATACCAAACATAGTCAGGCCCTGTACACAATCATATGTGGACACACAGGCCAGCACGCTGTGGCTTGAGCTAACTGCTGTAGAGAGGAATACCCTGAGCTTGCTGGGTAAAATGTGGGGAGCCTAGGTCTAGGAGAAGCTGAGAGACTGGCCATGCCTTAGAAATCGGCTTAGCCTGTCAGCCTTTGCCTGCTATTGGCTCTGTCCTAGTATGTAGTTGTTTATGTGTGTGTCCATCTGTCTGTGCATGTGTGTATGTCTGTTAGAGGCTGTCTTGTACTTCATAAGAGAAGGCCCCTACTCAGCTCCCCAGGGTGGATAGTGTCTCACACTGAATTTGCATTCACTAGATATGGGTGGATGAACGGACAGGAGGTACAACAGCTGCAAACAGAGTATTTTCTGTTCACAGAAAAAGGGATCTAGTATCAGAGAGGTTGTATTTTCCTTAAAGTTAAAAAAATAACAACCCTTAAACAAACCCCAAATGTAACCACCAGGGATGGTCTTGAACTGCTGAACTGATGTATCCTGTCAGGGATTCTGACAGTATCTGGAGATGTTTGATTGACACAGCTGGGAAAGGGACTGGACATCACGCATGGCTAACACAGATGGCTACCTTCTCCTCCCTGACAGAATCGTCTAGTCCAAAACACGGAGGCCAAGAAGCTTTGATCTACATTAAAATCTGAGCTTAGAGGTCTCTTATTGAATGCCTACTATGTGGAAGCATTGTACTGATTTGGTGCTGGGGACACAGATGTTAAGGTGTGGTTGCTGTCCCCTGCGGTCCCCATGGGAACCTTGTAATACATCACTGAGCTGCGGGCTCTTACCGTTAGATTGCTTCCATCATACGCGTCTGACACCTCTCGCTTTGGGCAATGTTTAAATTATCAACATGTATCCTGTAACATATATCAACATTTAGCACGTGCTAAAACCAGCGAGCTTAAGAATGGCAGCTTTAAACTAAGGACGGAAAAGAGAAAGAAACCCTACAGTCTTACTTACGAGCATAGTTCCTAAACACAACCCTTTAAACTAGTATTTAGCTATGAAGTTAAGTTTTTCGGAAGAACGTGCTGAGCTTGTGGTTGTTGTAGAATCAGAGGGGCCATGGCCCAAGTTAAGCAGATCACTTCCTGTGGGGCTTCCGAAATTGATGGTGCAGCCAACACACACGGTTGCAAACTACTGAAAATAGGCTTTTCTAAAAATATTACGGTGAGTGTAGAAAACACCAAGGCTTAGGAGAGCAACAGAGGATACAACGTGGGTTTTATTCTGCAAGACCACAGAGTAGCCGAGGTTGAGAAGAGTCCCTCAGTCAGCATGAGGAGCACTGGCCACACAGTGTTTGATGATGCAGATTAACATTCCGGAAACAGAGGGCCAGAAAACCATGGTTAAAATGTAGAAATAAGCATTTAAGTATGAATCAGATAATACAGAGATTTGGACTTTATGTGATTACAGACTTGTCACCTGGCTCTTGGTAGTGTCACTTCCGTGAGACACATGGGTTATGTAGTCAAGATGAAGGTGTCAGATACAGGCTGCACAGTGTGGGCATGCAGAGGCACAGCTGTGCAGATGTTGTGACTTAGAGACCTTAAGTTCAGGACCGTGCCCGTGGGAAAGAAAACAACTTCATCTTAGGAACAGCTAACACAGCCTTGGAACCAATGCTATCCTGTGGGAAGGGCAACACTCAGGCTTCTCTGCCTCCCACGTGCCGCCCTGACTTTCCACACTGTGGAGGTCAATCACTAAAGCAACAGCTTGGTAATTCTTTCCTAAGCAAGACGAAGTAGAGAATGTAAAATAATTTTATTTGTTAAAGATTTCATATTGCTTTTGGCTTTGCAAGACAGGGCCTCATTTTGTTCGGACTTGAACTCGCTATGTTTCAGAGGCTGGCTTTGAACTCATGATACTCCTGCCTCACCTCCCAAGTGCTTGCTGCCTCACCTGGCTTTCATAGTTCCTTTTAGAGTACCTTATTTGTGGGCTGGGGGGGGGAGCTCAGTGGATAAGTTGATTGCTATGAAATCATGAAGATCTGAATTTGACATTAGTAACCTACCTAAGAAGAGGCACGGGGCCTTGTGATCCCAGCATTGGGTAGATGGGGACAGGTTCCCTGGGCTCTGTGGCCAGCCAGCCTAGCCTGTTAGGAGGGCTCTAAGCCAGTGAAATACACTGTGTCAATTAAATAAAAAAGGTGGATGACGTACACACACGTACACACACACACACACACACACACACACACTAGGAGGGCTAGCTTATTTGTTTGTAACTAGGTCAAACTTCCACCAGATGGCACTAAACCCTTATTTCCTAACTTCAATGCTCCTAGGTACAATTAATTAAAAACTTACAGCTAACACTAAAGAGCTGGAAGAAGATGGTCTTGGCGTCCCATACTCTTGAGAGTGGGGAGGCAGGAAGTCAGGATCGTCCCCAGCAGCAGCTGTAAAGCGAGTCCAACAACTACATGAGCTATAGGAGACACTTCTCAAGAAAAGGAAACAAACACCAACTAAAACAACAACAAAAAACCAAAGCAAAACAACAATAAGGAGGAGAGGAGGAGAAGGAGGAGGAGGAGGAGGAGGAGGAGGAGGAGGAGGAGGAGGAGGAGGAGGAACAACAGCTAGGGAAATGGCTCAGCGGGGAGATTGCTTAAGCTGATGAAGCCGGTCCCTGGGACCTGCAGTGTGGTTGGTGCTCCTCGCTCATGTTCCCAAAGGGTCTGGTGCCCTCTTCTGGTCTCCATAAGTACTGCACCTGCATGCAGAAACCCATCCCAACTCCCGCCGGCCGCAAAGATAAGAAAGCAAGGCTGTGAGCGTGTATCGTGGGCTTCTGTGATTTCGGTCTGTTTCCTTCTGTTGTGTGAATGGAAGGCTGCCCCATCCTGCGTCTGACTCGGGGCCGCTAGCGTGACTCTTGTGACGACCTTTCTCTTCTGCACACTGCACTTTGTATCACAGTGTTTTGATGAAGGAAGGCCACCTTTTGACATTGCCAGTAACCACTACATTCTCGCCCACTCCCACCACTCTGCGGACTCCGAATTTGGTCTTGGCTATCTCACCGTCTTATAAATGTAGTAAATATTCTTAAAACTGTGGTCATTTCCCCACAGTGATGCCCCTTCCCCCCCCCCCCCCATTATAGGCATTAATATTTGAGAGTCAATAAACTTATCTTTCCACAGCAGTTTCTATACTTAGATGCTGCCAAATGTCAACATGTAAGACTGATTTTTATATCATTCATTTAACAGACTCGTTTGTGTGGCATGATCTTCCCATTAGCTTAAAAGCCTCCGAGGTCCAGGTTGATCCCCCTTTCAGCGTAAGAGTCTTATCTGTGGAGTCTTTCTGTTTTGGCTCACACCTTTCTGTTTCCTGGAGGCAGGAAAGCAGAAGCTGCAGTCTCTCAGGGTGTAGCTTCCATCCCTCAGACCTGCGCTCTCTCACTCTTACATCACATGACTCTGTGACATGCCCCATCAGTAGCCTGCTCCTCAGCCCTGAAGGATTAAGGGTTAAGAGCGTTCCTCAGAAGCAGAATTGTGAAGTTAAATGAAGTCTCAAAAACAGTTTTTAAAAAGTATCACACAAGACACTGTCACACAAGTCCTGCTTCTCTTACCTGTGGTGATCCCTCTCCCTTATCTGCCGGTTAAAATTCAACCCACCCTTCAACGGTTACCTTGAACACTGGGAATAATACTATTTTTAATTTTATGCATGTGAGTATATGGTTCTGTATGTATGTCACTGTTCTCAGACACGCCAGAAGAGAGCATCAGATCCCATTACAGATGGTTAGGAGCCCCCATGTGGTTGCTGGGAATCGAACTCAGGACCTCTGGTAGAACAGTCAGTCCTCTTAACCACTGAGCCATCTCTCCAGCCCCTGGGAATAGTTCTTGAATAAATTAGCCCATTACAGATCACTCCACCCCTCCTTTGTCCTATGATATTTACAAATTATTCATTTCTTCCTCTTAGCTTTGGTCAAATTCTGCTTTGTGGTATAGCTGATTGTATTTATGTCTTATTTTCCTTCTGAGGTCACAGGGTTGGTGGCCAGGGTTAGGAGTCTAAGTACCACAGGCCACAACATCTTCTCCTTAAAGTTGCTCTGTTAGTGTTTATTACAAGAGCTCTCTCTCTCTCTCTCTCTCTCTCTCTCTCTCTCTCTCTCCTCTCTCTCTCTCTCTCTCTCTCTCTCTCTCTCTCTCTCTCTCTCTCCACCATGCCTGATTTATAATTCAGTTTTTTAGCATAATGAAATATTTTCCTTTAGAGTCCTAAAATATCCAGGAACTGCCCTAGGATGTCTTTCTCTTCCTTCTTTGACAATATTCTTTATGCATCATTCACTAATTACTTTGATAACTACGGCTGTTACTATATCTGGGGAAGGGACAAAGTAGTAGAATTTGAGGTGTGCATATTTTATCGTTAACAGTTAATGTCTGTGAATGCATGTGGCTGCAAGTTTATTTGGATGTTTTTCTTTCTCTCTAGTAATAACTTTTCTCACAGCTGTGACACAATGCTACCGACAGCAACGAGAGAGGAATTGGTTTATTTTGCTCACAGTTACAGGCTATGGGCCATCTTGGTGCAGAAGGCACGGTGGCAGTACTCTGAGGCAGTCGCCTCGAGGAGCAGAGCCAGATGGATGCTGGTGCCTTTCTCACTTTGTCTTATTTACTCTGGAGCTCCTCAGTTTGTGGGTTGTTGTCACTCCATTCAGGACTGTCTTCCTTCCTCAGTAAACCTCTCTGCTAATGTCTTCACAGACTGCCCCAGAGGTGTGTCTCCTAGGTGGTTGTAAACCCAGCCAGGCCTACAGTGAAGACCCATGTCATCTTTTTTTTTTTCTCCTTTCTAAACATTATTAGTTTGTGCTTTGCTGACTGACAGAGATGACTGGCAAGCAGCCAAAGACAGGGATGTGTGTGTGACCCTCACCCATGCAGACCTATGGCCATCATGGATCTCCATAGGATTGGGGCTCAGTCATAGGCATCACAGACTGGGGTCTCAGTCATAGAGTTTTTCCCCTCTCATTTTGTAGACAAGGACTCCCGATTCAATGTGACTGGGTGACTTTTCCCAAGGCCCAAAGCTTAAAAAGGCCTTACAGAACTGGGTGACCTTGAAAGGGCAGAGTTTGGAAACTGAATTTTACAGTGTGGTGTGGTCTATGGTAGGATACCAGCTGCCCCTCAAAGGGCAGAAATTGTTTTGTGTTGGGCATAGTTGGGCCCATTCCCGTTTCTCTGTACATCCTGTTTATACGTGAGTCATGGTTCCGAGCTTGGGTTTACTATTATTTGGAACTAAGTATCCTAATTCAGCCTGAATGCAAATGTAACCCTTAGATACAGCTTTAGATACAGTTTGGCTAACTTTGTATTGGTTACATTTCTGTTACTAGATAAGATACTCCAAGGAAAGCAACTTAAGGAAGGAAGGGTTTATTCTGGTTTATTCTGGTACACCTGTTTCCGGCTACATTCTATCACGGCAAGAACTTCACAGTGGCAGGAGCTTGCTCACATGGCATCCAGAGTCAAAACAGCTTGCTTCTTAGCTTTAGGTGGTCAAGGATCAAGCCCTAGGAATGGTGTCTCTTACTTTAATGTGCTTTTCTTCCCTCAGTTAACGTAAGCCACACTGGTGAGGTCAGAGGCTAAACTAACCGGGGTAATCCCTCACAGGCGTGCCCAGAGACTTGGGAATCCAGATTCTGTCAAGTTGAGGATTACTCACTGCTGACCCCACAGATTTTTGTATACAGATATATAAATGTAATATATGTATTAAATTTATGTAAATATAAAATATAAATATATATCTGTGATGGGATATATGTATAGTACATAACAGAATATACATAATCTTATTATAAAGAATATAAAAAACAAACACGAGCACAATACCAAAGTCCATGTGATCATGTGTGACAGCACAGATGATGCCACAGATGAAAGCTCCTCCCTCCCTCAGCCCGGCTCTCTTCCACCATCTTCAGATAAAATCTGAGCAAAGCCACAGGGTGGGATATGGTTTTGTTCTGTATTTTTATTTCTTTAGTACCGTACTTCAGTTGTCTTTCTGAATCCTCAGTTGCAGGGCAGCTGGCTGTTTGTCATGAGGTCCCGTTGACTCTTCTTCATAGCAGAGTGCTGTCTCTACGTTCTCATGAAGTGTGATTCCGGTGGACATGCCACCTGCAGCTCCTTCTCCTCCCGTGTCTCATAGCATTTCTTAGAAAGCCCCCTGACTCCATCTGCCCCTGCCTTGTGCCCTGTTACATACTGAGCTTTGCATCATCTCTGATCATAAATCTATTGGCCAGGAATGATCTCTGCTTGGCCAACCATACTATGTCTGAGACAGAGAGACCGTTCCTGTCAGCTTTTGTTTGGCAAATTCTTTGGGTCTGGGTTCCAGGTCAGTAGTGGGGCCACTGGAGGAATCTTCCTTGTGTGTGTGGTATTTAAGCATGTTCACAAGTGTGTGTGTGTGTGTGTGTGTGTGTGTGTGTGTGAGAGAGAGAGAGACAGAGACAGAGACAGAGACAGAGAGACACAGAGAGAAGAGGGGTAGGTGAAGGTGGAAAGAGAGGGAGAGGGAGAAAGAGGGAAATTGAGCAAGCACATGCAAGGTGCATGCTGGGATTGATCTCAGGCCATCCAGCTTTTAGTGAGCACCTTCATCCACTGAGCCAGCTTACCAGCCCAGGCTCAGCACAGTCTTACTGGCACTTTTAATTTAAGACTAATTTTGCTTTGTTTTTTTCAGCTTAATCCTGATTATCGAGACGCTCAAAATGAAGGAAAAAATGTGGTAAGTAGACTTTCTGTCAGTATGTCCCAAATGTTTCCTTTCCTATTTTATAGGAATAAATTAAAGTCATTTTACTAACAGCCTTGAAGACTAGAGCCCCAAGACAGAGCCTCTAAGTGGAAAGAATGCTCAGAGAAGCATGTGGGTACAGATGCTATTCCTCTCCCTGACAGCAGGGGGCGCTAAGGGACAGTCTTGCCTCCTGAAGACTGGTTATTGCAAGGCATTGAGTCTTCTGGGAAATAGGCTATGGTGGGTCTGGGTTCAATTTCCAGAAGTACATGGAAGTACTATCTAAAAGAGGGTGGAGTGAAATGGTTCTTGGGTGTTTACCACTCAGTCGGAGGGTCTGAACTCTGTCCCCAAGACCCATATGATAGAAGGAAAAAAAAAACAATTCACAAAACTGTCCTCTGACTTTTACATGTGTGTTGTGGGGCCTGCCCCCCCTACATCCATGCACATGTACACATGAAAATTAAATGTAATAAGAAGTTATAAAGAGGGCTGGAGGTATAGCTCATAATACAGGGTTTACATGTGAGGCTGTAGATTCAGTCCTTAGTACTTGGGAAAAAAGTTACTTTTCCTAGGAGGGCACCCATCAAACCTCCCCACTATGTAACTAAATTACAGCTCTGCTTCCTGCGTGGATGGTGGCCATGCAGCTGGCTGTGTGGGCAGAGCAGAGTGGGTGGACACAATGTAACTTCACGGAGTGGATAGGAAACAGAACTCTGTGCTAAGCAGTAGACTCAGGGTGACGTCCGTTCTCACTAATCAAGTCTTGTTCTCCTGGGCTGCTCTCCTTGTTCTTCACCTCCACTAAAGCTGAGAAGAACCCTCCTACATCTGGAGCTTGTCTCCAGCCTCCCTGCAATCACACACAGGCTGGTGCATTCTGGACTGTGCCGGTCTCCTGTAAGAGACGGCCAGCAGCAGAGGTTTGATTTAACGAGCCTCTCTCCAGAGCCTCAAGTTTGAGTGTAAAGAAAACTGAGGCCGTGAAGGTGTAGTGCACACAGTGTGGCTTCTTGTTCCATAGTGTGCTTGCCAGATTGCAGTAATTACACTTCTGTCTGAAGAGGGAAGGAGAGGAGCTGTTAGAGTCAATCTGCAGCCTGTGATAGAGGAGATCAATTTCCCAAAACAGAGCGCCGGCTTCTCTCATGCCGAGTTCCAGTAACACTGATGGCGAGGATGCTGATTTTCCCCTTATTTTTCCCCGTGTTGGTGACTTAATGACCTGCTAATATATTTTTTCCTGTAATTCAGAAACCTTTATCAAAACATCCCCTTCCATTTTTTTTGAAGCCTCAGAGGTTAATGCAGAGTGTTTCAGAAACGAGGCGGTGTGTGTTGGTCGGGGCTCCCATTAAGACCGAATTGCTGTGTTCACTTTACAAAGGGGTCCATTATTTCCAATCTTACAAATGCACAGCTTCCCCAGGCACCCGGTAAACACTGGCACTGTGTCAAGCCCAGCTGGGAACCTGACGGTCATTATTTCTTCTCGAAGGTCCACATCTTTTCAGACGGCTCTGCAGAGGGTTTTTTTTTCCTCCATTCTCTATAATGCCATTCATATTAGCAAACACTGCCATATTTAAGTGGCACGGGATCTGATTATTTTGAAGATGGTTCTGTTTCTGAGTCTGTAGTGTTGACACAGTGGCCTAGATAATTCTTCGTGGTGGTGGTAAGGGGGCCTCTGTACGAGCAGTGGGGTCTCCTTTGCATAACCTGTAGGTGGTGTTCCTTTCATTGTAGTGGGCACCCTCTGGATGGTGGGGTGATGGCAGCATACCGTTCTCATCTTCCTGGTTGTTAGCAGCTTCAACCCGCCCCAGCCCTCAGCTGTGACAACCAAAAAGATGTATCCAGAAATTGTTAGATGTCCTCTGAGTGTCAAAATCCTCCTGTGTGGCCAACCACAGACCTGCATGTGTTTATATACATGGAAATGTTCTAGAAAAAGGAGACTGTTGAAAAAGCACTTTTATATTCTGATCTGTAGAACTTGGAGATGGAGGTTTAGGTTCTGTCAGACCTTCACGTTGCCATGGGTTTCTCTCCAGGCTCACTGGCAGTAAGGTGTGCAGACTTAGAAGGCAGAAAGGATGTCAGGAAGCTCTGGGGAGGAGGAGGCTTACAGAGATGGAGAAAGTCCCTGCAGCTTGCCTGGCAGCTTGGGATGTGTGGCTTCCCAATCAGAGAGGAGCTAGGGCTGAGGAGAGAGGGGAGAGCTATGCCAGAGCTGTAGCAGCCTCCTGCAGCCTGTACCTCAGCTCCAAATGCCAGACAGGGCTTCTCTCAGCATGTCTCAGGCTCCAACAGTACAGGCAATGTGATGTTTGCTGTGAAGTCAGTGACTCACCATGAGTCAACACAAAGGTGTTTTGGGAGTGCCCTGAAGTAACCTCCGCAGGAGCAGGAGCAGGAGCAGGAGCAGGAGCAGGAGCAGGAGCAGGAGCAGGAGCAGGAGCAGGAGCAGGAGCAGGAGCAGGAGCAGGAGCAGGAGCAGGAGCAGGAGCAGGAGCAGGAGCAGGAGCAGGAGCAGGAGCAGGAGCAGGAGCAGGAGCAGGAGCAGGAGCAGGAGCAGGAGCAGGAGCAGGAGCAGGAGCAGGAGCAGGAGCAGGAGCAGGAGCAGGAGCAGGAGCAGGA
>NW_021620983.1:3087781-3135251 GCF_004785775.1 Grammomys surdaster
CAGGAGCAGGAGCAGGAGCAGGAGCAGGAGCAGGAGCAGGAGCAGGAGCAGGAGCAGGAGCAGGAGCAGGAGCAGGAGCAGGAGCAGGAGCAGGAGCAGGAGGAGGAGCAGGAGCAGGAGCAGGAGCAGGAGCAAGAGCAGGAGGAGCAGGAAGAGCAGGAGCAGGAGGTGCAGGAGCAGGAGGAGCAGGAGCAAGAGCAGGAGGAGCAGGAGAAGGAGCAGGAGGAGGAACAGGAGGAGCAGGAGCAAGAGCAGGAGGAGCAGGAAGAGCAGCAGCAGGAGGAGCAGGAGCAGGAGGAGCAGGAGCAAGAGCAGGAGGAGCAGGAGGAGCAGGAGGAGCAGGAGGAGGGCAAGGGGCAGGGGCAGGGGCAGGGGCAGAGCCACCACCTTCCTAGTGGCTTTGCATAAGGGCAGGTGCCTCCGTGTGTAGCCCTGGAGATCTGTACCTTTTCTTCCCAGTTTAAAAAAAAATGCCATCTGGGGCTGGAAGACAGCTTAGTCAGTCAGGTACTTGCTTTGGAAGCGTGCGGACCAGAGTTCAACCTCAGCACCACTTAAAAATAGCTGGCTATGGTGGTGCTGCCTGTCACCCCAGCACTGGGGGGAGACAGGCAGGTCCTTGGGGATTGCTGGCCAGCCAGCGTAGCCTACGTGTCAAGATCTAACTTCTAGTGAGAGACTTTGTCTCAAAAAATGAGGTTCAAGATTGACCTCTGGTATACACACACACACACACACACACACACATATATACATACACATACACACAGTCTCACACACACATACTCGCACACAAACATACACATACAAATACATACACACACTCATATATACACACACACACACACACTCACACATACATACATATACACACTCTGCACCTACATGTGCGAACTTGCATACACACTCATACTCACACACATTCATATACCCACACACTCATATACACATACACACTCACCTACACCCATACACATACACTCACACACACACATATACACACATACATGTATTTACAGACACACACACTCATACACACATACATTCACACACACTCACATACACACATATACACATACATACATATACTGACCCACACTCATACACATATACACAGCCTGAACCTACATGGGAGAACATGCACACACACTCATACTCACACCCATTCACATACCCACACACTCATACACATATTTACCTATACCCATATACATACACTCACATACACACACATATACATATTCATAGACACACATACACATACACACACCCCTGCACCCACACATGGGAACATGCAGACACACTCCGATGTACACATGCACACCACACATACACAGACATATCTGAAACATGCCTGTTTGGTAAGCAACCAGCATATGCTAATAAGCAACCAGGTGGCGTTCTGAGACCTGAGCTTCTAAGCTGGACGCGCGTCAGAGAGAGCTTCCTGGTGTTGAATTAGGTGCCCGTTTAAGCTCCCTTGCTTCTTCCATTTTTATGACATTAGGCAGACTATGATGCTTCCGGAATTCTCTGAAGGGAGTTACAGTTCCTCTGTCCTTTTTTTCCCCTTAAAAATCTAGGGTTTTATAAGCAGGATCCACAAAAGCTCACGAGTTTGGAGAGAATTTTCTTTATGCTGTAAAGGTGCAGGATTGTCTTTCTTATTTATCAAAGCCACAGCTATTATTGTGTGTATAACTAAAGTTTTCTGGCGACTCTGGCAGTCTTGACAGGCCGGGCTTGAGGTCCTGACACACCAATTAGAGAGAGGACTGAGAGGGAAGAGCAGAGGGAGGGGACTTTTCAATGTGTCCCCAGTGGGAAGAAGAGCATGTGAAAGAGGCCAGTGAGCTCGCCTGTCTTTGGGTCCCGACAGGAGTTTTGGGTCTAAACAGAGGAACACTGGGCTGTAACTATGCAGCCCTGGTCACAGCTCAGTCTGGTTACCTCTCTCTCAGGCCAGGTTCCACAGGAGGTCTGAAGAAGTTACTGTTGAGTGCACCAATCGGTTCCCACAGAGTAATGGCTTCTGCCGAGGGTGCGGCTGAATGCCCTCATTGGTGCCGACCTCCCTGGGGGACTGTGTGTCCTTTGTGGGTTTCTCTTGGAATCCAAGGTGGCTGCAGGCTCAGGACAATGATGTCTCTGTGCCTTTAGTCTCTGAGGTCATCGAGATAGGTGAGGCGTACAGACACTCTTTAAGTGTGCAGTGCCTACGTGCAGAGCCAAGCAGGCTTCTGAGCCGAAGTGAAGGAGAGGCCAGGCTGAGAGGTCAGGCTTCCGTCCTGCCTTTCGCCAGCTTGTGGCTCAGGGGTGGAATCTGCTTAGAAAAACAGTTTCCAGGTGCCTGGTACGCTCATAACGCATTATTCATATTTGATTGCTTAAAAATTCCAAGGGGCAGTCTTGATGTTTGCTTCCAAACTGTTTATGAAGTAGAGTTTGTAAAATAAGCTAGCCAGAGCGTGGGAGAGTCAAAGCAGGAAGCTTCCGGCGAGGTTCTTATAAAGTCGTGTAGGCGTGTTGGATGTGCTCCTCCACACAGAGTTGTGAAACTATTCATGTACAGAAATTTTCTATGCATTAGAACAATTTTGCAAGGGCCAATGGGAAGGATGGAAAAGCAGAATACATTCCATGCATTCTATGTAGTCACAATAAAGCCACAAGTCTAGAATGCTATTAATTAGTTTTAATTAGCCCTAATTAGCAATTTTTTTACATACAAATTTTGAAAAGAATCATTACAGTGTAAGTGTCAAAATACAGGGAGGGTCCTGGCCACTCTAGTTGGGCCTCAGAGGCAGACATTACCAAGAACAGTAGGGGAATTTAGATCTGACGTCATCTTCTTGTCATTCTAGAAAATCATCTGGTTATCATTTCAAAAGTGGGGTGAAGAGAGGGTTGAACCCTACTATGTACTCACAGAGGACCTAGGTACAAGCCACCCTGTCAAGACTGTAGATGTAAATAGCTCTAAATAGTTCCATCCGTTTAGCACATTTTCACCCAAAGAGTACGCACATCAAAAGCTGGCTATACTAAGTGGAGGGAGGGCTCAGCCAGCAAATTACACAATGTATTTCTTTTAGTGATACAGTATTTTCCCAAGAACACTGCAACTTCTTTTGTCCTCTACACAAGACAGTTGCGATCTTGCTGCCTGCAAAGTTACGAACCAGTCTTCTGTCTTCGAAAAGTGATTCAATGTAACTGAAGAGCTCATTTCCCTGAGCTTAGTAGTAGTTTGATTATAGCATCCCCTGTTTACATAAGCCACTCCTGTCCTGCTGTCCTTTGAACGTGTTGCCTGTGTTGGAAACTTAATATTCAGTGTTGCAGTGGGGTCGGGCTCCCTAGGAAGACATGGGCATGGCGAGTCAGTGATGGAGAGACCTCACTCCCGGATTCCTGGGCTAGTGGTCTTGCTGCAGAACCAGGCTCGCTGGGGCTTGGTGGCTCTGGCTCATGGGGCGGAAGTCTCCATGTTATGACGCAGCACTAAGGCACTCAACAGCTCACACCTCCGTGTGCTTAGCCCCCTGCTTCTAGAATCAAGACCTAAGAAATTACCCAGCCTGTGGGGCTTGGTTGCAAGAGCAGCAAGTGGACAGAGATACTGTTGGTTCTCATTGCCTGGGTGTCCAGGAAGATCATTTAGGAACTGGCTCTTCAGCTCTGTGCTCTTACATTCTTGGTTACCTCCTCCAAAGGGAGGAACCTATCTGTGATTCTCTTGGCAGCAGTAGACTTGCAGACTCCCCAAGTTCTGTTAATAGCTTGTTGCCACTGTAAATGCCCCAGCCTGAGTATGCTCAATTCTCTGAAAGTTTTCGTATCCCCCAGGATGTAACTGAAAACAAACTTCCTATCCCTCCCCCCCTTTCTCCAAGACAGGGTTTCTCTGTGTAACTCTGTTGTCCTGGAATTCATTCTGGAGGTGAGGCCACCAGGCTGGCCTAAAACTCACAGGGATCTCCCTGCCTCTGCCTCTTCAAGTGTTGGAACCACTCTTAGTCTCCTTCTGCCACCTTCTTTACCATAATCAGTGCTGTCTTTAACATCAGAGGTCATGGCAGCCTCTGTCTTTGAGAAGGAACTCCAGCTGGGAGTGGCTGCTCATGTTCTTAATTCCAGCATTTAGCAGACTGAAGCAAGAGGGTTTCTGTGAGTCTGAGGCCAGCCTGGGCTACTTAGGGAGACCCTGTCTAAAAAGAAGGAAGGAGAAAGGGAGGAAAAGGTTGCAGTTACACATGGTCTTCCATTGGCTACAAGAAGGTCACCTTTTCCCCCCACCCCCTGATCCCTAACCCCTGACCTCTGACCCCTGACCCCCCCACTCCAGCCTTCCTGCCTCTGTTACTGGCAGTCAGTGCGGTGACTTCACAGTCTGGAACCTCCACAGAAAACTTCTGCTCTGCCATTCACAGTTGACTGAAACTGGACGGTTCTTTTTGAGGGCCAATGAATCTACATCCTTTAACTTACTTTCTCCCTCCTTCCTTCCCTTCCTCCCTTTCTATTGTCTGTCTGTCTGTCTGTCTGTCTACATGAATGGCTTTTTGACTAGTACTTCAGCCAGCCTGGAATATAGATCCCTTTGTGAGATGGGGGATTGCATTTGTGCACTTGAACGTGACCCTGCGTCTTTCCCACACCATCATGCCCCCAGGAAGAATCCCTGGGCCACGAGTTGTCATGATACTTTACATTCATCCACAGGTTACAAGTGTTCCCTTTCTCTGAACCTTTGGCCGTTTATCTCTGGACCTTGGTCATGATGTCCCTAGCATGTGGAAGGCTGTCTGCTACGCTGTGGTTTTGATTTACATTTCCCCCATAACTAGTGGGGTTGAGCATGTTTTTTTTATATTCATTGGTCATTTGTATGTCTTCTTGCATCTGTGGCATTTAGAGAGTTCTGGTGACTGACTTAAATGTGGAGGGTCAAAGCGTTATGTTGTAATAGGTATACAGCCACCAGAGAAGGAACCGTAAATGTTGTGCTTAAGGGCATGCTCAGATTAGACCACCTTTCCCGGGAACATGGGCTGTATACTGCCCATAATCATTACAAAGGCTCCTCTGAATGGTGATTCAGAAAAGACACTCCCGTAACCCGGTGAAGGAATGGCGGGCAAGCTCACACCTTGTGTCCCGATTAGCTGGAGCGTTTAATACTAAATCTGAAGATGCTGAATAACCTTGAACCTCTTCCACAGAGAGACGGGGAGCTTCCAACGTCAAAGAAAAAACGCCAGTCAGGGGAGAAGATCATGTACACCCTGGTCTCAGTCCCACACGGAAATGATATCGCGTCCCTTTTTGAACTTGATGCCACAACTCTGCAGAGAGCTGACTGCCTGGTGCCGAGGTAAAAAGAAAGATGAATACAGAATAAGAAATCAGTGAGTGAAAAGTTAGGCTGAGAAGATGTTTCTTTGAATAGCTTCCCCAATAGGTAGGGAATGAAAATATTGATACAAGTTTTACAGTGGAAGAGACCATGAGTGAAGGAAATGCTCCCAAAACATTCTGACTCTCTCAGGTGAACACGCTGACATAGCTTATTTTATTCATATAAATAATTAAAACATAAAGGAGCAAAGGAGTTCTGAAAAATTTATTAGAATCATTTATTTACCCGAGTGGCTTTTGGTCACAGCAATGAGAAGTAATTTAATAGCATTTTAAGTCTAAATTTTGTTTCCTTCGGTGTCAGGTTCCCACTTGGTTCATTTACTTGTTCATGTTGTTAGTGGCCCAGCTAAGAAGCATCTGTTGGCTGTCAGTTACAAGGCAGGCCTGGCCCTGGGCATCAAAAGGAGAAACAGGGTCACTGGACCAATACACATGTGAACTGAGGTTGATTTAGAACTTGTGGGTCACAACCAGTGCCCTAAGCCAGATCTGGTCATCTGTGTTCATTATGCTAATTAAAGGAGCCAAATCAGATGTGAAAAAGCAGAAAAGGAGATTTAGTCAGTGTAGCCACACTGGGAAGCGGAGAGGCAAGCGTCTCCATGTGGCCTGTAAAAACTTAATGAAGTGCTTCAACCTCTTGGGGTTAGGTTAGACCAGAGGGTGTAGAAAATGGCCTCTCCAAGGAAAGACGGGGTGGACTGAGTGGTTCTCATCGTAGATGAACATTTTAGGCAAGCAGAAGTAGGAGATAGAATCGGCTTGAAAAATTCTAGGAGGCTTCTGGCTTGCAATGAGGTCAGTGCAGTGGGACCTAGGTGAGAGGGAGGGGCATGGAAAGAGTCAGCCAGGGCTCCATGTAGAGAGTTATTGGGTTTTTTAGTGTGAATGTGAATATTTTTGTTAAACTTTTATCATTTCCCTAGACACATGGAGTCTTGCCCGTGTTGTTAGGCCAACTGGGGTGGTTCTAATTAGGCTGTGATGAGACAGTTGGGCCTGGCTGATGGTGGTGGTTAGCTGGGGGAACCACACAAAAATGCAGACACACTTCTTCAGTGTTGTACAGGTTCCATTATTACCTTGTTCGTGAGGGGAGCTGCTAACCAGTGACCTGATATGAGCCCACCTCTCCTGCCCACTTGCCCACCAACGTAGCCTGTGAAGAGATGACCTCTGCTGCTTTGGCTAAACATCTGCTTTCTTGTATGGGGATCTTGATCATAACTCTGACTTAATTCATTTTAGATCTAAGTCAGCAAAAATGGGGTCTATCTATCTTGAGTTCAGTGTAGGCGAATTTGTTTAAGGAAATGTCGAGAACCCACGGTCAGGTACATAGACCCACCAAAAGGTTATGAAGTCTCGCTATGCCAGAGTGTTAGCTACTGATGTTCAGAGCGGTTGACATTCTTTTCTGTGTTGAGGAGGATTTTCGTCAATATGGATTCAGCTGTCATTCACTGCTGAATAACAAAACTCTTACACTAACCACTCTTACATCCTCATCTGAAATCTTCAAATGCTTTGTGTCTGCCAAGCCTCATGTCAAATTCTTCATAACTATTGTCTGGCTTCAAGGTGGGTAACTCTCAGAGGTCAGAGGTCAGAGGTCAGAAGCTGAGTTAGAGCAGCCCTTCTCAGACTGGCCCAGAAAAATCTGAGGAGTGGTCTGGGTCGTTCTGAGAGTAGTGAAGTCAGTCTTGGGGTGCGATGTGGGTATGAAGGGGATACCATGACCAAGGCAACTTGTAAAGGAAAGCATTTAATTTGGGGATTCATGGTCCCAGAGGGTTGAAGTCCGTGACCATCATGGTGGGGAGCGTGGGAGCAGGCAGGCATGGTGCAGTAGCTGTGGCTGAGAGCTTTCATGTTGGGAGGGAGAGGGAGGAGGAAGGGGAGGGGGAGAGAAAGAGGGAGGGAGAGGGATGGGGAGAAGGAGAGTGAGGGGGAGGGAGAGGAACAGGGGAAGAGGAAAAAGGGAAAGACACAAAAGGACATGGTTTATGGCATGAGGTCTGGGCTAGAAGTTCAAGCAGCTCACTGCTCAAACACGTCTTGGAAATGTACCTGTCGACCTGCTCAGAACTATTTATTTATTTAGCTGCCGTGAGATAGGCCTTCAATGCCCTCAGCAGCTCCGTGACACACTGACCATGCTCCAAGTGTCTGATTGTGGATCAGTGAGGTCTTAGGATTTGCATTTTTGAAAGGTTTCCGATGAGACCGATGACTCAGGAAGTGAAGCTGTGTGCGCCAAAGCAGCCTGAATCTACCGACTACTTCTTATTCCAGATGGATCCAGAGACGGTTGCTAGTCTAAGACACTTAGTGTCCATATCACAGATGGGTCTGTTGAGTATGTCAATATGTGAAGGGTTTTAATGAACAGTTACTATTCTCTCTCTCTCTCTCTCTCTCTCTCTCTCTCTCTCTCTCTCTGTGTGTGTGTGTGTGTGTGTATGTGTGTATGTGTGTGTGTGTGTGTCAGAGCACAGCTTTGTGCTGCAGTAATTATTTAAACAGCTGCTGGTCAAGCCGAGAGGTGGCTCTGCCTAGCTCAGCCACCATGTTCCACTCCGGAGGCCACATGTGCACCGCAGCTAGAAATAGCCAGCCAGAAACACCACCCACCCCTGCCACCCATAAGACACCAGCGTGGGAGATGGCTTTGCCAATCTTCTATGCTGTCTCCGCAAGGCTGGGCATTGCCCAGACCATCCCGCCATCCATGCGGGCCCGGTAGAAAAATGAGACTCTAATGCTTAAAGATTAATCAAAGGCTTATATATTTGGTAATGATCAATAACAAGATGTCCACTCAATCAGAGGTATAACCCAATACCCAACCTAGATATACCAACTACCTACCTTTGACTGCAGGAGACACATCTGCCTCCATGTTCCTCTCTGCCCTCTGAGCCATCTCACCAGACCTACATGTTTTCGTGTCTCTTGCTTTCAGGAACTCCTACGTGCGGTTACGGCACTTGTGCACCAACACCTGGGTGACGAGCACCAGCATCCCCATAGACACAGAGGAAGAGAGGCCAGTCATGTTGAAAGTAAGTGTGGTTGGGGATTTAGAGGACACTGAGAGTTCACCAGGTCTCTGACCCATGGGGGGGCTGCAGCAGGGCTGTGGGTCAGGAGGGAGAGATGCAGATATCAGAAAGACACAACAAGAGGATTCCAGGCGCATCTTCTCTACTTGGAAGTACTTGAGGCAGAGGGAGGGAGTGTGAAAGAGACTCTCCCAGTGGAGGAAATGGGTGTGGTGAGCCATCTCATCCCTGAAGCCTTTCCTTGGGGATGCTGTGTTCAGGAGTTAGCGTTTCTCTATCCCATCCATCCCCATCCAGTGAATCTTGGTACTGAGGACTGTGGTCTCCAGACCATGAAGTTTAATGCAAATACACATTGCAGATTGGGACCTGCCAGACCAAGGAAGACAAAGAAGCCTTTGCCATCGTATGTGTCCCACTGTCTGAGGTCCGAGACTTGGACTTTGCCAACGACGCCAACAAAGTGCTGGCTACCACGGTGAAGAAGCTGGAGAACGGCAGCATCACTCAGAATGAGAGGAGGTGAGAGTCTTTCAACTGTGACTCTGAGTCATTAAGAATCAACTGTTGACCTGGGTTTGCGGTCTTAGCACTCAGGAGGTGGAAGCTGGAGGATCAGGAGTTCAAGGTTATCCTCTGCTACGTAGCAAGCTCAAGCCAGCCTGGGCTACACAAACCCTTGTCTCTTAAAACTAATAATAATAATAATAAAAATCATCTAAAGCCCCAAACAAACAAACAGCGCCACCACTACCACACACACAAACAACACACACACACACACACACACACACACAAATAACACACACACACAAAGTCAATTCTTACGGTAAAGCAGATAGCTCTAACAGAACATTTAGAATATTCTCCATAGTAGCAGCCTCACATCAGATGATGCTCAGCAGTGAAGAATTCTTGCCAGCACAGACACCTGATGGCTCACAATGACCTTTAATTCTAGGTCCAAGGGACCTGGCGCCCTCCTCTGGCCATCACAGGTACTACACTCACATGCACGTACATACAGAAACACACACAGATAAATAAAAATAAAAAAAAAACCCAAATCTAAAAATGTCTGGTGGCATGCTTACTTTTTTCATTTTATCTTGGCTCGAAAATGGATGGCTTTAATTTCTCTCTTATTTTAAAAGCTTTTAGAGATCACATGACGATACTTGAATTGATATTTAGATTTTGAGTTTTCTGGTCAGTTTTATGCATAACACATTTTCATATGCTTCCTGCCTGTGCCACTCACCCAGAGAAACTGGGTTCTTGATTCCTAACTTACTTATTTTTAAATATGTGAGAAAAAGGATTATGACTGCTAGAAATCAGTACATCTCCACTTTATATCAGCTTTGTTAGGCACAGTGATTCTAAAAACCCAAGCCTTCATGTAATCTTTCAATAGATAGTCCCATGTTGCCCAAAGGAAATGGAGGTTAAACTCTACCTGGGTAAAATCACATAACTAGTGAGTGGGGGATCTAGTCACATGACTGACGGTTGGTGCTTCTTGTGGCTTCATGGTATAGACTCCTTCTTCCTCTCTTTGTGATACGTCACTGCAGACTATGAATCTGAACAGTAAGGAGCTATTTCTTGAGTCTCTGGCCATGCACACCGGAGCTCTCACCTACAGCCACGGAGACGATAAGTCCCTAGGGAAACAGTCCAGCCAGGAATGATATTGTCAGAGAAACAGATGCTGTGGCTCACTGGTTCATTCCTCAGTTGGAGATTCTTGAACATTTGTCAAAAAGAAGCCCAGAACACAGGGCAAAAATGTCCAGCCTTGTCCTAAACAACCCCAAACTGAAGGCCATCCATGTTTGTCATAGTTGAAGAATCAAACTGTACTATGTTTATACAGTGGAGTACCATACAGCCAGGAACAGAAATGAACTATACATGTGTGTGATGGCATAGATGAACCTAACAAGCTCTGGATTGGATTGGATAGGGAGGAAACAGAATGGATATGCTGGCCATAACGCTCTGAGTGTTCTGTCACTAAATGCATACATTCTAGATACATTGTATCTTACACCTTAGACATATCCCATACAATACAACTCTTATGTAAACATTGTTGCTATATTGAGAAGCAGTCAAATGGGTCTCAGCTTCCTGTCTGTTCTTACCACCCTTGTGGGAACCTGCATTTGACTCCTGTCCTTATACCCAGCCTGTGGTGGCCAATAAAGCAAGGCCAGAAGCAGAAACTGGCCACTCTTATAGCGACAGGTGATTGAAGGCCAGAGTCAGCTCACAGCAGAAATGGATCTTAGTGTTCAGATGGGGATGTTTCCTCTTGATGTATTGTCTCTGCCTGTCTCCCACGTTCACAGGAAGTTACCGCACCTCTCTGAGTCTTTAGGTAAATGTGAGTATCTCCTGAGTGAAGATTCTCATTCTGGGTGTTCAGCCCTTCTGGGTACCTCCTCCCACAGGCCATTTTTCTCTAGTTCCTGTCAGGGGGAACCTAGCTCCTCCAGATTTGCCTCAGGAGGACTGAGGACCAGAGTGACCCTGGATCACACCCCTTTAATCCCCCACCCCCACCCTGCCTGTCCCTCTGCTGCTTCAGTGAGAAACAACAATGAGGCTGAGCAGCCTGAGCATGGGGAGGTTGCATTTTCTGATGATGTCAACCCTCATTCTGATGCAGTCCATGCTGCCTGTCAGAGCATTGAGCGGGCTCTTAGTCCCTCAACTTTAGAATTCAATAGAAAATTCATTCTGAGAATAGCTGACAACCCTGACTTTTCCCCCTATGGAGACTACAGTTATTATTAGCTATTCTTTTTATTTGAAACCAAGGTCAAAGGCAGGATTTGAGAACACTGCAGGCCTGCCTCGGCGAGCCGAGCCATGTGGTTGGATCTCTCCTCTCTCTCTCCTGTGAGTTACCAGGAATTGACTCTGTGGGTGCAGCTCCTGTGTCAGGCTTCATCTTCCTCAGCCTTAGAGATTTTCATTTGAATTTCCTGGTTGTATACTACATGACTGTGCCAAGAAAACAGAGTTTTAGGAGTGTGTCATAGGGAAGGAAGGGGGCCTGAGTTGTCATCAACTGCTATGTGGAGCCCAAGAAGGTGCCACACTTCTTACAGTCTCTGAGGGACTTGCTTTGTCCACAGAGGGTCCTCTGTTAAAGCTCCTCAGAGATGCAGCTAATTCAGTGAGACTGAGCACTTGATCTGTACCAGGAACTGGGCAGGCAGCATGTGCTCTGGGGTGCTGCAAAGGTAAAGGCTGTCGTACTCACCTCTTCATGCAGCTCGGGACCTGGAGCACGGCTCAGTCGCAGAGTGTTTATCCAGTCAACCTGAGGCCATGCCAGACTTGCTTCTTTTAGCGGGTAATATTTAGAAAACGGCGCCCGGTCCGGCTTGTTCCCAGGCAGCTGCCATGTTCCCGCTAATCCTCAGCTCTCACTGGGGCTCTGGCTAGCTAGGTGTGCAGTCTCTGGAACCCACAAGATGCCAGTGTGGTGGCTGGCTCTGCCAATGCACCACACTGTCTACAATGCTTGGCTGAGGTCAGACCATTCCCACTATGCCCGCGGTACCTGGTAGAATAAAGACTCTTAATGCTAAAAGATTATCGAGTAGATTTATATATTTATAAGTGTTCAATTAACAAGATGCCCTCACAATTAGAATTGTTGCCCAATTATCTAACCTAGATATTATAACTACCTTAGACTGCTAGAGACACGCGTATGTCCTCAGCCATCTTCTCTCCTCCTCCACCTCTTTCTCTCTCTCCTCCCCTTGCTCACTCTGCCTACCTTTCATACTACCCATTGACTGAGCTTTATTGCAAATGCAGTGGGAAAATATCCCACTACAGCTTCTAAACCCAGCACCTTAAGAAGAGCACCGTGTCTTTATGCAATGAACAGAGCTGAGCGGTGGTTCTTATAAACATGTCATGTAAACTGTGATGCATCCCTCTCTCCCTCCCTCTCTCCCTTTCTCCCTCCCTCCTTCTTCCCTCCTTGGTCCCCCTCTCCTCTCCTCTCTTCAACTCCTTCCTCCCCTTCCCTCCCATGCCCAAGGAGTCCTTGAACTCTCTGTACCCAATAATGACCGTGACCTCTTTAACTTACTTTTCTCTTTATAATCTGCTTTTATAAATCTCTGTTTGCTGTTATCTGTATCCCTTTGATACTGCCTTCTAATTGCATGGAGGTGATTTTCCATATACTTCCATTTCTCAGATTTCTGCTGGTTGTTGGCTCACCCATCACCCTTCATTCACATCTACCACTTTGAATTATGTTCTCTTACGGTAATTGCTTTCTCTGCTGAGGACTGACAACAGACTCATTTAAATGTCACATAGAATGGCTTAGTTACTTGGGTTTTATTAGCGATGAGTCAGCCTTCTGATTTCTAGCATGATGGCTGTCTTTCTTAACGTCAGTTTTCTGTGTGCTTTGTGAGTTAGTTATGCAGGCTTCTCTTGGGTGAACAGTACTGCCTTTTCTCTCGGTGCTCATTCATTTTCTATCTGCTGTGGCATGGCCTCCACCTGACCCCTTCCTACCAGGCCACATCGGGTATGATGTTGAGTCTCCTGTGGTAAGGAGGAGGCATGTGAGTCATGTGATCACAGGTAGGGCGGTTCCTTCTGTGTGCTTCCTGTCCCTTCAGTACCTGCCTAACTATAGCCCACACGGGGCTCTGAATTTCCGAAGCTCTACAATGGGGCCTCTGTCTGTACCTTCAAAGTTTTGTTTTTCCAGAGTCAGGGTTTCTCCATGTAGCCGGGGGTGTCCTGGAACTCCCTCTTGCTCTGTAGACCAGGCTGGCCTAGAACTCAGAGCTCCACCTGCCTCTGTCACCTGAGTGCTGGGATTGAAGGTATGTGCCATTTGCTGCTCCTGATTCTTTCTTTGTTCTTAACCCGTGCAGCCGTTTATATTTTTCAGGTGTGTGTAAATAATTTATTTAATATTTAAAATGCATGATATATATTTTAAAATACATAATATATGTTTTATCTAACTTTGCTAAATCTGACAAGAAGTCTGTTGCATGGCTTTTCTTAGGAGTCTGTGACAAGACAGCTACTCATCTCTGATAGGGAACTGATATCAGACCTAAATAACGATTCCTGCCAATCTCAATTATCATGTTTATACACTATGTATGTATATTTTATATATTATGTATATATAAAACACACACACATATATGTATGTTACATATATAATATATAAATATAATAACATTAATATAAATATAGTATATATTTCTATTAATAGTATATATTATATATTTATATTAATATAAATATAATAACATTAATTAATATCTATAGACATGATTTTATATAATATATATAAAATAATGTTCTTCTCATTATCCCATTAAGCATTAAGTAATTCCTATTTTAAGAATAATTGAGAGTCATGACAAAGATGAACCTTTTGTTTTTCATGTCTAAACACCCAATTCCAGTTATGTTCAGCAAGAGACAAGATTTAGGTTTGAGCTGAACGTACACTGAGCAGAGAACCACTCGGCCTCAGGCTCACTCCAGCCTGCCGATGTCTCCTGGTGTCCGAGGGTTGTTTTAAGAACAGTGTTTGGAAGATATTAACTCATAGTTGTGTTCTCTCCCCAGCCCATTGGTCTTTGAGACTCACAGGATTTTATTTAATAACTGTTTGCAAATAATTGATAAGAGTTGGAATTGGAGTTGAGGGTGTGTGTGGGGGGAAATACTGTGAGAATTATATTTTGTTGATTAAATGTTTAAAAAGAGTTTGACTTTCTTAGTGATTTAGTTCTTAGACTTAATATTGAATGGTCTAAAATTGTCACGATCTTTTTTTGTGTGTGTGTGTGATAGGTTTGTGACAAAGTTGTTGGAAGACCTCATTTTCTTTGTGGCCGACGTGACCAACAACGGACAGGACGTTCTGGATGTGATCATCACCAAGCCAAACCGGGAACGGCAAAAACTAATGAGGGAACAGAATATACTGGCACAGGTGAGTTGCCTAACGAGCCAGATTTTCGTATTTTCTGTTCTGAGTCACGGTATCAGAGAAATTTTTGTATCAGTTGTGCTGTGCTGCGTAACAAACGACACCTACAGACCTATTTCAGCTTCTGTGAGTTTTAAGTGTGAGAGCTGCTTCTGTGGGTCGGTACTTGCTCAGGGCATTCTCAGAGGGACTCTCAAGGTGTTAAGTGTGGTGGCGACTGTCATCTCAAGGATGGACTGAGAGGAGATCTACTTCGAAGATTGCTCGTAGAGCTTAGTACAAGTCTGCCTCCAGACAAGGCACTGCCTCCCCGTGAAGGTTAGTGTTAGCTGTACTTGACGGACACTTGGGAAATGGGCTGTTGAGGCTGCCTATAGGTTAATAGATGTTGGAAGACTCATTTTGACTGTAGGCCATCCACCCCCTGGGTGGAGATCTGAGACTGTAAAGTGGAGAAAGGTCTGAGCACAGCATCGCTGTTCTGACATTGGCCGTGCACACACAGTGAAAGCCGCTGGCTCAAGCTCCTGCCGTGCCCTCTTCACCGTGATGAGCTTTAGTCTCCACAGGAAGATGGTTCCCCTTAAACGTGAGGGATCCAGAGAGCGGGGAGAGACCCAGACTCAGCTATGGAGTCTCTAAGACATTATCACAGATGTCACTATATCAGTCAGTTCTGTGCGATTGGCTAAAAGCAATTTTATAATCACTGTCAGAGAGAATTCCACAGGGACACGGAGGGTGGACAGGAGTTAGGGACCATTAGGGGCCAGCTTAGAGGCATTTACCACATATCCCCAAATGCCCAGTGTGGTCAGAGCCTCTCCAGAAACTGCCTTGGAAGAACTTGTGACTAGAATTTCTGGGTGACTTTGGAACCATTCCACCTTGTACTGGCTGGTTTTGTGTGTCAACTTGACACAAGCTGGAGTTATCACAAAGAAAGGAGCCTCCCTTGAGGAAATGCCTCCATGAGATCCAGCTGTAAGGCATTTTCTCAATTAGTGATCAAGGGGGGAGGGCCCATTGTGGGTGGTACCATTCCTGGCGTGGTGGTCCTGAGGGTTCTATAAGAAAGCAAGCTGAGCAAGCCAGGAGAAGCAAGCCAGTACGCAACATCCCTCCATGGCCTCTGCATCAGCTCCTGCTTCCTGACCTGCTTGAGTTCTAGTCCTGACTTCCTTTGGTGATGAACAGCAATGTGGAAGTGTAAGATGAATCAACCCTTTCCTCTCCAACTTGCTTCCTGGTCATGATGTTTTTTGCAGGAATAGACACCCTGACTAAGACACACCTACACCTGTTCTGTCTGCTCTAGGAAGGCATGGGAGTCTGGTCCAGAACTCTCAAGTGCACAACACACCAGTGAATTAATTTGCTTCCTAGTAACGTGCACATGGACATTCTTGCAGTTACACGTTTTTTATTGTTTTATTAATATATCAAATTATATGTATATAAATATAATAAATGATGATTAAAATAATTAGCTTTTGTATTAACTACGTATGGCCTCAAGGAAAAGCCTTAAACACATACCAATCATAGCACTAATTAACATTAATTAATATTCCATGCTGAGTTGGGAAAGGAAAACTGAAGACATAGTGTGATTGAGATCCACAGAATGTATTAAAAGTGTTTTTAAGAAATAAAGCTCACAGGTCTCAGGGACAAAGTCTTTCTGACAGCAGTAAATTGTTTTCAGAAAGCATTTGATTTCAGGGACTTTTAGGACTTTGAGTGAATTACGAATATATTTAACTGCTGTGCCCAACTTTTTATTTCATAATATAAATCCAGAATAATTCAAGGTCTAGGGAACATAAAATTCTTCTTTTCAAAAATAATTTTTTGAGAACTTCATACATAAACACTGACTGCATTTATCTTACTTCTGCCCAACCTCTCCTCTTCCAAGTTCTCTCTCCTCCAAATTCACGATTTCCCCTTTTATTATTATATGTATGTACATTTATATGTATACACAACCTGTGTGGGAACTGGTCCCTGGAGCAGGTACTGGCCACCTCAAGCTCTTCACTTGAGGGTGGGGTCATGTGGAATTTCCCTTATCCAAGTTCACACGTAAACTGTCTTTACACTGGTCTTGTTCAGGCAACTGAGTTCATCGGTCACACATAAAAGGCGCAATCTCACAGCAGATGCCCTTGCCTTCTGGCTCTTACAATCTTCCCACCTCCTCTTCCGTGATTTTCTGAGTCTTATGTGTAGGAGATATGTGCAGTTGTATTAATCAGACTTGGGCACCCCAAGGCCACGTAGTCTCTGTATTTTGACCAGTTGTGGATCCCTGAAATAATCTCTACCTGTTGCAAAAAGAAATTTGAGAACATAAAAATCTCAAGGAAACATACCATCATAGTTCATGAACTCTAAGGGACAATTCCTTTCCATTTCAAATTCTTGTTTTGAGGCTTATGGCCTTGATCCTATAATCCTCAGAGAACTTCCTCAGCCTGCTGGCTCCTCTGTAGACGGCCCTCCAAAGTCAGAATTTGCTTCCTCATACTGCTTTTCCAGGGGTCGTAGCAAGAATTTGGCTCCCTGTGGGAAATGGGGTGTGCTGGTGTGGGGGTATCTCCCTAATCGATCCTGTGTCTCCTTATTGATGCGTTCATTCCTGTGGCCATTTATCTGCATACTGTGAATGGGTAAAGGGCCTCTGATAGAATTTCATGTATTTAGAATCACTGATATTGGTGCATATGCATTTGGAGTTATTTCCTTTTGCCTAGAACAAGGTGAGAGTGACATTTGGAAACCATTACCTGATATAGATTTCAGGTAAAAAAGTGTACACGTCCTTTATATCGTTTTAATTCGGGGAAGTTACAATGACAATAATAAAAACATATAGAAAATGTATTTTAATTCATCTGAATATTTCTGTGTAGCTTCATACAAACGCCTAAGTATTTGCCATCTTAATAAAATACAATTTGTGGAGCTGGAGAGATGGCTCAGAGGTTAAGAGCACTGACTGCTCTTCTAGAGGTCCTGAGTTCAATTCCCAGAAACCACATGGTGGCTCACAACCATCTGTAATAGGATCTGATGCCTTCTGGTGTATCTGAAGACAGCTACAGTGTACTCATATAAAAATAAATAGATCTTTTAAAAAAATAAAATACAATTTGTAAATAAAACCAATCATGCTATTGATGAATTGGATTTGTTGTTGACTTTGCATACTCTTGTAAGCAGTGGGCTTTTGGTATGTTTCTGTTCATTACCAAGACTAGCAACCACTAACAACCTCCCCCCACTCCCAGTAGGGAATAGGAAGTAGGAAGTAGGGAATCTTTGCATTAATTCGTCATTTATTTCTACAGTGTTTTTAAATCCTTGTAATCTGTTTAAAATGCAAACAGGGTGCAAAGCATGCTCGTGTGTCCATCAAAACAGGAGGATCTTTTTATTCCTCTAGGTGTTTGGGATCCTTAAAGCGCCTTTCAAGGAGAAGGCTGGAGAAGGTTCGATGCTGAGGCTGGAGGACCTGGGCGACCAGCGCTATGCCCCATACAAGTACGTGCTGCGCCTCTGCTACCGCGTGCTGCGACATTCGCAGCAGGACTACAGGAAGAACCAGGTGGGTCCTGACCCTCAGCGCTGGCTTCGGTGGCTGTGTAGACCGGAGGAGGTGGAAACTGGAGTTTGCAAGGACGAGCTTTATATGGGTACCTCAGAGGACCACCTGGAAGGACTGTGGAGATAAACGGGTGTTCGTTCTTAGGAGTTAGACTCGAAAGTGGGATGTGCCTATCTGGGTATGGTCCCAGCACCTGCTGAGCAGGGTACATTGACCCATTCTTGGCGTGAGGAGCTTGGGAGATGCGGCCTTGCTGCGTGCGCACCTAAGATATCATCTAGTGGCAAAGACCCAACTCAGGCACCTGAAACGGGAGGAAGGGACTGAGGAGAGGGAGGGTGGGGGGCAGGTCTTTGATGCTCAGGGGCTGGGGAGCTCTGGAGAGTTGGGAATCAGCTACATGGCTGTATAAGAACAGGCAGGTTTTTTTTTTTTTTTTTTTGGAAGACAGAATAATTGGATTGGTTACTTTTTATGTCATTGTGACCAAATTCTGATATGAAGAAACTCAAGGGAGGGAGGGCTTATTTTGGCCCTCAGTTTGAAGGTGAACAGTCTCTCATAGAAGGGAAGGCACAGGGTGACTCCTCACCTCTTGGCAGAACAGGAAGCAGAGAACAAACAGGAAGTTGGGTTATAAAATCACAACGCCCACCCTCAGTGACTCACTTTCTCCAGAGAGGCTCTTAGCCAAAGGTTCTGCAACCTTCTATAATCTGTCCCCTGCTGGGGACCAAGTGTTCCAACCCATATGACTATGGGGGACATTTCATATTCGAACTATAGCAGGGTAGGGAGAAGGAATGACGGCTTTGGAAAGGCCGCCATAGTCCTGGTGCAGTCTGAGCTGTGGAAGATGGGTTGGCTTATGTGGATCTAGGGATGTATCCAAAAGCTGTGTTCTGCTAGTGAAACCTCATGGAAGGGAAGGTCTCACTTTGTCTTAAAAATATCTGAGTCTGGAGAGATGATGGGTCAGTGGATGAGAGCACTAGCTTCTCTTCTAGAGGACCTGAGTTTGATTCTCAGCTCTCACATGGTAGCTCATGGCCCCTGTAACTTTACTCCCAGGGGATCCAATGTTTCCTTTTGGCCTCTGTTGGCACTGCAGGTATAGGGTGCACACACACACACACACACACACACACACACACATACACACACACACAGAGGCAAAACACTCATACACACAAAATACAAATAATCTTTAAAACTGTAATATTTTGCATTGGGTTCAATAAGGCAAATGTCTGACATAAAGCTATTTACATTATTGACCACCCAGCAGCTTATTCTTCATGTATTTCTGACCTAGTAGAAGGGTTGATGTTTCCCTGGTGTTCTTCAGAGTCTAGGTCATGAGAGAGGGGCTGGTAGGCCGGGCCTGGTAGCTCCGGGTGACAGATTGGAGGTGAGGGATGGTGGATAGATGGTGTGAGTGGGATGGTGGGGGGTTAGGGGGATGGTGGGAGGTGAAGGAGTGGTGGGGAGCGGGGGATGATTGAAGGTTTGGGGGATGGGGGGGGTTTTGAGGGGGGGGTGGGGGGGGGGGGATGGTGGGGGGTGGGGGGATGGGGGGAGGGGGAGGGGTGGTGGGTTAGGTTTTTGGGGGTGTGGGGGTATTGAGGCAAGCTAGCAGCAGTCAGCTTGTATTCCTTTCATTACAGTTTAAAGCAGTTTTCACACATCAGCTCGATTTAAACAGTTGAGATCAAGAATGGAGACAGAAGCTTGCAATATGCTCAGACTTACAGTGTTTTCCGTTTGTTTTCTTTTTCCATTTTTTTTATTGTGGTATTGGGGAATCAAACTTGGCAGCAGGCAGGCACCTTGACTCTCCGACACCCTCAGATGCCTGCTGCAGTTTAAAGAACGGATCCAGCGAGTAAGCCCAGGCTCGGAGTCAGCTCCTGAGGGCTTGAAAGTATTTTGGCGAGAAAACATTTTTTTTCCTTTAGGAAGAATGCGTTAAAATACGTTGGCTTTGGAATTCAGCTTCAAGATTAAGGAAGTACCAGAAAGAATATGTAAGACAGGTTAGCTAGACGATAAATGATCCATCAAGAAACAGGAGCAATCAGGCAGTATAAATAGATCCTGGATTCAGATTCTTGACATACAATCCATAGTATAATAAGCATCTCTGACACCGTCCTGGTGATGAACCTAGTTCTTTTTGGTTGAAATGCTGCCACTGGCGTCGTCGTAATCCAGTTTCACTACATTCCTGTAGGATGGCAGTGTAGAGTGTGGCGTTCATCTTTCCACGGGAAGGGATATAGATCCAGAACTAAGGTAGACCTTCAGACGCTCAGGGATGTGGTACCAGAGGCGTCCAGCACAGCACCTGACTGGCTGAGCGCAGGGGTGCGTGTGCAGAGGCAGCTCCTCCCCACTTCCCTTCTTGGGTCTCCTGAGCTAGTTACTTCTCTTGTAGCTGTGATCAAAGCTTCTCAAGGAGCAACTGACAGGAGTTGTTGTCTGGCTCAGTTTGAGGGCCCAGTGCATCATGGCAAGGGAAGCCTGGCAGTAGATGGCTTTGGAGGAGGGGTGGTACCTTAGGACAGTGGTTTGTTACATCTGGCACTTGGTGTTCAGAGACATGATGGAAATCTGCCCTGAAAACACCCATCTCCTGACACGCAAACACATATGAGCATGTGTACATACATGCATGCACACATACAATCACCTGCCAGGGTAGATACTGACATGCTTTCTAGATTTCCTTGACATGTGTCACAGTGGGTGACTCACTCCTGTTCTGTCCTTTCCTGTCATCTCTTCTCTCCTCCCCTCCCCTCCCCTCCTACCCTCTCCTGTCCTGTCCTGTCCTCTCCAGTCATCTCCTCCCCTCTCTTCTCTTTTCACCTCCTCTCCTTTCCCCTTCCCTCTGGAGCTTCCTACCCCTCCCCTCTCTTCCCCTACTTTCCCTCTCTTCCCTTCCTCTCCTCTTCTATCCTCTCCTCTCCTGTCATCTCCTCTCCCCTTCCCTCCTCTTCTATCCTATCCTCTTCTGTCTCCTCCTCTCCCCTTCCCTCTTGTCCCCTCTCCTCCTTTCCCTTCCCTCCCCTCCCTTCCTCTAGAGCTAACTCACTGTTTTGAACAAGGATGAAGATTCCTGGGTCCTCACCAAGGCTCAGGTCCTCTACCCCTCATCTTTTCCTGCAGAATCTCATCAGGAACGGAACTCTTTTCTCCATTCTGTCGAATTAAGTATGTTGGCATTTGTTCAGACCCCCGTGGGTGTCTCTGTCACCTCAAAGACTTGGAATATTTCAGAAGAGGTGGTGGGAGGAGAGTGAGAGCTGGAGGCCACGAGGGAAGGAGCCCTGTCTTCAGGGTATGACATGGTGCTGCGTTCATGAACACACAGCAGATGCGGCTACCTGCGTAAAACCTGCACACACAAATAGACAGGACTAACTGGGAGGAAGAAGTGGGGTCTGGCAGGAGTAAGAGTCATGAGGAGAGGGTAATGGAGGGCAGATATGGCCACAGTATACTGTATTATGTGTGTGGAACTGTCAAAAGTAAAAACCAAGACAGCTTTGCATTCAGCAAGAAGCAGTGTGAAGAGGCCCTTCTCTCTCAGCTTGAACTGGGTGGAGTCACCGAGGAGACTCGCCTCTGGGCAGGTCTGTGAGGGTGTTTCTAGGTCTTACCTGAAGATGGAAGACCTTGAGTGTGAACAGCTCCGTACCATGGGGTGGGCCCAGGACTAAATAAAGAGAGAAGGCAGCTGAGCACCAGCCCCACCCTCCTTACTGAGTGCAGGGTGATCAGCCTACCTTCTTTTGCTCTGGCTTCCTACCACAGTGAGCTGTATCCCATGATCCTGAGCCACAGTCAGCCCCTCCCTTAAGGTGCCCTGCAGGTAGCTGATCTCTGTAGGACAGGGGTTAATCTCTCTAGGACAGTGGTTCTCAACCTTCCAAATGCTGTGACCCATTTATAAATACATTTCCTCATGGTGTGGTGACCTCCAACCATAAAATTACATCCATTGCTATTTCTAACTGTTGTGAATGATGTAAATATCCGTGTTTTCTGATGGACTTAGGTGAAAGGGTCGCTTGACCCCCAAAGGAGTTGTGACCCCTTTGGGTTGAGAAGAGCTGATCCAGGGTAACTACTCCAAGCAGCTTTCTGATGGTTTATAGAATAAGGTTTTAAATGTAGGCAGAAAGCGTTGTATTTTATCTTTTTCCCCTTTATAACCTAATAAAGAGTTCATGTGTGATTTAGTGCTCACCCAGGCCTTTAATGTTGTGTCTGGGATTATTATTATTTAGAGAACTCAATAGCATCTCTAATCTCATTTAATTATTCATCAACATCTTAGAAGTTGGCCTCATCTTGGAAGTGTGACTCTTGTGGTCATAAAAGTGTGTAAATCAATATGGAGCTTTAAAGCGATACACTGCAGAAGACTTTCACTCTGGTTAATTGGCTGCCCAACAGCAAGCCATCATTCTGAGAGGCCACAAAGCACTGCCTAGATTATAATTAGATTTGTGTAACCAATATCACTTTCAAGGACTAGATATGTTCTGGCATATTTTGTCCAAGGCAGAAACCACTTTCTAATCGGTGCATTCCCAAGGAGAAACCCCCAGAAATGGAAAGCCTTTGTCATTGAGGAGGGTGCACTCCTAGCTCTAAGGTTATATGGACGTGTGACTAGCACACAGAGTGTGACAAGTGATCCTGGTTTGGGACCTAGCGGAGTGAGTGTGAGGGACAAGGAGCAGGGCTGGAGAGACCGCTTAGTGGTTAGGGCACTGGCTGCTGCAGGTCCCAGCACCCCACATGGGGGTCTTACAACCACCTGTAACTCCAGTTCCACGACATCCGCCACCCCCTGCTGGCATCTGTGGGTACTGCATGCACGTGGTATAGAGACATGCACACACACACACACACACACACACTCAACATTAAATAAAAAGAGCAGACATACATAATGCATTACTGAAACTCTCAGTGACATTCTCTCTCACTGCAAGAATAACATTTTGACTTTTGCCGCAACTCACAAGGACTCTCCTTTTTTTTTTTATACAAGAAATTATCATCTAACCAAGCTGACTCTCTCTTTTATACAATTAAAAATATATTTATTTTATGTATATGGGTGTTTGGCATGTATGTGTACCCCGTGCTGCCTGGTGCCCACAGAGTTTCTGCTACCACAGCTCTTTGTGGGTGACAGCTCTTTTTGGATGACACTGCATTGCTTGGCGTCTCTCTCCCAGTGCACCCAGGGTTGCTGACCTCACATCCTTTCTGTTCTTGCCCCAGCTCATTTTTTTCAGCCTCTCTCATCTGCAGTTGGCTCTTGTCTCCAACCTCGGTCTTGTTTCCCTCATCCACGTGTAAGAGGATGCTTGTTTGCTCTCCGCCATCCTTTGTCTCTCTACAGTGTGATCTCCAGAGAGAAGCTCTCTCTCTCTCACGTACAGCCACATCCATAGCCCCTCACACAGAACTTATGAAGCCATGATGAGATAGTTTTTGTGTGGCTGGCTGTAATTAATAACTTGAGCTGTTATTTGACCCTATTTGATCAGTCTTTACTGATACATGTGCCATTGATGTTACTTATCAGGGAATTTATCTTGTCATTCCAGTACTAGTCTGAGAAAACAAAAACAACTCAAATCCACGTAGGACCTTCAGATGGTGGCTCAGATCTAAGGCCCTACGAGGGAAGCATCAGGCAGTCAGAATGCTTTAAAAAAATTATTATTATTTTACCCGAAGTTGATAGTTAGGGCTTCTGGTGAGGGTTAGAGGACCTTGGGCAGGCTGGGGAAATTCTACGTTACCATGACATAAAAACGCAATTTGGATTTGTTTTTGTCAGTTGCAAGAGTGTCAGCACCCATTTTAAAAAGTAATGATCTCTACACAGCTTTTAATTAGTCAATTAGGTATCTGGTTATTTGTGGTACTGAGGAGGGAACCTTGAGCCTAGCATGTTCCACTTCCCTCCAATGACTGTAGATATCTTTTCCTTCATTAAGAAATTCTCTTTATTGAAGATTATTTACTTGTTTTGTCTTTTTTGACAAATCTTTACTGGGTTTTTCTAGTAGCTCAGCTGATCTGAGCTGCTGGCCCTCAGGCAGTCTGCTGGAAGCCTGACACCTCTCTCTCTCTCTCTCTCTCTCTCTCTCTCTCTCTCTCTCTCTCTCTCTCTCACCAGGAGTACATTGCTAAGAACTTCTGCGTTATGCAGTCTCAGATCGGCTATGATATTTTGGCAGAAGATACAATCACAGCCTTGTTACACAATAACCGAAAACTCCTGGAGAAACACATCACGGCCAAAGAAATCGAGACCTTTGTCAGCTTGCTCAGGAGGAACCGGGAGCCGAGGTCTGCACTGGTGGGAATGTCGGGGGCCACACCAAGCTCTGCTCTGGTGGGGATGGCGGGGGGGGGGACACCAAGCTCTGCTCTGGTGGGGATGGCGGGGGGCACACCAAGCTCTGCTCTGGTGGGGATGGCGGGGGGCACACCAAGCTCTGCTCTGGTGGGTCCCAGGGGGCTTGCACATTGTTCTTTGGCTCCCTGCTACCTCAGATGGGAGCAGTGAATACAGAGCAGCCAAGGGCACCCACAGTGCTTTCTCTCCTAAGTCCTGTAACAGTAAATGCTAGATCGTGGACAGGGACTTCCTGAGGTGTGCACCCTAACCCTCTTATCTGCTCACCTCCTGAATTGTGCGCCCTAACCCTGTTATCTGCTCACCTCCTGAATTGTGCGCCCTAACCCTGTTATCCGCTCACCTCCTGAGGTGTGCGCCCTAACCCTGTTGTACGCTCACTTTGTCTTGTTTTTTTTTGTTGATATATGGTTTTGGAGACACTCACTTGAGGGAAGATAAATGATTTTCTAAACACGAGTCCTTGTTCTAAGGGATGGAAATCACCTAATAAACAGAGGCAAACGATCATTCTAAACAAGGCTTATATATAATAAAATAATTATTTAATTTGCTTTTGGTGATGAAGTAGATGAACAACACGCGGAGAAATACCGCACTGAGCAATAGTAAAACCACATCAAAATAAGCTTTTCTAACTCCAAGTTATGCTTTTGTTGCGGGGATTTTACTGGAATGCTTTGTCTTGGGCTAGTGAGATGATACAGGCAGTAAGAACATTTGCCAGTGAAGTCTGATGGCCCCAGTTCAATTCCCAACTCTGGCAGAAGAGCTGTGTGCAGTGGCACTTGGCTCTCATCTGTAAATCCAGCACCCCTGGGAGGTGGGAGGTGGGAGGGGGGAGGTGGGAGGGGGAGGCAGGATGGTCAGCCAGATCCACACAGCGCAGCAGCTGGGAAGACAGAATTGACTCCTGACCTCCACACACACCATGGCTCCCCATGCCCAAATCCAGACATACACTTTGATACTTAAAAATTTTTTAACTTAAAAAATGAGTGGGTACATGCAAGATTCTGTGTTTAAGGATGAAATTGTTGAGGAATCGGTAAAAGGTATTCAATTAGAATATAGAAATAAAACGCTTGTCTTAACGTTTGCCATTCATTCCCTTCCTAGGTTTCTGGACTACTTGTCTGATTTGTGTGTGTCCAATAGCACGGCCATCCCCGTCACCCAGGAACTCATCTGCAAGTTCATGCTGAGCCCCGGCAATGCGGACATTCTCATTCAGACCAAGTAAGCTGCTCCATGGGGGCGCCTGTCAGAACACCCCTGGCTGAAGTGTGAGTCTTAATGGATTCCGCGTGTCCTTGGTCTCCAGGCTGGTGTCCATGCAAGTGGAAAACCCCATGGAGAGCTCCATCCTTCCTGATGACGTTGACGACGAGGAGGTTTGGCTTTACTGGATTGACAGCAACAAGGAGCCTCACGGCAAGGCCATCAGGCACCTCGCCCAGGAAGCCAGGGAAGGCACCAAAGCCGACCTAGAAGTTCTGACCTATTACAGGTATTGGGGACACTCATACTCCCTTCATGTGGCCACAGGGAGCTGGTTCTCTAAAACCTCTGGGAATTACAGATAGAGTAAGAGGACATTTAAAAATCCTGTCCGAAGGTAGGAGCTGAAGTGGTTAAGACCACCTAAAAAATTCAAGATGAGAAAGTTAAACACCTGTGCTTTCCACTTGCATTTTCTGATGAGCTTGGGGCTTTCGTGCAGGAAGGCATTTCTTCCTGCTCCTGATGGGACATAGGGGCAGAAGAGAAGCAATAAGACCTTGGTTGTGGACTGAGGGGGAAGAGGGGCTGAGTGAGACAGATCTGGTGGCAGGAAGTGGCAGTGGGTTAAGATGGGCTCTTGTGAGCACGTGCTCTTCTGAATTCAAGAGGGGCAGTTGTCTGTAGCTCTTAAAGGTCACCTGTGTTTAGTAGCAAAAGCACTAGAGGGTGTCCTCAGGGGTCAGTATGTTGGGATCAGTTGGGGGGCTGGTGTAGGCCCTCATCTTGGGGAGGCAGAATTTGACTGCGCTTATCCCACACACAGCCACTGGGGTGGGTGCTCAGTTACAGGGAAACACTAAGACACCGCTCTCCTAAGAGGTGAGAAAGTCAGAGGTGGTTCGGGGGTCCCTGGGCCTGCGATGAGGCTGGGGCTGTGGGGTTCCCAGACTCCTGGATATCTAGGCACGCTGTTGTAGAAGATCAGAGAATGGAGTCAGGGTCCATAGCCCGGCAGAGGCAGGCTTGGTGGTGGTTGTGGCTGGGAGCACAGAGAAGCCTTCTACAGGAGATTAGACTGCAGCTATGCAGGTGAAGGCCTTCTTCTTGGCTTCCCACTGTGGATCTTGATGGAAAGAGACAGTTTATGGTTCTAAACAGTTTATTATCATGGTGGAAAATGGATGTGTAAAGCCATATTTTACTTTTTAAGGTGGGCCTGAGATTAAATACCTTTTGTAGGGAGGGATATATGGGAAGGGAAGCTTATTGGCTAAGCCCTCCAGGCCTCTAGGTCCCTCATTAACATGGAGAACTCTGTTTGGGGCCTACTTGACCACAGGTCACATCTCTTTTATGTGAGAAGCATGACACAGTCCGGAGTCTGGCAAGGAGCTGTCAACTAATCCTCTGGTGTGTGCCCATCAAGTCTCCGGGTCTCAGCCTGCTCTTCCTTACTAAACTTCCTGGCATGGTTTTATGTCCCACAGGCTGGCAAGATGGCTCAGTGGGTAGGCACACTTGTCAAGGCGAGCCTAATCACCTGAATTTGATCCCTGGAGCTCACAGTAGAAGGAGATAACCAACTCTCAAAGTTGTCCTCTGACCTCCACAAGAGTGATGTGACACATAGATTCTCTCTTCCCCCTTCAACAACAACAACTGTTAATGACCTAACTGGCTCGGAATTTAAGGGATAAAACCCCAGGCAGAAGTTGGTGAGACCAGAGAAGGATGCAGAACTAGAGTCTCCCTGCTTCCATATCTCTCAAAACCAAGCCAGCAGGGCATCCTTAATCCTAGAGGCTGAGGAACCCGTTGGTAGCACCATGTGGAATGATCCTGTTTTCTTTTCAAACCAAGTAGGGACAAAGTCAGTGTGGATTCTGGAGACCTGTCCCCACCCCCACAGAGGCTGGGGAAGGTAGGGAGAGGTGACCTCATGTGACTCACTGTCTATTACAGGCTTGGTGGATTTGATCTTAGGACAGAAAGCCTGACTTCGAGAGGCTGTAGTGATGGGGACAGAGTAAGACCTGTGTTGGCATTTGTTTACAAAGAGTTTGACTCCGTGTTCTAAGTACTTATCAACAGCTGTCATACCCAGAGGCTGGCTGTGCTTTGTCTGTTAGGGCCGTAATAGCAGTGAGAGGAATACTGTAACACGTCTCTCGCATTTAGGTACCAGCTAAACCTTTTTGCAAGGATGTGCTTGGACCGCCAGTATCTGGCCATCAACCAGATTTCAACACAGCTGTCTGTAGACCTGATCCTGCGGTGTGTGTCTGACGAGAGTCTGCCCTTTGACCTCCGAGCATCTTTCTGCCGACTCATGCTCCACATGCATGTTGACCGAGACCCCCAGGAGTCTGTGGTGCCTGTTCGCTATGCCCGCCTCTGGACGGAAATCCCCACGAAGATCACAATCCATGAGTATGTCTGGAAACCTTATGTCTTAGTTAGGGCTACCATTTCTGTGATGAAACAGCACGACCAAAGTA
The DNA here is from genome assembly GCF_004785775.1 of Grammomys surdaster. Lineage (NCBI taxonomy): Eukaryota > Metazoa > Chordata > Mammalia > Rodentia > Muridae > Grammomys > Grammomys surdaster. The sequence continues at coordinate 3,116,076 of NW_021620983.1, forward strand.
ACCTGGGGAGGAGAGAGTTGACTTGGCTTATACTTCCACATCTCTGTTTTTCATAGAAGGAAGTCAGGTCAGAAACTCAAACAGGGCAGGAACCTGGAGGCAGGAGCTGAGGCATAGGCCATGGAGGGGTCTTCCCATGGCTTGTTCAACCTGCTTTCTTATAGTACCACCAGCCTAGGGGTGGGGCCACTTACAGTGTGCTGGGACCTCTCCATCAGTGACTAAGAAAAAGCCCTGCAGTCTTCCCTGCATCCTGATCTTAGGAAGATAGTTTTTCAACTGAGGCTCCCCTGTCTTCAGTTGATATAAAACTATCCAGTATATTGCATTCATTGTCTTTTTCATTGCTCTGACCATTTGAGTAGCCAAGGAGAAATAATTTAATGAGGGAAGGGTTTATTTTGGCTCACAGTTTGAAGGACAGTCCAACTTGACTGGAAGGCTCAGCCCCAGGACCTTGAGGCAGCGCTACCTTGAGTCTGTGCACCGGAGGCAGAGGGAGCTCACTTCTCATTTTTGTTCTTTATTCGATAGTGGCCTTCAGTCCAGGGTACGGTGCGTTCCACGCTCAAAGTGGGCCTTCCCTTTTCAGTTCATTGGTTCTGGAAACATCTTTGAGATGTGCCCAGAGGTGTGTTTTCTAGAGGAATTCTAGATTCCATCAAAGTGACCGTGAAGATGAAGTGTCACAGAGATGTTTCTCGGGATGTTCAAGTTCAGCCGATGAATGCAAAGTGAAGCATCTTCAACTTTGGAATGAGAAGCTTAGGAAGGCATTTGCACATTTATGTTCTCACGTCGGTCTGGGAGGAGTCAACAGGATACTCCCCCGCAAGGACAAATGCCAGCTTTCCAGCAGGGAGCTAGTGAACGACTAATCATAACAGCCCCAGCTTGCTGAGTGCACGATGCACTGGCAGACCCCACCTGGCTCTATCCATTTCAGTTTGCAGTCGCCCCTGATGAGCCGATGGGATGCTCACCCCAAGAGATTGAGTGATGTGTCCAAGGCAGTGCACTCTGGGAGTCAGACTGTGTATCAGTCCCATTTTTCAGTCTTTGTCATCAATTTAACTTGCTCTTGTATCTGTCTGGCCAGGTATGACTCCATCACAGACTCTTCCAGAAATGACATGAAGAGGAAGTTTGCCCTGACCATGGAGTTTGTTGAAGAATATTTGAAAGAAGTTGTAAATCAGCCATTTCCTTTTGGAGACAAAGAGAAAAATAAACTGACATTTGAGGTATTTAAAATTAATAAATTTATTTTCTGCATGCCTAGTGCCCACAATGGTCAGAAGGGGGCATCAAATCCCCTGGAACCAGTTAGTTGTAAGCCATCATGTGGGAGCTGAGAATCATACCCAGGACCTCTGGAAGAGCAGCAAGTGCTCTTAACCACTGAGCCACCTCTCCAGCTCCACTTGAGGCATTTAAAAATACTCATGGCAGGATTGTGTGTTCTTGCTAGAAACCAGCTGCAACGAGCATCAAAGACTTTCCTTTGCTCTAATATTTAGAGTATTTGATATAATTCCATCTGTTGATGATAAAAATATAGACTTGCTATTTTAAACTTTAATTTTGTTCATTAACTTATTTTTGTAACCATTTGTGGATATTTAGAGATGCACTTCACATGCTAATTACACTACAATCAAGTGACTTGATATGATTTGAAACAGAAGAAGAAAAATAAAAGAAAAACGTAATGTTACAGATCCCCTCCCAGGACAAGTTTGTAAAAATAAAATAATAAAATAAATCACCTTTTCTGATTGGGCCTTTGTTACAGACGTACTCAGCAACTAATAATACCAACTCCTAATAGATTAATGGTCAGTAGAATTGCAAATGAAAGTCCACTTTACTTCAATTTTTATTATGTCTTGATAATTAAAATGCCCTATCTCAATCATCAATTAATTATAGCTTTCCTTGTTTTATTTTTGTTTATATGTAATCATTACGCTTGGTAAACAAGGGCAGTTTTAGATAATTTATATTTATGGCCTTTCCCCCACCTTCATGGAAGTGATGGGTTTTCCTTGTTGACCTGAATTGAAATGTGAGGATAATATAATAACAATAACGATAACAATAATAATACAGAGAGGTCCCTGTCAATCATACCTGGTGTATCAGTTATCTGGCGTCATGAGACACCTCTCCCACGTGTAGCAGCATTTCTGAGTCAGTAGCCGGGGTGTGGTGCAGTGGCATCTGTTCGGTTGGTCAGTCTTGTTTCTGCTTCTCTCAGGTGAGTGTTGGTAGCCTTTTTGCTGTGCTGGCTTGTCACCTCAGCCCTTTGCCACATGGCTTTTCTGTGTCTAAGTGTCCTTGTGACACAGCACCTGGCTTCCCACAGAGAGCAAGAGAGAGAGAGACTGAGAAAGTAAGGGAGAGAGAGAGAGAGAGAGAGAGAGAGAGAGAGAGAGAGAGAGAGAGAATGAATACCCACAATACCCACAAGCAGTGTTCTGTCATCTAACCTTAGGAATGACGCAGCATTTTGCTTGTGACACACACCAGCCTGACACATCGTAGGAGGGACAGCCTCTACTGCAGCCATATCTTAGAGGCTGCATCTCACCCTCCTTATGTCCTGTATTACCCAGAAGGCCACAGGCCAGTGTAGGGGCCATAGAATTCTGGGCCAGTTTATGACTCATACTTGATAAAATAATTTAACTACTGATTAAGTGGAATCCTTCTGACTTAAATTTATTTAAGTGGTAAGTATTATAACATAAACATCCCTTAAGTCACTTTGAAGGCTCTGAATTAATCCCAGATCTGAGTCAGTCACAATCTGAACAACCCCTTTGCAGAGATTTTAGTTCCCAGATGTGGAAGAATTAGGGGCTTAGAATTTCTCAAGCACTTTAGATACTGATTCTGTTTTCCAACGCTCCTCTCGCCCATGCAGGTGGTCCACCTGGCTCGGAACCTGATCTACTTTGGATTCTACAGCTTCAGCGAGTTGCTGCGGCTGACAAGAACCCTGCTGGCTATCCTAGACATCGTCCAGGCCCCCATGTCCTCGTATTTTGAAAGATTAAGCAAGTTTCAAGATGGAAGTAAGAACTCTGAGGAATGTGATGATTTTCTTTATTAAGTGGGAGGGAGATAAAACCAAACATATAACCAAACATATAAAGAAATACACGTAATGTGCGTGTGCAGGCCGTACAAGCACTGGCTCACAATGGGGCTATGTGATAGCAGGGCGGACATGCGAGCACTTTCCTGTGGTGATTGTGTGTGTGTGTGTTTGTGTGTGTGTGTGTGTGTGTGTGTGTGTGTGTGGTATGTGTTCACATGTATATGGGCACATATGTACTGGTAAGCATGAAGGGGTTTGTGTGTGCACGCGTGCATGTGTGTGTATGTGTGTGTGTGTGTATACAGGTCTGAAGTTAACATTAGGTGTCTGTTTAAACCACTGTTCACTTTATTAATATAGGCAGTATTTCCTGAGGAATGTTTCATGAGTACACTCATCCCAGCTACTCTGTGTATTCAGTATTCAGCTTCCCTAGGGAGCCCTTGTCTCTGCTTTTGGAATGCTGGGATTGCAGGAGCTATCATGCCTGCTTGGCTTTGACATGGGTTCTAGGGATCTGAACCATCAAACTTTCAGAACTGTCCATATCATAACATAACCATATATATATCATATAAAAAACTATATATTTATAACCATTTATATATGTATACATGGAAACACATGACACTGGGGAAGGGGACACTCTGCCCAGGAGTCATGTTGAATGAGAGGGTGGTGCTGATGCTGGCCTCTGGGAAAGTGGAGCTGGAGAAGGGCTTATGCAGACAGCACAGTAACAGCCACAGTGACACCCAGGACAGGATGGAAAAGGAGACACCAGATTCTGAGTGCAGACATGAAGAGGGACTGTCCAATCAGAAATTTCATGTGAGTCACAGAAAAGCTGAAAGGCTGCATTGCTGTTACCTCAGTCCCAGCCTTGTACACAGTACAAAAATTGCCTGAGCCCTTTACCTTCAGGGTGACGTACAAGGAATTTAGTGACTGCCTCAGAAACCTGAGCATTGACTGAACAGTTACTGGAGAGATATGCTCACATGTCTCTTTACTCCAGATAGGACACTGTAGGCCAAAGAGATAATTCTAGTCAAGTCTAGCTTAGTGAACCACTGAGTTTCCTGAGTTACTTACAGGAGTATGTGTGACTCAAAGATAGCCCCATCACTGGGAAAGCCCACCCCAGCATGGGCAACTCAGGCATGCTCAGCCCTGGATCTCCCTCACAATGTACTACTGGTCGTCAGGCAGAATGGAGCCTCCTCTCTCCAGCAATTGCCTTTTATATTTATAACTTTGAGGAGAGAACTTTGTGGATCATGTAAAGTTTCAGGAGCTTCCTGAGTCTTGTGTGTTTCATTTACTTCTTTAGTCCTGTGAGTTTCCCTCCTCCCTTCAGGAGGATGTGTTTTGATTTGGGAGAAACAGGTACGCTCTGTGGATGTCCTCATAGGCACAGGTGTTTGAACACTGGTTTCACAGTTGGTGGTATTGTTTTGGAAGGGTGTAGAATCTTCAGGAAGTAGAACCTTGTTGGCGGAAGTGGGTCACTAGGAGTGAGCTTTGACATTTATAGTCTCATCTTACTTCCTGTCCATGGAGAAGTGAGGAATCTTTGCACCACGTCCCTACCTCCATGTCTTCTCCACCATGACGGGATGTATTCTCTTCAACTTCGAGCCAGAATAAACCATTCTTCCCTTAAGTTGCTCTTGTCTGGTATTCTGTCACAACTGGCAGAGGCATAAAAGGGGGTTGTGTGACAGGCACCTTCAGAAAGTTGAAATACTGAGATAGTCCAGTATATGAGAACACATGGAGAAAAGAGACCTAAAGGATCACAGGTGGTAGCTCAGGGGCATCTGGAGCTGAGCAAGGCTAGAAGTGGGGAGAAAGGAGAAGGGCCCTGGTCTTGTGCGCAAAGGGAAAGAGATAATGTGAGCCTGGGCATAAGTAAGACCAGGAAGAAGAAGGATGTGTGTGTGTGTTTGTGTGTGTTTGTGTGTGTGTGTGTGTGTGTGTGTGTGTACCTCAATAATTCTCTGAAAGAAGCAGCTGTAGGAACTTCTCAGTAACATGAGCTTCCATTTCCAGGCCCCAGCGGCAGCTGAATGTGCACAAGACCCGTGAGGCTCAAGCTAGACAAAGTTCCAGCACACAGACGGGAGGTGGGCACGAGTCCCACTCCAAGTTAAGAAGTCACTGGTTTACTGATAGCTGTTGGGAGAGGGCGAGTCAGTTTTCTTTGAGGATAGAGCCCCTGCTAAGTTACCAGTACTGTAGTGGATGGCCCCATGGCCAAGAATATGAGACCGGCACAAATTGTACTTAATGGGTTAAAAAAAAAAAGGACATGAATTTGGGTGGGTAGGGGTGGATCCTGGAGGAATTGTGGGAGGGGATGAATATGATCAAATTGTTCTACAAAATTCTCAAAGAGCTAGAAACAATACAAAGCTGATAAAGAAAAAAAAATTCTCTGAGGGATAAGACTGGCCCCAATGTCCTGTCTTTCACTGTAATGGGACATCTGTCTTTGGCAAAGACATACTGTCTTCAAGCAAGGGCCTTGGCTCTCAGCAGCCTGTTTAGCCTCTGAGTGCTATCTGCTCTCTGATTTAAAGGCACTGACTGTGTCACTGATCTTTAGGGCTTAAGAATTGTGTCAGGAAGCACTTTTTTTCTTTTTGGTTACACACAGGAGTGACAAAATGAGTGTGACCATAATGACTGACAAATGGACATCCTGGGTATTATTTGCAAGTTGTGCATTTATTAAATTATGCAATTGTTTTCTTTTTATATCAAAGGAAGTAAAGTCCAAAGATTTTTTCCCCTTTTCACATATATATATCTGTGTGTCTGTGTGTGTATGCATGTGTGTGTTTGCATGTGCATGCATGTGTGTTCATGTGTGTATGTATGTGTGTGTATGTGTGTGCATGCGTATGTGTGCATGTCTGTGTGTAGATGTGTACATGTGTTTGCATGTGTGTGGGCACACATATATAAGCATGCTCCGTGTACAGGCTCAATGTTGATGTCAGGAATCAGCCCACTGATTCCTTTATTCCTTAAACTGTACTTTTTCTACTATATTCCCTGAGGCAGGGTCTCTCAATCAAATCCAGAGCTAATCAGTGTGGATATGGATGGTCTCACTAGCCAGCTTGCCCTGGGGTTCTCTTGTCTCTGCTTCCTGAGGTGGGAATTACTCAGGGCTTCTAAGTGCTTGGCCTCTGGTTCTCACATTCCTCAGCAAGCACTTGAACCACGGAGCTGTCTTCCCAGCCTCCAGTTTTACCTTTTACTGATGCTAATAATAAAAGTTACCCTACAACTGTGAATGCCACTGTACCTCCTTCCTCCTTTTTTTTGTTAAAAATTAAACCAATTTTATTTTTAAAATAATTAATATTTCTACATGCATAAACTGTGCTTGGATCAAACCCACCTCTCACTCCATTCCTTCTGACTCTCCTCTTACCCCGCACCCAAATATCCCCTTTCAGTTTCTTGTGTTCTCTCTCTTATTTTGTTTGTTCTTTTAACATTATTTTTAATTGATTTCTTTTAATTAAACATTTAAAGTTACATCAGTCCATCCTTCCTTTTCCTTCCTCCAATCCTTTCTATGCCCCTCTGTTCCTCCTTAAATTGTTGGCCTCTTTTTCTTTATTATTGTTAAACATACACACAAATGTATAAATTTGTAAATACAACCTGCTGAATCTGTTTAGAGTGTCTTAGGCGTGCACGATTTCAGGGTTGACCATTTGGTTACTGGGTAGCCAGTTAGATGTCTCATCAGTGGGAGAGACTAATTTTTTCTGTTTTCCAGGTCATTTGATGCTTGTAGTTATTTGTGTAGGGATGAGGCCCTGTGAGATATTTTCCTTCTGTGTTAGTATGTACTGGTGTTGCACTTCTGCAGGTCTCGTTTGGGAAGTCATAGTATTGAGGTATCATGGGCGTGGCTTCCTTCTCATTGCTAAGAGTCACAATCTCACAGTAGGCTTCTTGGCCCTCTGGCTCTTAAAACTGTTCTGGTCCCATCTTCCAAGGTATTCCCTAAGCTTTAAGGGCAGGCATTGTACTGTAGATATATCCATTGGGATTGAGCAGTTCCTCATCAGTTGATCTTTGCAGTTTGATTAGTTGTGTTTTTTTCTTGTTTGTTTGTTTTTGTTTTTTGCAATGGGCTCTGCAAAGACAAGCTTTTTTTTTTCACGTGGGGGTGAGAGCTACATTTATCTGTGGGTATAAAGAGTATTTAGAATGTAGTTAGGAATCACACTATCTAGTAAAGTGGAAGTGGTGGGTCCTCCTCTAAGATCCATGACATCACTAGACCTGGGTGGTTGCTGAGTTTCTGGTGCCAGGCATGATTTCCTTCCTGTTGAGCCGTTGAATTAGTTAGCCGTTGGTTAACTCCAAAGTATGGATGCCATTATTGATTCTTTAGGGATTGTCTTACTTCTCAATTGCTATGACAAAACATCATGACCACAGCAACTTATAAAAGGAGAGTATTTCATTGGGTGGCTTACAGTTCCAGAGTCCATGACTGTCATGGCAGGGAGCTTGGCAACAGGGAGGAAGGATGGGTGTTAGCAGAGAGCTTATGTCTGATCTACAACACTGGGCAAAGAAAGATAACTGGGAATGCTGTGGGCTTTTGAAACCTCAAAGACCACACCCATTGACACGCCTTCTCCAATAAGTCCACACCTCCTAATCCTTCTCAAACAGTTCCACCAACCAGGAACCCAACATTCGAATACATTAGCCTAAGGGGGCCATTCTCTTTCAAGCCATCACAGGGGTGTCTTGTCTTGCTGGTCACTGTGATTTATAGGCATCACAGCTGAGTGGGAACATTGATTGCTTTACTCGTTTGGAAGCTTGCACAGCACCTTCTGGTACTATGGAAATGAGACTCTAGGAAGTTTTCAGGTTAGATGTAGCGGGAATCTTCTGAGTCCTGAGACAAAAGTGTGTGGTCCCTTTAGCAAAAGGGACTCACCTTCAACCTCTGGGAGGCAACCAAGGCCCATAGCAATAGTCTGTATTGTTTGGGAGTTTCTTGGACTACCCTGAGCAACAGCTTGAATAGAAGTTTCTCATGCCTGGCACTGGGTTTTGTTAGTCAGCGGCTCTTGTGGGAGTATTGTCAGCTCAAGTGTCATAACTTCATTTAATATATGTAAGTATGCAAACATAAAATAACACGATTCCTTGAGGTTTTATCAAACATCCTTGGTGTTATTTGTCCCTCCCTCTCCCTCTCCCCTCTCCAGCTAGAGCCCCCATCTGTTGAGAGCCTTCTTACCTGCCTGCTGTTTGGATGTATCTGGGTACAGAAAAGAAGCTAACAGGCAGCATCAGAATCCATCCCTGAGTACCCTGAGGTCTAGTGAGGCTGTCTAATTAGGACTGTCCTTTGTTTTTGTAGTTGTCCCCCAGTCTCTGGGCCAGAATCTAATAAGGTGACAACAAATCACAGGAAACTTCTAAAAGACCAGACAGCCAAATGGTTTCTCTGTCATCTATTGATTTGCTTTTCTATAGCTCCAACTTCTTGGGGGTTTCCATAGGTCAGTCCTGACACATGACCCTTCGCCAGCCAGTGACTGTCACCTCCCTACTGGGATACAAGGAATGGCACTGGAAATGGGAAATCACTAGTAACAACCATGGAATTCCATTTTGTCTTGTTTCCTTTTCTGAGATTTCAACTTTGGACATTGTTCTAGTGTCATTTCTGTTGCTGTGATAAAATATCCTAGAAACAAGTGACTCAGGGGAGAAAGGGTTTGACCTGGTTCACAATTCCAGATTACACTCTATCACTGTAGGGAAGTCACAGAGGTGGGAGCTTGAGACAGCTGGTCACATAACATCCTCAGCTATGGGGTGAGAGATAAATGCAAGCATGCACACTTGCTCAGATTTCTCTTCACTTACACAGTTCACACCCACATTCATGTGGTTCTTCCACTTCAGCTAACCCAATTAAGAAAAATCTCTACCAGGCATGTCGTAGGCCAACCTGAGCTAGGAAACTTCTTTTGAGACTCTCTTTCAAAGTGATTCTAGATTGACATTGGGAATCATCCTGATCAGCCATCTACCGTATTCACTGAGGCAAGGTCTTTCAATCAAACCCAGAAGTCACCGATACGGCTAGTCTCACTTCCTCACTTGCTAACTAACCATGGTGGAGATGAACTGCCTTGGGGCCCAGAGACTAAGATACAGATAACCATAATGGCCAAAAGGATCAGAGTTGCCTGGGCTGATTTGTAGCTCTGTGGTCCAACATAGGGTAGGGGAGAGGTCAGGAGCAAGAGCAGGGAGAGGCACTTTGGATAATGGAGACCCAGGAAGAAGCCTTGTGCCCAAAGGACTGGGAGGAGAGTTAGAGGGCTTGGTGACAAAGACCTGGGCACTCCAGTCCTGCTTTCTCCTTCTGCCCTGCCCTATCCTGCCTCTCTCCTTTTCTCCCTCTTTCCCTCCCTCTCCTGTTCCTCCTTCCCTCTACCTCTTCTTCTTGCTTTTCCTTTTTTTATTGAGAGAAGTTCTCCCTGTGCAGCCCAGGCTGGATTCAAACTCAGGTTCTTCCTGCCCCAGTGTCTAACGTTCTAGGATCTGTGTGTTACCATTACCATGCTATAGAAGTCTATTTTCTACTTTTCTCAAGTTTCTCAAGGATTTCAGTACAGGACAGGTTGCATTTACTAAGGATTTTTGTTTAGCTTACTGTGGTTTCATTGGATCAAAAAGATTAAAACAAACCAGACCAAATAACTACAAACTCTCCTATGTGATATATGTGCATCAGAAAGACAAAATGTTTCAGAGATGCTAACTTACAAATACATGTTTTTATTTATTAATTTTAAAAAGTCTGTTTCATCTAGTGAAACATCTAATTCTTGGCCTAGATGATTTAGTGAGAAAGAGGCAGATTTATTGAGAAAGAAAACATTAGTGGTAGAAAAAGCTATGAGAGTAGATTCTGGTTCTGGTTCTAAAGCTCACCTGTATGTGTTTGGTGTACTGACGTACACATTTGTTTTTCACAAATATTTACTTAGTACATTGTGTTTGACTATACATAAAATGTATGCTGTTCATAAGTATACATATTTTTAATATTAAAATAGAATTTCAAATATGATTTGCAAAAATTATTAAATGAGAAAGTAACTGAGTAAAATGTTTGTCATACAAACATGAAGACCAGAATTCCCAGAATCCATGTAAAGGTCAGATGTTGTGGTGTGTAGTGTAATTCCAGCTCTGAATCTCCGGGGCTCACCAGCCTACTAGATGAAATTTCAGGCCAGTGAGAGACCTTGTCTCCATCCATCCATCCATCCATCCATCCATCCATCCATCCATCCATCCATCCAACCAGCCAACCAACTCACCCACTAGTCAACCAACCAACCCACCCACCAACCTACCCATTCATCTATTCATCCATTCATCCATCTATCTATCTATCCATCCATCCATCCATCCAACCAACCAGCCAACTTTCCCACCCCCTCACCAACCAACTAACCAACCAACCAACCAACCAACCAACCAACCAACCAACCAACAAGAAGTTGGATTATACCTGAGGTTGACCTCTGGTTTCTATAAGCACACAGTATGTACAGACTTACGCACACATGAACCGACACACTTTCATACACACAGTTACCCTTACACACACATAGTTCGCACACACAATTATACACACACACCACCACTCCACCACCACCACCACCACCACCACCACCACCACCACCACCACCACCACCATCACCACTACTTCCTGGTCTTTAGTTCCTGTGAGTCTATTTGCCAACTCTCATGACATGCTTTTGCTGCCTCAATGTAAGAGAAGAATCAGATGGCTACTTTACCTGTGTCTGTCAGTACTTTCAGGAAGACTTACAGGGTGAGGGGTACACACAATTCATGTCACAAGACAAAGTTACTCTATGGCATCCTTATGGCTCTCTTAGTTAAGGGTTGCCCACATAATTATTGTATAAAAGCTTTTAAAAAATATCTTTCGATCATTTTGACTCAATAGATATAGAAGATTTACTCATGGTCCATTTATGTTTCTGTGAGATGTGTCACCACATGTAGATTTGAGCTTCTCTTGCTACGTTAGCCCATGCACAGTGGTGAAGGATTTACTTCTGTCTCTGTGGCTCTGAGGGGGTCCTGATACCTCTGAAGCTGCTGGGCTTGACAAGAGTAGGTCTAGGCACTGCTCCTCATGCATACACACACACACACACACATATATATATATATCGAATTCCACATATTATGGAATATGCATTCTCCTACACTTGAAAAGTCAAACAAAAAAAGTAATGATGCCTTATGTGTGTATGAATGATGTGAGAGCCACAGGACAGTAGCTTTGGTACTGGGGATGTACTTTGGGGAACTGACTCTAAAGGGGCCTGGAGTGTTCTAGATGGATGATATGTTCAAGTCTAGATGGCATACAGTATATGTGTGCACACGTTTTTTTGAGAACCCTGAAGAACTCACATCTGATGCTAAGTTACCTGTCAATCACAGAGCAGTATTGAATTCATGCACGGCTCATCTGGCCAGCTGGGAGACGTTAAGGATCAGTTTAAAACTCTGAGGTTTGGAATACTGAATTGTCAGTGTTTGACAAGGATGAGGGGGCGGAGCTTGGCTATGTGCTGCACAGGTCCTTTCAGGTCTCTAGTGTAGGGGATGGGAAATAATTTCCTCCCAGTTCATCCATTTGATACTCGGAGAAGATGGAGGATGAGGTCCTCATTTCCTTTCTGTTGCTGTGTGGAAACACCCTGTGTGACCACGAGTACGCTGCGGGGAGGAAGGTTTGTTTCTTCTTCCCCATTCCAGGTCAAGGTAGTCACTCAGGGATGTCAGAGCAGGAACTCAATGCAGGAACTCTGGAGGAGCATTGCTTGCTCAGATAGTTTTCTTATATAGTCCAAACACGCTTGCCTAAGAATGGTGCCACCCACAGTGGGCTGGACCCTCCCACAGCCATCAACAATAAAGACAAATGCCACAGGCCAATCTGATCTGGGCAGTCCCTCAATTGAGATCCCTCTCCTTCAGTGACTCTAGATAGCACACAAAGAGGACTTCAAATAAAATAATAAAATACGAGTTAGCTGCAGGTGAACGTCAGCTATGGTTCTGTTAAGTCTCATGCTTCCTTTAAATCCACTTGTTAATAGCTGTCAAACCCAATTGTGATTCATGACCCTGTCCCTGTAGAGAGATTTATCAGACAGAAAACTTAAATTGTAGATTGTGTAGCTTCAGAATTATACAAATTCTTCATCACTTCTCACTCTTCTGAAGTTGGTGACAGACACTTGGCCCATCAGGATGATAAAGACAAAAGCATCTGATCAAACCATCTTATGCTTCCAGAGTTCTCTCGAGGAATCAGGGGTCTGCCTTTTTCCCTAAGCATGTTCCTCTGTTTCTGTATTTGTATTTGTGTTTGTGTTTGTATTGTGATGAGGTCTTTGCATAGCTCTGGCTGTCCTGGAACTCCCTCTGTAGACCAGGCTAGCCTCAAACTCAACAGAAATTTGCCTGTCTCTGCCTCCCAAGTGCAGAGGTTAAACATGTATGTAACCGCACCCTTTTAATTTTTGACCTAACATGGCTGATTTCCATTTTTCTCAAGTTACTCAACACACTGTTATCTGTTCAGATGCTTGATGTTGAGTTAGTTATTGAAAAAAAAAAGAATTGAAATTCTAGGGTGTTGATTTTCCAGAAACTTGAAATAATATGCATTATTTCTGTAACTGACAAGCTGTGTTAGCTATGGTTGAGAACTGTGGAGCTGTTTTGCACAGCATTGAGGACTGCCACCTTGGGCTTGTCTCCCAAGTCTAGAATTAAAATGAAAATTTCCTGTGGTAAATGGATATGGGGCATGCTATGAGCCTGAGATTTGTGCAGTGGACACGGGACACACCATGTGCCTGTGATTCGTGCAGTGTGGCTGATGTTTTTCTAGCTGCAGAAGTTCACAGCGTAAGCACTTCCCACCACAAGCAAGAAAATGCAACATCTTTGAATTGGAGACCTCTGAGTTAGCCATACATGGAAATTTCAGGAAGATTCTGTGGTCCACATTCCTGTGGCATGTGAGGGTGTGGGAGGGTGGGATATGCCCCTCTACCTTCCCGACGACACATGTTACGCATTAAGATGTTTGTGGCCTCTGGATTTTAATTTGTTGATGACAGGATCTGTATCTGGGGGGGGGTCGTCTAGGCTAACCTTCCTTATAATAATCATTTGGCTAACTGACTATTTTCCGTGCAAATCTAAATAAGATGCAGACGTGGTGTGCTGCAGATTTCTGTGTGAACCAGGGATAAGATTAACAAAGGAGCCTGTTCTTCAAGTGTGAGGAGATATCCCTTGGAGACTAGCATGAAAATATGCTCATCGGTGGGGTGGGGGCACTAGCTGGCATCAGTGACTTAAAGCCATCATTGCCTGCAACACCTTGCTAAGATGCGGGTGCACCACAGTGATTTGAAAATGATGGTTTGGATTGTTTGAGAGTTCTGGACAGTGGAGCCTCTGCCTCAAGATTCTTCTGCTAGAAAGCAGAGGGTACTCTCTTCGCCACGTTGTCCCTGCTTTATCCAGTCTTGGAAATTCTTCAAACGTAAACATTTTTTATTCCCTTTCTCTCTTTCTTTCTTTCTTTCTTTCTTTCTTTCTTTCTCTCTCTCTCTCTCTCTCTCTCTCTCTCTCTCTCTCTCTCTCTCTTTCTTTCTTTCTTTCTTTTGGTTATCTAAATAGCCATATAACAAAAGTTCCCAGGACTTCAAAATGAAGACCCAGGTTCATTTCTGCCCGGAGCCTGCTTGCCCATCAGGGAAATTGTCAGTGTTTCCTGCACTCTGAAGCGTATTACAGGAAAGCTTCCCTTTACGATCCCAGCAGGTTGTGCATTTGGGGAAGTTGATGAATTCAAAGAAGCTGCAACCTTTCCACGGTGCACTTGTGTGTAGCCGCAGTCGTTCACAGCCGTCTGGCGTATGCGCGTTCTTTCCAGCCATCTTTAAAATTATGTTATTCACTTGTTCCCTCCCGACCTTGTAAGCATTCCCACGTCTTACATTCTTTTGTCACTGGGATTTCTGTTGCCCTGAATCCCATTTTTATCTCCCCTCCCCTTGGCTCACACCCTCTACACTTCTGGAAATGAACATGCTTTGTCAGATGCCGGGGCCTCTATTCCAGCCAGAAGCTCGTTAGTGCTGGAAAAGTCAAGACTACTTACCACTTGCAAAGAACACTTGGCATTCGTTCTTTTGAATCCAGTTCCTTGCTGTAAGAGCTGAGACACGGGAAATAAGTTGGGACCTAAATCGTGGGAGTGACCGGGGACTCCCTTGGCTGGCTGACTGTGGTCAATGTGGAGGAGATGTGGTTTCGGATTGTGCTCTAGTGTGGATGGAGAAAACCCATGAGAAGCAAACTTAGGGAGTGACAGATAGCAATTCCTCACTGGACATGTTTGTGCTGGCCATCCCTTTCTATAATGGCGTCAGAAGAGATGGCTCTCCTTGGGATCTGAATAATGGATTTCTAGTCAGAGGAGACAAAAGGAATGCGCACTGTAGGAGGATTCAGGCTTCTCCTGGGGTGAGAAATTGTTTACCTTTAACTCCACTTCCAAGTTCATTTTGTGTTATGAAAGCCCCAAAGTCTGTGTAGCGCAGGAAGATGCTCGAATACCACATCTGACACTTTGTGTGCTCTTGGTACCCAGCCAGGACCTTGTCACCCTCCTGTGTTGTTGGTCATTTCTAAAGCCTTGAGTTTTACAACAGAGACTTCCTTCACTAGGCAGCCGACTCCAATCCCTCTAAGGATTCTGCTCAAGGATATTTATGGGACCTAAAGCACAAAGGTTGTTTGAGATGTAGGGAAGCCCATAAGCAAGTGAGAGCATCGGCGGCTGCACACACGCACACTCTTCTGACCCTTCCTGGGAGGCCTGTGTAGAAACCATTCCTTAGCTGTGCCTGCTGTGTTTGATGTCAAAGGATTTCACAGTTGACCCTCAGAGGCACAAAGTGAAGAGGTCAGCTTCAGTGTTTTGAACCAATTAAGATGGTCTCCAAGTCTCTCTTTATAAACAAAACAAACAACTGAAACCACTGAAGCAATCTTGTGGGTGACCCTCATCAAGGTGTTTACAGAGCAATGAGGACCCTGCCCAGGGCAGGGTCTTGTTTCTTTATCACTTAGTTATGTCACTTCTAAAACCGATGGTGAAAGGGCAGTCACAGAGAAACCACAGGGTGAATGTGAGTTTTCTCCAAGCTTCCACAGAATGGCTTGTGCTTTGGGGTTTTAAATTCTCTTTTCTTTTGAAGCAGGCTCTGGCTATGTTGCTTAGAGCATCTGAGCTCTGTCTGTCCTTCTACCTCAGCCTCTCATGGAGGGAGCGATAGACTCCATTCTCTCTTCCTGGTCTCTCTAGAGTTGAAACTCGAGGATTGAAACATTTTATAAGAGAGAGAGAAAAAGATAACCTTCTTAATTTGCTTATAGGGACGTGGTCACCGTCTTTGATTCTCCACTAGTAATTTGCTGTATCTTAGAGATAAAAACCGTTTCTTCTTGTTTGTCAAACCATTCCATAACACCTTAACTCCCAACATCCACTGCACCAATACGCCCTAGCCTTTGCAGTAATGAGTGAAAACATGGAAATCCCACAGATGCAGTGAGTTACATGTGGGGGGTATGAAGGCTGCAGCCAAGTCCTCATCGGAAAGCGAATAAGCCCCGCTGATGCTGTAGCCACCCATGCTTTGTGTGTGTTGACTGAGTCCTCTTCTTGTGCCAGGCAACAACGTCATGAGGACCATCCATGGGGTGGGAGAGATGATGACACAGATGGTACTCAGCAGAGGCTCCATCTTTCCAGTGAGTGTGCCCGACGTGCAGCCCAGCGTCCACCCCAGCAAGCAGGCGAGCCCTGGCGAGCAGGAGGATGTGACGGTGATGGATACCAAGCTGAAGGTTATCGAGATTTTACAGGTGTGTCCAGCATTGTCCTCAGAGTGTATGTGTGTGTGTGTGTGTCTGCATGTGTGTGTGTGTCTGTGTGTGTGAGTGTGTGTATCTGTGTGAGTCTGTCTGTGTGTGTGTCTCTCTCTCTGTGTCTGTTTCTGTGAGTGTATGTGCCTCTGTGTCTGTCTCTCTCTCTGTCTCTCTGTCTCTCTGTCTCTCTGTCTCTCTGTCTCTCTCTCTCTCTCTCTCTCTCTCTGTGTGTGTGTGTAAAACTTGTGGTAATCCTCCTGCCTCAGCTTTCTGAGTGCTGAGAATCCAGGTGTTAGGCATGATACCTGGTTTTGCCGTGTAACTCTGTTGAAATGCTATTGGTGTGATGTGATTCTGAAATGTTCTTTATATTCTGGAAGGCCGTTGCCCTCATTTTATTATTACTTTTAGGCGAGGAACAGCTGGCAATCTCACACGGATGCCGCTGTGCACACCCACCCTGTTGTTTTGTCCAGGAACTACACTAACGGCATCTAGCTACTGTGAAGTGCTTTGAGGTGATAACCCAGCTTTCCCTGTGCGTTTATTATCAGCTAGTACTGACTGAAATGAAGGCAGGATTGAGGCTGAAGAAGGATTTTGGGAAGACATAGTTGATGATATCCTAACCATGTTTCTGTGCTTGAATCATACTTGTGTGTTCCGCACATCCAGGTTTCTTGTTGTTACAGGAAACTCAAAAATTTTATGTCAGACACACTGGTATACTCCTATAATTCCAGCACTCAGGAGGCTGAGGCAGGAGGATTTCTGTGAGTTCAAGGCCAGCCTGTGCAACATAGCAAGACCCTGCCCCATCATTATTCACCACACATATTCATTGCCGAGTTATTACTTTACATAATCACCTCTCTTTGCGTTTCTAAGGGGCTGTGGATGCTTTTTTGTTTTTTGCACATTATCTAAGTTAAATATTTAGCCTTATCAATTTAATGAGCTCAGTTATTTCATTTACCAGACCCCTCATCACAGAAGCTATGATTTCCAGCATTTTTGTTTTGGGGTGAGTCTGGGAAGCAGGGTCATAGTACCTTTGTGACAACATTTATTCCAGAGTCAGGAATGGAACCTGTAGCTTTCAAGACTCTCTTAAGAATGTGAACAGAGTTTCCCAAATCTTTCGTCATCACTGAGTGTGGACTGAGCTCCCAGAAGCGGGTCAGCAGTCCTGGAAGGCTCCGTGCATTTCTCATTCAGAGTAATTAGATTTATAGTCATAACACATTTCCCAGTTCCTCCAGGGTTTCCAAAGGCCGAGTCCTGAGAAATGTTGGCTGGCTTCCCTATCCTGTGTTCATGGCCTTGAAAATTCATGTCGTGTTCTTACGCTGAAGCTGAAAAAGGGACCTATTGGGGGCCCAGTTCAGTGTTGTAACCCATCTGTCTGTGGCATCCCCCCACCCTCTCCCGGCCCCTGCCAGTGGATGACCACCGATGCGTGTGGCCTTCAATGGTGGCTTCAGCACCAGTGCCTCTCACGGTGACCCCAGGAGGAGCTGCTGTGTGCTGTAGCCGGAAGGCTTTCACCCAGCCCTTGGACAGTTTCCTCTGATGTCGTCTGACTTTCAGGCAGGATCTCCTATTTGACAGACCCACAACCTACTGCCTTCTCAGAGCGTCTCTTCAACAGTGCTGGCACTATCCTCACTGGCTGCTCTCGGCCAGGTCTTCCTCCTCAGGGGCTGCCCCTCTTTACCGCATTTAAATAAAACATGTTTTTCAGTGAGCATTGTCTTCTCCTTCCCTCTGACCTTATTCTCTCTCTACCTTTAAGCACTTTAAATTTGATTTTTATTTTGTTAAGACAAAATTTGTTTTGTAGGCTGGCCCAGACCTCGCTTTGGCTGGTCTTGAACTCATGAGAATCCTCCTGCCTCAGCCCCCAGTGCTGAGAATGTTAGGATTATAGGTGTGAACCACCATGCCCAGCCTTTTCTCTGTCTTACTGTTATCTGGCTCTTTATCTTACACTGTACCTTCATAATTAGAAACACTAGGGGAGCAAAGGTCAAGAAATGAAATCCTGTGAGTTCTCATCTCCAACAGAAGAGAGAGAGCTTCATTAGTGTCTCGTTGAATTCTTCTTTTCCTCCTTGGGCATTTGAGTTTTAAAAATCTCTTGTGTATTCAGCACCAATAGCCCAGCTTCTGCATCCAACCTCCTGCTTCAGGACCAAGCCTCAGGCTCTTTGTTAGTCAATGGTTCCAAATGTTGGTCTGCCCTACACCCTATCAATCCTCATTCACTGGAGTCTCTCTTCCACCATATGTTGTATTCACAGCAGGTTAACAGAAGAGTCGCTGTGGGGTTCGTTTTCCCTCCTGGACTTTATATTCATCAAGAACCACATTTACAACCTGGCCTCCCGAAAAACAGTATATTAAAAGAGATTTTAAATTTCTGCATGCACATGTGTGCGTGTGTACATGTGTGTGTGTCTGTGTGTGTTATGTGCACATGAATTCAGATGCCTGCAGAGGCCAGAAGAGAGTATTGGCTCTCCTGGAGCTGGAGTTACGGGGGGTTGTGCAGCATCTGACAGGGTGCTGGGATTCAACTTGAGTCCCTGCAAGTGCAGCGTCTTTCCTGTGCCGTGAGAGCTTTTTGTATACCTCATGTCTTCCTCTGCTTGGCAAACAAACATGGATGAACTTAGCTAAGGGTAGCTGACATGAGCTTGCTTTCATTTTGGTGAAGCATGAAGGACTTTAAAGTGCGGAGAAGAGGATGGTGGAGATGGAGGGGGAGAGAGGGAGAGGACAGGAAGGGGTAGGAAAGGATGGAGATGAGAGAGAGATAGAGAGATGGAGAGAGATGGAGAGAGAGAGAGAGGGAGAGAGATGGAGAGAGAGAGATGGAGAGAGAGAGATATGGAGAGAGAGAGATGGAGAGAGAGAGAGATGGAGAGAGAGAGATGGAGAGAGAGAGAGAGAGAGAGAGAGAGAGAGAGAGAGAGAGAGAGAGA
>NW_021620983.1:3135261-3151009 GCF_004785775.1 Grammomys surdaster
AGAGAGAGAGAGAGAGAGAGAGAGAGAGAGAGAGAGAGAGAGAGAGATCAAAATCTAGAGAGAGAGAAATCAAAATCTAGATACTGGCTACGGAATCGTAAGAAGTATCATAAAAGGAGTGTGCTGCGGGTGCTCCAAGTATCTTGAGAACTTACTCTCATGGTGCGGAAAAGAGAATCAAGGTTCAGTGGGCTCTAAACAAGCATGAGGATGCAATGGGAAATTGTGTGTGACACAGCGCTCATGGGAGAGAGAGCCCTGAGCACTGAGAGGGGGTGGCGCCTGTGGGGGAGGGAGGATCCTGGAAGTAAACAGAAGAGAATGCTCATTGATAACACAAAAGGCAGGTTTTCTAAAGCCTTGGCTACCATAGTGTTCAGTGTTCACGAAGGAGACTCTTTGAGATCACAGGAACACTGGTAGTAGCTATGCTCAAAAACTCGGGCTTATCTCAGGGCAGTTGAGGGAAGGCAACTAAACTTGGAGCACATCCCTCTTCCCTGATCCCCTGGCTCAACCCTGTGGACCATCTCATAACAAAGCTATCTCTTGTTTTCTCAGTGCAGTAACTTGTCCTGGGAGAGATTCCCAATGTTTGGGTTCCTCAAGGCTCCCAGAAGAGCTTGGGCCTTAAGGGTAACTTCATTAGTATTTACACACCACTAAGATAACAGAAACCCAAGGAGGCACAAACACCATGGAGAAACCTAGGAACCAGGATGTCAGCCTGCCTGGCGGGCCTGGCTTCTGGGCTGATATCAGTAGCGCTAGATCAGCTCTACTGCAGTTGAACCACAGCCTTTCCGCACAAAAACACCTCTAGCATGTTCTTCTCAGCAAAGAAAACTGAAAGTGTGTCTGCGATCATAAGAGCATTGCCTCTTACACCCTCAAGTCACCGCTATGAGAAATACTTCTTAGACTCACAAGGCACCTCTACCGGAAATGCCTCTTAGACCCACAAGGCACCTCTACTGGAATGCCTCTTAGACACACAAGGTGCCCTACCAGAAATGTTCACAGGACAGTTGTGGGCACCAGATTTCCTTGTTTCTAAAACAAATGGAGGCCAGATATATCGGCACATATATACGTGTGATCCTAGCTCTTGAGAGGAGGGACAGGGTGTTCAAGGTTATCCTCTGATACACAGGGAGTTTGAGGCCATCTGGAGGAGAGGATAATAAATAAATAATTTTAAATAAATAATTAAATAAATAAATGTGGTCTCAGTGCTGACCAATGAAAACATCTATCTCCCTTTCCTTCATTTCAAAACTAACCGAAACAAACAAACAGCTAAGTGTTTATAGTTTGCAGGTAAGATCCCTGATGGGCTCATTTGGAAGGCTGAGAAATGTGGTTGGTGTGTGTCATGGCTTGCATTGAAAACTTCCTCTGAGTGTATGGGGCATGAGTATCACAGTGCTCAACTCTGTGGAGCTGGCTCTCTCCTTCCACCTTACCTGGGTTCCAGAGATGGAGCTCAGGCCGCCAGGCGTATGTGCCAAGGGCTTTACCCATGGAGCCATTTCTCCAGCCCATGACTCACGTGTTTAAACGCCGTTCTAATGCCAGAGTGTAACAGGGTCTTTCAGTACGTGCTGATGGAACTAAACTCTCGCCACGTTGCCTCTTCTAGTTCATCCTGAGCGTCAGGCTGGACTACCGGATCTCTTACATGCTGTCCATATACAAGAAGGAATTTGGGGAGAACAACGACAATGCTGACCCCTCTGCTAGCGGCACCCCGGACACACTGCTACCATCAGGTATCTCTGTGACAATACTTACCGTTTGCATTCTGTGTTCTTTAAAATTTATTTTAAACAGTACCTTTCATCCCTTGGGAGTTTTGTGTATTTACACAATGTATTTTGGTCATATCTATCCTTCACTACTGCCCTCCCCCACAATGCCCCCACCTCATTTTCCTCCACCATTCATTTCCTTGTTTTTACTGTTATTGACAACCTCCTGAATCCAGTTGGGAGTCGCAGATAAGAACCCGGGTGTGTTGCCAGCACCTTTAATCCCAGCACTTGGGAGGCAGAGGCAGGCAGATTTCTGAGTTCGAGGCCAGCCTGGTCTACCGAGTGAGTTCCAGGACAGCCAGGGCTATACAGAGAAACCCTGTCTCAAAAACAAAACAAAACAAAACAAACAACAACAACAACAACAACAAAAACCCCGGGTGTGTGGCTATTCACTCTGTTGAGATCAACCTACCAATAGCTGAAGAAGAGTGACTCTCTCTCCCCAGTGGCCATCATTTGCCAACATCCATGCTAGGACTTTGGTTTTTTGGCTGGCCTGATCCGGTGAAGGCCTGATTTATCTCAGCTGCTGCGAGTTGACTGTGCACCAGCCGTATCATGTCTAGACATCAGCATGTCAAAGCACTTGTGTCTGCTTACTGACTATTCTTTCTGCCCCATCTTCTACAAAGTCCCCTGCAGCTTGGACAGTGGGAAGTTGCCAGAGATAACCCACCCCTAGCTGAGCACCCGGTGTTATATATACGCTGTATTTTGACCAGGTGTCTGTATTAACCGTTACCCATAGGAAAAGAAGCATCTCTGACCAGAGCTGAGAGCAGCCTTGATCTATGCGTGCAAGCACAAGTATTTAGAAAGCTGTTTGTCAGCACAGGCTTTGAATAAGACAACAGTAGGTTCTGTGATAGTGCCTGTGATCTCCCCAGTCATGGGCTGTTGGCCAGCCATGAAATCTCTTCTGGGGTGCAGGCTTCATAGCCAATCAAAAAGTGGCTGGCTAATCCTATAACTATTATGCCTCTATTGTTCAGTGGTCACATCTTGCCAGCATGTGTCAGTATTGAAATACGCAGCATGCAGCCCTGAGTGAAATCTGAAGTGGTTTCTCCCTCAGGAGCCCACACAGCTCCTTTGGCTCAATGTAAGTTAGCCAGCAGGAGGAGAGCTTTCTGGTCTATTGGGGTTGTTTTCTCTGTGTCTTGAATCCAAAGTGAATAATGTCTTCAGCCATTGGGCCTTGCCGTTTAGTATTGGTGGACAACCAAGGATAATGACGATAGCCTGGTGTTTGGACTGCCCCTGGGGCCGCTCTGATCAGTAACTCCCAGGGAGCTGTTCTGTGCCTTGCACTAAGATTTTAATTTAATAAGCCACGTTTTCTAGAAGTAACACAGTCTACTCTTGCAGGGATCTTCTGTTCACATTCGATATGTGTGCATATCTGTGTGTTTGTGTGTGTGTGTCTGTATGTGTATGTATGTGTGGGGTTTGCATATCTGTATGTGTGTAATATATATATATATATATATATATATATGTGTGTGTGTGTGTGTGTGTGTGTGCGTGTGTGTGTGTGTTATCTGTATATATATGTGTGTATGTATTTATATATATATGTATTATATATCCAGAGAATGTACACATATGCAAATATATGTATATGCACACATATGTATATGTACACATGTATATGTATTCATATATGTATATGTGAATAGTATGTGTATGTATATATTTGTATTTAACTAGCTTACAAAATAATGGGTCATCATAAGACTTCTTTGTGACCCTTGACTTTGCATTCTGCTTTTAAAGATCCGAAGCACCTTTCCTATCTATCTTAAAACAAAAGCACAGTCTCCACAGTCAGGAAGCAGAGAAGGCCAAGTGCTGGTGTTTGGCTCACTGTGAGAGGTGGCGCCACCCACATTCAGGGTGGATGTTCCCAGTCTCAATTTAACCTTCCTGGAAACATCCTTATGGGCATAGCCAGGGTGTTTCCATGGAGACTCTAAATCAGGCTGGTTAGCAGTAAAGACATCAAAGTCGGGGAGCCCTGACTCGCCAGCTCCAGAGCCTGGATCTTTTGCACATTATGTTCTTTGGGTGAGAATCTGAGAAAATGTTGATGGCTGGATCAGAGAGCAGTGTGAAGCACATCTGAGAAGGGCAGTGTCTGTGGGCAAGCCGCAGTTAGCAAGAGAACAAAGAGGAAGGGCTCTCCGAAGGCCCGCCTGCGCTGGTGCTTGCGCTTTGGAATTCTTCTCACACTTAAACACTAGAATGTTTCTGAGACTTGGAACATAATCCCAAATAGCATAACAATGGCTGTAAAATTTAGAGGCCATAGAAAGGGCTTTGTGAAGACTCAGAAATGCTAACTCACCTTTTACCAAGATGGGCCAGGTCAGTCCTGGTGGGCTGTAATTACATCTTAGAACAGAGACAGCAGTTTAGCAAAGCTCTTCTGAGGCAGTTGTGCACAAAGAAGAACTCCCCATCAGTGTTAGGAGCCACCATCTCCATCTGTCAATCAGCTGGACAAGAAGGAGTCATTGACTGTAATGAAAATGGGGCCAGAGCAGTTGCCTCTCTATCCACCTCTGACCAGCAGGCAGCCTGCCCTGCAGATGGACAGCTGCTGTTCCACCCAGGGGAGGAGTCACTCCTGACACCCCTGCAACACTGCAGTTTCCCAGAAATACAAACCCCAAAGGGCTGTTTCCAGGAATGGTCAAATAGAGCCAGAAAGCCGTGCTGGCGGCTACATTGACAGAAGCATAACAGTTATTGGCTCCCAGAAGCCAGATTTCTGGAAACACGAGCTCTGAGTGTCCGTAAAGTACCCAAGCAAAGGTTGGGGCACCCCAGAAAAATATCCTCTCTCAGATGGAGAAGATGTCTTTCTGTGTGTGTGTGTGTGTGTGTGTGTGTGTGTGTGTGAGAGAGAGAGAGAGAGAGAGAGAGAGAGAGACTCTATCTGTATGGGTATGAATATGTGTGAGTGTGTATGTGAAGACAGTAGGATTTCTCCTTCTTTTTGGCATCTTTTTTCTTTTCATGCTCTAGAGATACTTGCCTCACACAGGAAATAACCCTGCTCTACAAGAAGAAGAAACAGAATTTCAAATGTGGCAGAAAGATCACATTGCTGGGAAACACAGTGACTCTGCTCTTTAAATGGATTTTGATTCTTAAAAAAAAAATGCTTTTCCCTGGGTGTTGGACAGACAGCTTAGCTGTTAAGAACATTGGCTGCTCTTTTAGAACCCTGGTTGGGTTTCCAACACCCACATGGTGGCTCACAACTGGATGTAACTCAAGTCTCTGGGTATCTGACACCCTTTTCTGGACACTACACATAGGTAGTGCACAGACATGCATACAGGCAAAACATCCACACATGTGAAGTAAAAACAAAGGAGAACAAAATTGTTCTTCTATACCATCAATAGTGTGACCTGTATTTTTATGTAGGCACACACACATATCAAATACTTATCAAATACATACATATAGTTACTTATAAATAAGAACACCTTTGCAAATATGCCTATCGATCTTTTAACACATTTGATGGCAGTAATATGTTAATTTAAAGCATAGCTTATATCGAATAGGGAGATACCTCATTTTGCAGTTCTGGATTCAGTATACAGCATCTAAATATATCTGTGTTTAAACTTCAATTAAGATGTTCAAGTTTGTTCCAGTATTTTTTTTTCTCTTGCCGTGATAAAAATATTCCAGCAAAGAGTGATTTAGGAGAGAAAGGTTTATTTCAATGTATATTTCTAGGTTATAGTCCATGTGGCAGGGCAGACACAGAACATACCCTTGAGAGAGGTAGTCACACCACAGCCACAGTCAGGACAAGAGAGAGATAAGTGCACACATATGTACTTGCTTGTGTTCAGCTTGGCTTCTGCACTCTTCAACAATTCAGGATCTCATGCCTAGGGAATGGCGCCGCCCACGGTGGGCTGAACACATCACATCAGTGAACGTTAGTAATAAAGTCAGTCCCCCACAATTGCACACAGGCTAACCCAGTTTAGACAGTTCCTCACTGAAAATGTCTTCCTAGGTGATTCTAGGTTGTGTCAAGTTGACAAAGCATTATGCTGACTGAGTAGAACCATATTGTAATTTGGTGAACTATTAGCATTCAGTGTTGCAGAAGGTATTAAGATAAAAAAAAAATATGTTCGAGTAAGTGAATGTGCATTAAGACCAAATAAGGATGTTCATTGTGTTTCTTCACAGCTCTTGTCCCTGACATCGACGAGATTGCGGCTCAGGCAGAAACAATGTTTGCTGGAAGGTACTGTGATGAGTGTTTATCTACCCATAGTTTGTTATCATTCATCTTTTTAGTCATATTTAGATACACCAGTTGCTGATAACATAATTTCTCCCAGAAGCAAAGGTTTAAATTACTCTAGAGGAAAGAACACGACTCTCATTTAAGCCACCTTCAAAACCTGGGAGAAATCGGGTCCAGATCGTCAACTCTTTCAGAATTCTTAGCTTTTATTTCCTTAGATAACGAGAGAATACAAATGCCCTTTAGTTCCACTCTATAAATATTGCGGTGTCTTGTAACACATCGCTTAGATAGTTGAGGCAAGAAAGTAGCTTCTTTCGATGTTGTCCTTAACTCTATGCATGAGAAACGAGGCATTTCTTCCAGCAAGAAGCAGCCATGATGGAAGTAAGGTGCCTCGGGTGCCTGCGATATGATCTTCTCTTTTGCTGCCATGTCCCCAGCGTGTACTGTTGTGAAGTTTCTTTTTCAGAAATGAATTAATAGCAACCACAATGAGAAAGTAAATCTCAGAATTACCAAAATTCATTTTTATTACTGACCTTAGGTAACCTGAGGAGACAAAATGTTTACACTAAACCTTTCTAGAAAGGGGAACAAGATTTAAGGTTTAACAGAGCCCCAAGATCCACAGTTCCATGCTAACCTGGGCTACATAGTGTGAATCTGTCTTATAGATATATATTTATGTATCATGTCTGTCAATCATCTGTCTGTAAGGGCAAGTGTCTGTTGCTCTATCATCTGTCTGTATACCAGTTCTAGGGGTCAGTCATTTATATATATGCATCTGTCTGTTGTCTGTGTTCTACCTCTGCACCTCTCTATGTGTCTGTAACCTGTCAGTCATATCTCTCTTCCCCTCACCTATGGAACTCACACGTATTACATACCACATATGACTGGCCACCTCTGTCACTGTCCTCCATCAATCACATGAGATTAAGAAGTAACAGTGTCTTCCTTTTAATGTCCTATTTTGGGAAAACAAGGGGTATAAGCTTCAAAACGTGATATAATTGAAATGACTATAATATAGATATCATGTAATTTGTTGTTTTAGAATTACTTTTGGTTTTATAGAAAAGAAAAAACTCCAGTTCAGCTTGATGATGAAGGAGGCAGGACATTCTTACGAGTCCTCATCCACCTGATCATGCATGACTACGCTCCGCTGCTGTCAGGAGCCCTGCAGCTTCTGTTCAAGCACTTCAGCCAGAGAGCGGAAGTGCTCCAGGCCTTTAAACAGGTGAGGCGGGACAGGGTGGGGAAGGGGCGGGGTCTGGGGTGGGGGTGTGGCCAGGGCGGGGTCTGGGTCTGGGGCGGGGCCTGGGTCGGGGGCGGGGTCTGGGCACCTTCTTGCCTAGAATGCACAGACTCTGGGTTCAGTCCTCAGATCTACGCCCAAGAAAATTGACACATAAAGTTGACTGGCCCTAAAGTTCTGAGAGTGTGACCCCCCCCCCACCCGGCCTGATGCTAGTTGCAGATGAGGTTGTCTTCCTTGAACCTTGTTGCTGTTGTTGAGACGGGGTCTCACTCTGTAGCAGGAGCTGGCCCAGGATTCACTATACTCCGAGTGACCCTGAACTCTTGGCAATCCCCCTGTCTCTGCAGTCTGTGTGCTGGGATTGCAGCCATGCACTATGATACCTCTTATTACTGTTTGTTTTGAAAGATACGTATGGCCTCGTATGTGCCTAACAGGACCTGCTGTAGACTGAGTCTCCCACAGGTGATTTTCAGTCAATAGCTTTATAAAAATGGCAGAGTCTAAAGTTTAGGGTGTGCTGGAGAACAGGAACGTATTAGAAAGTTTGTTGCCACTGCTGATATTCTGGCTACAGAATTTAATGATCCATTCAACAAGCCATAGCTTCAAAATAAATATTCTGTGATTAAAAAATGCATATCTCCAAAGGACAGATCCATGATGGGGATCCAGGCTTTTCTCATGTAATGTTTGGGTTGCGTGTTAATCTCACAGGGATTAGTTGTGAGTATGGGTATCTCACTAATGTCTTGTGTTCAGTGGAGTGCAGACTTTAAGGAGTTAAATGGGACCCATTCAGACGCACATGCTTTACATGTATGTGTCATGTAGCATGTATAAATTGATTATATTGTTCTCTCAAGTTCTGAGACTTCCCATTTGTACTAGCAAATGTGTATTGTAGCCATTAATATTTTCTTCCATTTTTATGTGACTTTTCAAACAGATACATGTATAGAAAGCCTCAGAAAAACTAACTTGGACCATAGATTTAGAGTTAAATTATCTCTTAAACGAATTATTTATTTTTGTTTTATGCATGGGTATTTCCGTTCATAAATGAACATGAACATATGTGTGCAGTACCCATGTATGTATGTTCACATATGTGGGTAGTACCCAGAGTCCAGAAGAGGGTTCGGATCCCTTGGATCTGGAGTTACAGGATGTTGTGAGCTGCCTTGTGGGTGCTGGGAACAGAACTCCAGTCCTCTATGAGAGCTTTAACCCCTGAGCCATCTCTCCAGCCCCCTAGACCTTGATGTTAAATTACCTTACAGCATTTTGACATGTAAGAATGCCTTTTCACACATGGACACATTGCTTGGAGTTCACGGATACTTGCAGCTAAGCCTTCAGCCAATACACGTGTAAACACCCATGAATGTTCTGTAAATGTTAACCTTCGCCTAACCAGTGTTTAAAAATGAGATCTTAGGTGTACAGGAACTAGGAACACAGAAGCCGTGTGGGAATATTAAGGGACGAATTCTCCCGCGTGTAGGTGCAGTTACTGGTGTCGAACCAAGACGTTGATAACTACAAGCAAATCAAGGCCGACCTTGACCAACTTCGGCTGACGGTGGAGAAATCGGAGCTCTGGGTGGAGAAGAGCGGCAACTATGAGAACGGAGACGTGGGCGAGGGCCAGGCCAAAGGAGGCGAAGAGGCGAATGAGGTTTGTTTCCGAGATCATATTAGGAAGAAAATGACTCATTTTTATTTAATGCTTTATCCTGTCTTTTATTTCGTGCTTTCACATGTCTGTGCGCTCCATGCATGCAGTACCCATAGAGGACGGAAGGGGGCACTATATGCCCTGGAACTGGGGAATCAGAGCGTTGTCAGCTGACATATGGTTAGGAATGAAATCTGGGTCCCGTGAAGGGCAGCCAGAGCTCTTAACTGCTAAGCCAGGAATCCGGCCTCTACTTTTCTCTTACAAAACAGTTTTACTGATAACGTTGACATGAAAGCTAACTACCACCAATGTTATAACTGGTGTTTCTGAAATGCCTGCTTGGTGTCCCGCGTAGGGGTTTTAATCGGCAGGAATGTAAAGGGTGTGGGGAGGCTCACCCGGTGCAGCCTGGGAAGTACTCAGAACATTCCGGGTTGTAGCACAAAAGGTGCTAATTAAATGTAAATAAATGTTATATTTATCAACATGAATTTATTCATTAATATTAATATTTATTAATTAATATTTAATGACTGTTATATTAATTATTAGAAACGCTGAGGAGTTACAAGGTGGAGCTGAGGTGGCGGAGTTCCACAGCAGTTCTCAGGAGGGGTGGGCTACCTGTAACTCTTCACTTCATTTCTTAGGAGATTTTCCTATAATTCTTACAAGTGTCAGTGGAATGTAGACCTTCTGATCCATGAAACGTTGTCTTATGATCACTTAGGGCCATGGGATGGGGCATAAATTCTCTAACTCATTTCTAACGAAAAAAAAAGGTTGAATTTATTCAGTGCTTCCCATGTCCACGCCAAGAAAATCAGATGTTTTTACACATGGACTTTCCTTTTAAACGTCACTGCAGACTTTGGGGATGGCAGTAGGGCTACTTTTTAAGCATAAATGAACCAAAGCTAGGAAATCTAAGTGTTCCCCCAGGCTGCGAACTCTGGGACTCTGCCAACAGTTGGATGATTGCAGGTTCCTTAAGATTGCACTTTCAGACACAAAAATAAGTCGCTATGCTTTCACAAAGTATAATACCCCTTCCTTCTGAAAAATCACATTTTACGTGTGTCCTAGGAAATTTACTGTTGCTTCTCATCCGACTTAAACATACCTGTTTTGAATTATTTGAGTAGAGATCTTTGGACAGGCTTGTGAGAAAGTCTGTTGATCTGAGTTCAATGCATGGAGTCCAACGACCCTTAACTTAGCTCACTATGCTACAAAAGGGGAAAATGTCTCATAATAGTACAGATGGTATGTACCAGGAAGGTTGTTAATCCCTGGCCTTCATTCACTGAGGGATGGTGGGAAAAGAGAGAGCCTCCCTGCTGCATAGTGGTGAGCATGCTATTCTGCTGGAAGCACCTTTGCATGCCTCTGAGAAAGAAGAGGGGTGTGTGGATTAATTGCAGACATTCTCAAAGCAAAACCATATAAATTTTTTTTTTCTAATCTGAAATGGGTGAAGCTGGCATTTACTCACTGAGTTCCATATATTTTGTTTGGTTCAAGGAATGGAAATCATTTTAGGTATGCTGCTTAGGATGTGGTTTAATACGAAAGAGTTAACTATTTGGAAAATCTAGAGTTTGGAGAGGTTGCCCTGGGCTGTTGGCTTCAGTGTCAGATGGTCATAGCACTGAATGCTGAATGGAGGTTCCATTCACGACTCAGGAGGCTGCTTTCTCCACTCGATGCCTCTGCGGACCCACTTTTTGAAGGCCTGGGATGTGATGGCGAATATGACATTCTTAGGAGACATTCCTGTCTGTTGGAATTTTCTTTTTGGTTCCAGGGAGCTGCCTGCTAGCTTCCTCCCGGCATTTTGGCTCCAAGTGAGCTCACTGAGCTGAACTGGCTCAGGCTGAATTGTATTTAGAATCTTCACTGCAGGGGAGCAGGCTGGGCAGGGCAGTTCAGCAGCAGACAAAGCTGCTGGTAGGCCCAAGTTAACAACCAGCACAGAGAAGATAATGCAGAGGCAATCGGTAGTGGGGGTGGGGTGGCATAGGGTGTTGGAATCAGACACCCCAAGATCTAGTATGTGCTACTCAGAGTAACTTGCTTTGACTTTGCAAGATTTGTATTTATCACCTGCAAGATGGGAACACAGTGCACTGTAAGGGGTTGGTGAGCAAACCTTTGATGGAGTGTGTTAGCATGCTGGTTAGGATTTTAATTTTAATTGTCACTTTGACACAAGCTTGGGTCATTTGGGAATAGGGACCCTCAGCTGAAAAGATACCTTCATCAGATTGACTGTTAAAAGCAACATTACTGTGACAGCTTGGGCGTGCTTCTTCCTCTTGAGCCCACTCGAGGGGTGCTTCAGGTATGTGCTTAGGAGCCAAGCGTGCCCTGTGCTGTGTCCTGGCTCACACCAGTCATTTTCTACAGAGCAAATGTTTTCCTCCAACAGTGTGTGTGAGAGTTGCCGTACTTCCTACCCGCATTACTGTTGGCATGTGTGACAATAGTCACCATTGTTACTTTGATTCCATTAGGTGGTTCAAAAGGTCATATTAATTAATTAATTGGTTGATTACTTAATTATTGTTTTTTGATCAAGCTAAGTTATGTTTGGGCAGGTAAAGAGGTTCCATTTGCTCAGGTGTACCAGACAATGACATTGGGCTGTGGAGATGGCTCAGCAGTTAACACCCTTGCTGCACAAACACAAGGGCCAGGAGTTTGGATGTTTAGACCCTATTGGGGGGGGGAGTGGCCTGTATTCCAGCTTCAGAAAGCAGAGATGGGGAGCACCCAGAGGTAGCTGGCTAGCTGGACTAGCCATCCTGATGAGTGGTGGGTTGGACTGACCCTGTCTCAGTCAGTAAGGTCAGAGGGCAGTGCAGATGAGTCCAGACAACAACCTGGGGGGGGGGGGGCGGATGTTATTCTTTGTCTTCTGGCCCCCACTGTGGCTATGAAGAGGTTCGCTGCCTGTAGTCTTAATTTTGAAACTCCAGCTAAGTATATGTTAAGCTTTAGTGGTATGCCTGTTGCTGTAATGTTGTCAGTGTCAGTGTACATACGTATGTTAGATTTCGTTTTCTCTTTCTCAAGCCTGTTACCTTGCAGTGAGCACTTTATAATTTATTTAAACTCACGTCCGTTTGTCTCACCCACATCTTATTTAGAGTTTACCACACCAGCTGAAATTTTAACTCCACCCCTGGTACTTTTTCATAACCGAAAACTGCTTTTTTTTTTTTCACATTTGCTTGGCGGTTTTCACGAGGTTTTATTGCTTTTAAATGCTCAGGTTCATGCCTACCTGATATTCTGTGCGTACACTTCCAGAGTGTGAGGTGGTTGAGAGTTGCTTTTCTAATTTTTTAAAAATTTTTTATCTTTTTAAGATTTGTTTTTATATGTGTAATGTGCCTTTTGCCTACATGTATGAGTGTGTACCACATGTGTGCCCAGTGTCTGTGGTATCAGAAGAGATACTCTCTTGTGAGTGGCTCTCTGAGGACACATTCATCTAAGGATATCTCTGTGGTTATGAGGTGTCGTAGCTGTTTGATTGCAGATTCTGAGTCGATATGCATTGATATCCTTCTGTGGCTTGAAGAGGGTGCTTTCTTTCTTGGGGAAATTGTAGTTGCTCCAGCCTGTTGCTAGGGGGCGCTGTTGGTCTGAGCCTACAGAGACCTCTATCTGCATGCCTGAGGCAGGCATGGGTTCAGCTCCTCAGGCGCTGATGTTGCTCAGAGTCTGGGTCCTGCGCTGCAAAGCTAACATTGCCTTCTGGATGGTCACTCTAGCCTGTAGATTGGAGCCCTCGAGAATGGCTTCTGGTTGTGTGTCCTTCCAAACCCACCCTCACTGAGGAGATGGAGGTGGGTGGGGCATGCATTTTCGTGGGAAGGCCTGTTTTCAACTGTTCCTACAGAAGCTCCTAAGGTGGCTTCATCCAGGCCTTCAGTGTGGTGGTTGTTATTATGAAGGTGCATTCTGTGTGGAATTCTTCTGAGGCCTGAATTTAGTCTAGAGAACATTCTGTTGCACTCTGGGGGATTCTGTTTTGTAGTCACACTAAATACAGATTTTTGGATTGAGACTTTGGGGGCCTCTTTATGAATGGGAATTCTAGTCCTTGATCCCTGGAGTGGGCTTCTCTTTGTGTACAGGAGCTTGAAACCCTTAGACCATGGCCAGAGCAAAAGCCAAGCTACGTGTGTATCTTTGTCTGTCCAGTGGGCTGTGTCTTCCTTAATTCACTGCGGTGATGTCTCCCTTCGATGTCTGTAGATCTGTGGTTTTTAGCCAGAAGTTTCATCTTTCTTGGCTACCACACTTGGCCCTTCTCCCTCCCTCTCTCCCTCTCCTTCCTTCTTCCCTCGCTCTCTCCTCCCCCTCTCTCTCTCTGTACATCCCTACCACCAATATGAGAACTTGGACCGTAGGTTGCCAGCATAGGCTAAGGTTCTAAGGCACACCAGTGAACACCAGTGCATTTCTGCTGTGAAATTTTTATGAACTTTCGTGGTTTCTGAGTTCCTGTTGAAAAGAGGCATCTTAAATATTTTATCAGTCGCCTTTGGATGTTGTCTAGAAGGGGCTCATCATATTCCGCCTGGCAGTTGTCAAAGATAGTCAGCTACTCTGTGTTCCCAGCCCCTGTGTCCGTTCCCCCCTGGCGTCTGCACTGATGTTGGAGATGACCCATGGAGACCACAGCTGAGCCTCCTGACCATGACTAGTGATTATTTCTCTGGAGTAGAGTCCTTTCCAACTCTCTGCCTTGTGTAGTATGGAATCTGCATGCTCACCACTTGGTATTCATAGGACTCCCTCATTTCCATTGCTAAAGTTTGCTGTCTGGACTCCAAGCTGATGTTCCAGAAACAAACACCTGTAAAACAGTATACGAAGCCCAAGCACACAGCACAGGCTTGTTCTGAAGGATGGAAGGATAGTTACTAATGTTTTCAACACTAATAGCAACAGGAGTGGCTGTTTGTATTAGAAATGGCTGGGAGTTGGGAGACCCTGAAGAGTTTCAAGGAAGGAGTGAACGTTCCCTTTGACAGAATCAAGAATGTTTCGGAAGAAGCAGGGCCACTGTGGGAGGCGTCCAAGAGCCTCTTGCACATGATCAGGTGTGAATTTATGTATGCATGAGGGTGGGGGAGTGTGAGAGAAAAAGGCAAACAGGTGGACAGAGAAACCGGAAGGGTCCGTTTGTAATGAAGTAATTTCAGGAGACGAAGAAAGAAATGTGAGAGACAATGGTGTTAACTTGTACACAGATGAGTGAGCTTCACTGTGAGTGAACTGGCAGCCAAGGACAGTGGAAATGGCCAGCAGCAGCACGAACAGGCTGTGTGAGCCTCACTGTGAGTGAACCAGCAGCCAAGGACAGTGGAAATGGCCAGCAGCAGCACGAACAGGCTGTGTGAGCCTCACTGTGAGTGAACTGGCAGCCAAGGACAGTGGGCACAACCATCCTTTCTGTCTCTGGGAGTTTCATGGAGGGTGTAAGCGTGACTTTTGGTATCGTTCAGAGCAATCCAGCTTTCAGCTGCACAGATATTAGAGGACACATACCATGAATCCTGGGCTTCACTGAAGTAATAAAAAATGCCTCCAATAACGTGAAAGTTTAAAAACATTTTCTTTGATTTTTTTTAATTTTATAACTGATACTGATTAAAAATACCCACCCTTCTACTTTTATGCCCACAATTTAGTTTTCTCGTTTGCATGGTGACAACATAGGCTCTTTAAGGGCTCGAGGGGAAAGATTTAATTTAAAACAAAACCTTATAAGGCACATACATGTTTTTCTTTGTGATTAGGTTAAATATACTAATTTTTTAGAAGATGTTCATCTTTTTTTTTTTAATCTGATAAAAACCAGTGCAGCTTCTCTTCAAAGTAAAGTTAGCACAGGTAAAAGTGAACTTTCCTAGTTGGAAACAATCCTCTATCCTCATTAGATAAACAAAAGATTTCAACATAATTTAAACAAAAAAAGAATTGGGAGGCATCACTGTAGGCAAAAACATGAAGCACCTTAGCTTAATGTCCTTGGGAACATCAAAGTTCAGAAGAGGACTCCAAATTATCTCATTGCTGGAGCTGATCTCTAACGATCACAGAGAGTGGGACAGATTTCACCCCTGTATCTGTAAGCCATGCTCCCTGGGTGCAAATGTATCTTCTGGGGCCATGGAAAGTGCCATCATTTTCGAAGGTCACTGGGCTAGCGGGGTAAGCAGACAGTGTCGGCAGCATTGGCAGTCTCTAATTCATCACCTTCAAATACGTGTTTTCTAAATTTAGAAGGAGAGATTAAGCCAGGAAGGTGTGGCTGAGTGGGTTAAGGCAGGATTGCCCCGACTGCTCACCCTTCTCTTTATTTAGCCTGAGAAGCAGGTCACCTGAGCTTCTCAGTGCTCCAGAGAGAAGGCCCTGCTCTGGTCATTTCATTATCACTGCTATCACTATGAGTTTGCTTCTCTGTTTTTACCTGTTTCTTTCTATGCAACTATGTAGCTTTCAGTGTTTTCTCGTAATTTAAAGTGTCTTTGTGTGTATGTGTACAACTGTGTGTGTATGTGTACATGTGTGTGTTTCTGTGTGTGCATGTGCATATATGTGTATGTGTGTATGTATGTGTGTATGTGTGTATGTTTCTGTGTGTGCATGTGCATATATGTGTATGT